>NC_092875.1:172207073-172540917 GCF_028372415.1 Notamacropus eugenii | reverse complement strand
GGGGAGTTTTAAAGGTATCCCTAAGAAACAAAAAGGAATAAGGAACCAATTCTCTGTGATGGAGCAACTTGTGTCCTCTTTTCCCAAATGGGCTATCACTTGAGCCAGGGAATGAAGGATTTATTCTTAGTTCATTGGGAGATTTGGGAATGAGTTCTACCAAGCAAGGCAGTGAGCCAGAAGCCTTGGGGAGATGGGGGATTGCCTTGGGAGGTATCCCAGACTCTCCACTCTGGACTCTGGTTTGGACTATCCGGGTAGCTGTGTCAAATGACACGCTATCATGTAAGTAATGAGCTCACTAAAAATACTGTCTGACCGGCTCAGTCCTCAGAGTTCTCCATGCTTCTCTTGAACACAGGCCAGGGACAGTTTTTGAATCATTTTATACGCTGTCAGGCTCACTTCTTAGTTTGAGGCTAAGAGCTTCTGGGGGGTTCATTTTTCTCTCCAGACTCCTAAAACCATGGATTGGAAACCATTGCATTTTTTTTTTCTGTCCTTACTTTCCCAACAAAGAAATCTTTGTGTAGTCCAAGTGCTAATTCTCAGTGCCTCCCAAGTCGTTATCGCTGTGCATTCATTCTCAGCATCTCATTATGTTTCTGGCCTCTGGCTCGAATCTGGGCTGGCAAGATGCTCATGCTGAGTGTCACACAGACTCTGAAGAGGCACAGTGGTGTCTCGGATAGGAAATGAAGTGTATCTGTAAACAAATCGCATGGAAATAGGCAGTGACCCCATCACTAACATGCTTACTTTCTTTCCTTCTTTTTCTTGTTTGACTTCATCTTTTACTGCGGTACATTTATTTTCTTGAATCCAGTGATTGGAAAATACAGCCAGCATCCAGGTTCAGGTAAGCATTCACCTCCTTGTGCCATGCACCCACAACATCTCACCTTTCTGCTATGTACAACTGGGCACCTTTCTCAGGACTCATAAAATTCATTGATCTTTTATACACTTGATTTTCCCCCTCATCCACCCAAGTATTGCAGATGAAGGTTGCCACAGGTTGGGAAATACTATTTGCATTCTTTTATACCTTCCTGCTATCCTTCCTTTCACCAGAAATGGCTATTTATCATTCCTAATTTTTGTCCAGCTTAGCATGTGGCCCCTTCAACTCTTCCCTTGGCAATGATTGTCAACCCCAGCCTTTGGAATGAGCGTGAGTGCAGTTTGTCTTATGGGCAGAGAGACATGGGAAGTGCTAACACCATGGAAGGCTTTGGAGGCCTTGCCAGCTACGTTGCCTAGGGAAATTGTCAGTGCCTGCTCTAGCTTGTCGGGATCAGTGATGCGGTAGAACTGCATTGAGTCCCCCTGCTGCTGGTTAGATATCCCTGACCTTACCCCATTCGAACTGGATGCCTCTGGGAGTTCTTTACCATTTTCATATAAGCTGCAAATCCTGCACCTCACCTCCTAGCAATACCAAGAGTTCCTTAGAACATGAACCCCAGAAGCATGGAGATGTTATCTGACTGAATCCTACATTTATTATGATATTGGCTTCTGGTTAAAATACCCAAGCATATCTGCCATAAACTACTAAGATGCTCATCATATTTCAGCATTTCTCTCCCAGAACCATATGTCCTTCTGGGTCACATTTAGAGAAATAGAATTTTTCATATCAGTTAATCTCTCAATGATATTGGGAGAACTTGAATTTTCATTTTCTTTAATTACAAAGATTGAGGTGCCCTTGTGTTGGCCTATCCAATCCAGGGGCCAAAAAGGAAAAGGATTTCTGGGACTCAAAGGCCATCCTCTCTGGATGAAAAAAAAATTGAGTGCAAAAATTTTAAGGAAAGTCACTGTGCCATCATAAGATCACAATAACACCTCAACTATCAGTATAATTATGTCTTTTGTAAGGGGTGCTGGGAGAGGCTCCTGTCCTTTGCAATAGCCCTGTGAATATTCCCACTCTTGCACAGTGGAAAGGAAGCTCAGTTACCTGTCCTGAAGGGGTGATGAAACCTACATCTCAGAGGCATCTGATCTCATAGTTCCCTGAGGTCTTTATTGGGTTTTATAGGAAGCTACCCTATGTTTCTTAATAGAGTGGGAAAGGTCATCATTTAGAAGGATCTTTCTCTACTCTACTACTACCCCTGCCTTTTCTCCTTATCTTTTCTCCCCTGTCCCACTTCCCGCTCCTCCCCCAATGCTCCACCTTGGTGCCCCATCTTTACTGCTCTCTCTTCCCTCCCTGCCTCATTTTACTTCCTCTGTTCATCAGGAATGAGTGAAAAAGTCAGAGAGAAATTCTCCACCACGTTTTCCATTGTGGGTATGTTTGCCTCACATGCGGTGGGCAGCCTCAGCGTTTTCTTCTGTGCAGAGATCACCCCAACAGTAATAAGGTAAGCCATCAAAAGATCCATCAAGATGCCACCCTGGCTCCCCTCCACCCCACTGCCCTCTCCCCGCTCCAGATAATGGTCTAAATCTGGATTCAGTTTGGCATGGCTTTATTGCCTGCTAGTAGTAGACCTGTCTCTGGACCTAGAGCAGATTGCTCACCTGTTTGCCACAGCTTGTTCCTGAGTCATCATTGGTCCTGTGACTCTAGCCTGAGTTCATTTCCCTGGGTGTGGCATGCTGTAATGGCCACGTCTGCTTCATTATTTGCTTGTCTGAGAACAGTGACTTTGACCCTGAAAACAGGAACCGAGACAAGTCTGGCACCTGAAAGAGTGTGGTAACTGGAGGAGGACAGGGTGTTGTGTCGTATAGGACAAGGGAGATGGAGAAGGCTTTGCTTGGCAAAGGAGGAGAAGGAATTGGGTCAATTACTGACAGCCTTCTGATGAAATGAGGCCTTAAAGAAGGCTCTGAAGTCAAAGAACCTAGATTCAGATTCCATTTCATATGCTTACTACTTGTATGACCCTGAACATTCAGTTCAATTCAGTAAACATTTATTAAGTGTGTGCTGTGTGCCAGGCACTGTATTAATTTCAGTTTCTCTATCTGTCAAATGAGAAAGTTGGCCTAAATGGCCTCTCAGATTCGTTCCTACTCAAGAGCTATGATCCTATGATTTCCCCAAGTCTCCCAAAAGGCCTCAACAGCAACCATCTGGCTCCCCATCTAGAACTATTAACTTGTGTTTGACTATTAATTTGTTTGTTTAGGGATGGGATGGGATTAAATAGTGGGAAGAGAATCAGCCTCAGAACCAGGAAGACATACCTGGGTTTAAGTTCTATCTCTACACACGTTGGCTGTATTACCCTTGCCCAGTGGTCACCAAATATTTTTGATCTTGCATTCACTCTTAATGAAAAAAATTCTTTATGGCAATGCTGGGGGGTGGGGTGGGGGGAGACACAGCATGCTGGCAGATTTTCCCAGTTCTTACCCAGCTGCTGTTGTCCAGGGAGAGGGTTAGGTTATAACTACCCTGAGAAGCTGATGCCCGAATCAAAATGGAGAAAGTTGGGAATTTGCAAAGACATGAAAGGGATGGAATGGGGAGCATCGACCTGTGATGAGTAAAAGGTGGGCGTGGTCTTATTAGAGGCAAGCCCGTGATTGACTAACTGGGCAGGGTGGGAAGCGACCTTCCTTTCCCCCAGCCCCCCTTAATTGTGTGATCACACATTCCTTGCTGTCAGACCTTTGCCCTAAGAAATTTCGAGGAGGCCATGCTCTGAATTAGTAGGCAGGGTTTCTTCATCTGGGAGTTCCTCATACCAATGAATTCACATGTCCAGGCTGTATCCCTAATTTGTTTTCCTTTATTAAGATTGTATCTTTCAAGCTGATCATTTAATTGTTTCTAGTGACAAGACTAAGTAGGTAAGCCCAACAAACATTTGAAGGTCTTGAAATATTTCATCACAGAGTGATAAGAGATTATACCTTGAATGCCTAACTGAGCAAAATCACCATTGTAAAGGATGTAATAATGACCTCTGTAATTAAGGTTTATGCAAGCACTTATCTTGATTCTTCCTCATAATAAAAAAAAGTTCACAGACCGCCAAGGTACTCAGGCACTGACTTGATCTATGACAGGATAGATAATTCCTTTCCTCTCTCTAGGACTTTTCTCACTTATGAAATGAGGACATTGAACTAACGCAATCTGTAAGTTCTGTCCTAGCTCTGACTCAAACTAGGGAGCATAGTTGGTAGAGCACTGGACCTGGAATCAGGAAGATTTGAGTTCAGATCTGTCATCAGACACTTACTAACTGTGGACAAGTCACATTACCTCTGTTTCCCTCAGCTTCCTCATCTGAAAAGTGGGGATAATAAGAGCATCTTCTTCTCAGGGTTTTTGTTGATCAAATGAGGTAAAATTGATAAAGGTGCCTGGCATGTAAGTAAACACGATATAAATCTTGGTTATTTTTATTTTAAGGGGCTTTGTGACACTGATCTTCATGTAACAATTTCATTAGTATAAAAATAACATATACCTTGTAGTTTACAAAGCACTTTCCTCATGATAGTCTTCTGAGGTAGTTAATGCATACCTTATTATTACCCCTATTTTACAGATGAAGAAGCTGGGGCTAGGAGAGGTTAAGTAATCTTCCCAAAGTCACACAGCTAACTCTAGTGACAAATACGACCAGATCTCATGACTCTCAGAATAGGATTCTCTCCACTATTCCACACTTTCTTTTCTTAGGCAGGGAATAGTCACTCAGGTATATAATAAGCTTTTGGATCTGGTATCATTGAAACCTAGATTTCTTGACTTTGAGTATAACACTTTTCTACATCATGTTGATATTTTGGGCATAAATTATGAACTGAAATTATCATTAAGCTCTGGCTAAAATGCCCAGTTTGCCTAATTTTCCCACACTGAAATACAAACAGATCACCATAGTCCAGGGCAGGCTATGTATGGAACAATTAATTCAGCCTCTGGGGCTAAGTGATTTTTTTTTTTAACTTCATGTCTTTTTCCTGCAAGTTTTCAGATAATCATGCTGACAACAGAGTTTTCAGATGACCTCATTATCTTGGAATTTTTACAATATATTCCAAGCCTGAAACCTATTTGGTATCTGTTGGGGTTTTTAAAAACTTTTAAAATTATACATACTTAAAGAAAAAGCAATTAAAAGCAAAGTAATCCATTTTGCTCAGACCATCTGAGCAGGCCAGACTAAACCAATGAAAGATTCTTTATTTCATGCCTGCAAATTAAATTAAATTAATTTCTGCTGGGGTTTTTCTCCTCCAAATGAAATACACTTGTCGTGTTCTAATGAGGAATGTTTCAAGAACTATGTTTCTGACAAGGAACTTCTCCCCTTTTTTACCTTGTTCCATTATATTCCTTTCATGATTCTCTCTTACTCTGGGACTGTGAGCTGGTTGATCTTGTGTGTAGCAAGCCAAGCCTGGGGATGCATCGCTTCCCTCTTCCTCCTTCTCACAAATCTGGAACAATTATATTAGTGCATAAACTCACAAAAGGTGATTTGCCAAAATGAGGACCTCAGGATTTTAACCCTCCACTACATTTCTCTTCACTTGCAACTGACCAAAGCAATTCAGTTTCCCAAACATTTATTAAGGGCCTGCTAGGCCTGGGCACTGAGGATCCGAAACAGTCTCTACCCCCCAGAGCTTACGTTCTACTGGAATGTTAAATAAAAGGTTTCCCCTTATCATGGAGGAAGAATTTCAAGGGAAGGAAAAAAAAGGAAGGAAGGAAATAAAGAAGGGAGGGAAGGTAGAAGAAAGGAAGGAGCACTTAATCTGGGTGCCTATAATATAAACACAGCAAAAAGAAAACCAGTCCCCGACCTTAAGGATTTAAAATTCTAATAAGGAGCCCAAGGGGAAGGTGGAAAGGAATGGACGGTCCTTAGCCGGAAGGCCGTCTTGAACCATTCCACAAAATAGATGCCCCTGAGGAACTTGTCAGCAAGATGTCAGTGAGGACAGGCCTCACCCAGGGATATTGAGACTGCAGGGACCGTTGGATGCTCCGGGCACTGAGGGCAGTTTCAGGGTGAGCTGATGGCAGAGGCATAGTTTGGGACTCTCTGAACTTCTGTTTAGGACTCCCCTGGGACACTGTGAGTGAAATACTCTGCTTTCTTCCCTGGCCTTGCCATCTCTTCACTCCTTATCTCCCCTTCATACAAATCAACTCTAGGCAGAGGTGGCCAGGTGAGGGTTATTTGTCTAGGAAGAGAGGGGGTTCTGTAGCCAAGGCCAGCCCTTTGCCATAAGGATAGCAGAGTGGGATGGCTTTACATTTTTTCTTCTAAAAAATGAATAGTTCCAATAATTAAGATGTTACAGCTAATAAGTAATTGCCTCAGAAAACCTTTAAAGCATTTAGACATTTTGCTGCAATTTTCATGTTTGGAAATATAAGAGACTGGCAGTATTTCCTCTTAGTGAATGATCAAGACTCAATAGTGTAAAGTGTAAAATAAAATCCTGGAAATTTTGCAGATTTTGTTGCAGAGAGCCTCTACCCAGACTCTCAGCCTTGGTCCAGACTCACTTTAGCATTTTGGAATAAGTGGGTTCCATGGGGCTCCTCAGAATTTATTTGTAGGACTACATCTGTCTCAGATCTAGTGAATTCCAGGTGGCATCAGTCAGTAAGTCAGTGAGTAAGGATTTATCATTTGTTACTTGTCAGCTACTGAAAATACAAAGACAAAGGATGAAATAGTCTCTTCTTGCAAAGGTCTTACATTCTGATTTTTACATACATATACATATTTGTATCTAATGGTAGCCATCTCCAAGGTGGGGGGGGGGGGAATTTACATATGTCTTTAAAGGAATATAGCAAGTTGTACATAATAAACCTGCAGTTTCATGTGCAGTCATCTTTTTTTATTAGACTATGTTATGGAAATACTCATTTTATTCCATAAATTAAAAATAAATTTTAAAATTTTAAAGATCTTATAATCTGATGAGGGAAACAAGTACATACAGAAATGTATAAAAAATAAATCCAAAGTAGTTTAACTCAGGGTAGTCTAGGGAGGGCACTAGCACCTGGAGGGAGGAGAGCATGAAAAGTTCCATTGTAGAAGGTGCCGCTTGAGCTTCATCTTGAAGGAAGAGAGAGGCAGAGGTGAGGAAGGAAGGCATTTCAGGCATGGAAGACTACCTGTCAAAGTCAGGGAAACAGAAGAAGAGAAGGCCAATGTCTGGATCTTAGAGTGCAGGAGGGGAGGCTACAAAGAAAGGTTGAGGCCAAGGTACAAAGATCTTTAATAGCAAAACAGAGGCATTTATATATTTTACCAGATGATAAATATGATGCAACGTGGAGCCACTGGAGTTGACTGAGTTAAGAAGTGAGTATGAATCAGTCTGAAATTTAGGAAAGTCACTTTGGCAGCTATGTTTCAATGGGAAGTGGGAATGGGAGTGGAAAGAGGCTTATGGAGATCAGACCAATTAGGCTACCATTGTAATCATCTAGGCAAGGGGGTGACAAGGGCTTGAATTAAAATAAGTGGGTGAATCGAAAGAAGGGGCCAGGTAAGAGAAAGGTGTAGGTAGAAATGACAATTGACCAGATACCTGGAATGATGGAGAGGGAGAAGTTGAGGATAATGCAAGCTTATGAACCTGGGAGACTGGAAGGATGGTGGTACCTTAAACAGAAATAGAGAAGTCTGGAAGAGGGGAGAGTTTGAGGAGAAAGATAATGAGTTCACTTTTTCATAACTTGAGTTTGAGATGTCTCCAGGAATGTTTGGAATGTCTAATAGGCAATTTTGGGACTGAAGCTCAGGGGAGAGCCTAGGGCTAGATACATATCTGTGTATTATCTGCCTGTGATAGGATTAAATCCAAAGGAGTTGATGGGGTTATAAAGAAAGTGAGAGGAACAGAGAGGGGAGGAGGGAAGAGAAAAGCTAGAACAGAACTTTGAGGAATGCCCACAATTAAAGGGCATAATATGAAGCGAAGTCAAGAGAGGAGACTGCAAAAGAGTGGTCAGACACATAAGAGGACCAAGAGAGAGAAGTATCACAAAGACCCAGAGAGGAGAAGATATCCAAGAAGAAAAGATGGTCAAAAATGTCAAGTGCAGCAGATAGTTTGAGAAGGATGAGGACTGAGGAAAGATTATCAGACTTGGCCATTAAGAAATCACTGGTCACTTTGGGGAGAATAGTTTCAGTTGAGGGAAGAGGTTGGAACCCATGTTATAAAGGGTTGAGAAGTGAGTAAGAAGAGAGAAAGTAGAGATAGTGTAGGCATTATTTCAAGAAATTTGATGGAGATAAAGCAATAGGATAATAGCTTAAAACTTGAAGGGATGGTAAAGTCTGGTCTAGGGTATTTTTTTTTTAAGAATAGGGAACATTTGAGCATGGCTAAAGCCAGTGGAGAAGGATCTAATAACATAGGGCCAGGTTAAATATTCAAGAGGGAGGGGATGGTTGAGGTTGCATTGGATAAGATAGAGGGAATAGTATCAAATGGAATCAAATCAAGGTATAGGGACTTGACTGTGGTAGGGAGAAGGGTCAGCTCGTTGCCAGAGACTGGAGTAAAGGAGATGTTTTTGAGATGGACTGGAAGAAGGATCATCAAATAGCATCAATTTGCTGAAAGAGGATGGAAGGTAGGGGAGAGTAGGGGGAGGGAAGGGAACTTGAGAGAAGAAAATGTTTTGAATAGGTTTTGTGGGAAGTAAAATTAGGGAGAAATAAAAGAATTGCCTTACTGACATGAGAACCCAGTTCAAAATAGGTAGCATAGATTTACAATGTCCCCAGGCAGCACAGTTGCCGAACCTTATTGGCCATTAAAAGATGGAGAGAACAACTTCAGCTGAATGATGAGGTTGGAAGCTGGATTGCAAAGGGTTAAGGAGTGAGTCAGAAGAAAGGGAGCTCCATTCATCAACTCATGAGTTGAAGCAGAGGAAACAGATGGTAGGTATAATCCAAGGCTGACGTTTGACAAGAGATAAGCAGTGACAGGATGGGGAGGGTGAAAGATTTCAGAGCAGAGGACAATGTAGAGTTGAAATGGCTAACTACAGGGTCAAAATTGGAAGGGGAAGAAAATGAAGTAAAAGCAGAGCCCGAGAAAGTACGGTAGAATGGAGGGCTGGATGAGGACAAATAATAGGTTGGGGAGAGGTGAGTCACAGGGAAAGATAGAAGAATGTTAGAGTTTTTAATTAAAGAAGTCAGTAATAGGTCCAGTGTGTGACTATCCCTATGTGTGGCTGAGGTGAAGGAACAGGTCATGGGATTTAAGGAGGCTGAAGAATTGGAGACCTAGGAAATCAGTGGAAGTACAGTAGTTAGAGAGAAGAGGAAGAAGACTGAGTCCAGCTTTGAACTCCTTCAAAAAGGAGGAAGAATGACTTTGGAGCCACCAGTATCCAACTGCCACCATGATTTTAAATGAGTAGAGGAGAGGTTGGTGTGTGATGTGGTCAAGGGAAAATCTGGAAGTGACAGTGGGGAGTTCTCTGGCACCTCTTCTAGGACCATTATATCAGAAGGTGTGAGGGAAGGTAGAGCCAGTACTGGACAGGATGGCTGGAGTTGTCATGAAAGGGAAGTCAGATCTCAGTGGGGGTAATAGATGGAAACACTAAGAGAGAACAAGGTTGATCTGTTCCTACAGAACAGGAATTCCAGAGGGCACAGTTGAAAGGGTAAGTGGGACATGGGTACAGCACAGTTGAGGAGAGGGACAAAAGAATGGGAAGTGGAGGCTCTGGATAGACTTGTGTGTGTGATATTTGGTCAATACAGGGAAAGGGAGAGAAACAAGAAGCAGAAGGTTGTTACCGATAGTGGGTAGCAAATAAATAGTAAAGCTCACAGTTTCCAAGGGTGTTTGCCTGACCTGGGTCTGGGTAGTAAGGAAATAGTATGGGACCATATATGGCTGGCATTATACTGTTCCTTTGATTTGGATAGGAAAGCTCCTGGACCCATAGTTTTCTCGATGTCCTCTGATAAAATATCATTTCCATTTATATGTTGTTGATTAGTTGTTTTTCAGTTTTGTCCAACTCTTCAGGATCCCATTTGGGGTTTTCTTGTTAAGGATACTGGAGTGGTTTGCCATTTCTTTCATCAGCTCATTTTTACAAGTGAGGAAACTGAGGCAAACAGGGTTCAGTGACTTGCCTAGGATCACACAGCTATGAAGTGTCTGAAGCTGGATTTGAACTCACAAACATGAGTCTTATTTACTTCTGGCCCTGCAGTCTGTCCACTGTGCCACCTAGCTGCCCGGGAGTAATAATTTATAAGTATATAAAGGTCTTTTATAAACTTTAAGGTTTGCAAGTCACTTTACATACGTTATCTCATTTGATCTGGGAGATAGGCACTACTATTATCCTCATTTTACAGATGAGGAAACTGAGGCTGACAGGTTAAATGACTTGCCCAGGGTTACACCAGCTGGTAAGTGTGCTGATGGATTTAAACTCCATATTGTGTGTTCTATCCACATTCTATTCCTTTTCCCAGGGCACAGCTAAAATGTTAACTTTATTTCATTAGGATAATGTAGTTATTTACCAGATATTACCAGTATTCTCTTGACAAGCTTCTTATATTCTCTAGGGGTCCATGTATCCCCCAGCAGTTGGGAATTCCTGAGTTAAATTCTCAAGGATAAAGAGACATTTCATGTGAGGAATAAGTTTTATCTATCATCAACAGGTTGTTGGGTATTTATTTACATATATGGCACGGTACACAACAGAAAGTAAGTCACAACCCCTGTCTGCCAAGAATTCACAGACTTCTGGACCTGGACTCGGGAAGACTCATCTTCTTGAGTTCAAATCCAGCCTTGGACACTGACTAGCTGTGTGACCTTGGGCAGATCATTCAACCCCTGTTTGCCTAAGAGTCAGCTTGTTAGCCCAGTGGATAAAGCTCTGGGCCTGCATTCAGGAAGATCTGAGTTCAAACTTGACCTTAGACTGTGTGACCCTGAGCAAGTCACTTCACTCCTGTTAGTCTTAATCCACTGGAAAATGAAATGGCAAACCACTCCAGTATCTTTGCGAAGAAAGCCCTGTGTGTGGAAAGCACAGGCCACAGGGTCACGAAGAGTTGGACGTTACTAAAGAGCACAGTGGGTATGACTGAAGGTATCTAACCATCCCTCAACTCACAAAAATGAAAATAAGTTCCTGAGGAAAAGGTGTTGAATGTAACTAGAGATGGTAGTTGTGATTTATGTTCTTCCCAGAGGAATCATTTCCAGAACTCTTTAAACCCCCTAAAGACTTTCCCTAGCCTAATAATCTTGACATAATGTATTTAGAAGCAAAAACTCAACTGCCTGGGCATGGAGTCATGGTGACCTTGGGGTTCTCCAAGGCCCCACTTTAGAGTATGGACCTGGTACACATAAGAGCAACATGGAAGGCTGGCCACCAAGAGATGAGTTGTTCTGACCACAGTGACTCATGATCTGCTAAGGCAGTCAATAGAAGTAATCCCCAACCAGGTGACGTCAAACATCTGTTAAAGTTGAATCATTTAGAAAAGCCCTATGTTTACAAACAGCAAAATGGCATCCGATGGACAATCATCATAATAGGACATTTTTTAAAAACTCAAAATTGGCTTTAAAAGTAATAAGCACTTAGGGGAAATGTGTTCTTAGTAGCCACTGCACTTTCTGAAACTGTGAATAAGTAGATGTCCAAGTTTGGATTCCCATTGAAGGAACTGGTACTCCTCAAATGTGAGCCAAGCCTGCCCTCTAGTGTCAATGTGGAGAAATGCAGAAAGTTTATATTAAAGTACAGACTATCCCAGCTTACAAAAGGGTTATTATGTTAGAAAAGTTCAGTTTTAAGTTGGCCATTTGCAACTGTAAGTGCATGTGTTTATAGAAACCTTGTTGTTAATCCATGATGGCTGGAAGCCAGTGCAAAAAAAAAATCTATTTAACTTACTTAACTCATAGCTGAAATAGAACAGAGCCCAACCCACCATGCGTCATCAGGTTGCTTTGAAGAAATGCGTTGAGCACTCAGAAACGCCAGAAGAGTCTTTGTCCACACATACCCCAGGGAGCACGGACTCCCCTAGCTCCAGCTCCTGGGTTAGGAGAAGAGGGGATAGGATGCGGGGAAGGAGGATGCTCCCTGATTGGATTAGCACATTTTGGGGTCTCATCAGACTCTTCGAAAGACTCCAAGGAGCCACTCAACTACCTTCTCTTTCTGCTACCACTGCTTCTGGCTTAAGCCCAGCATTTCCTTCTGTGCCTCTCTAGGGGAATAAAGCTCCCTCTCTGTACTTAATAAATGTTTGTTGTATTATATTATACCTCCCCAGGTCCTTTTCTAAGCTTTGTTTTGTGTTTACTACTAGAAACAAAGAAAAGCAGCATGATATGGAATAAAAAAACAATCACAGAGCCTGAAACACTTAAGTGGGTTTGTGTCTTAAACTAACAGACTAGTTAAAAATGTTGTTCAGTTGTGTCTGATTCTTCCTGACCCCATTTGGGGTTTTCTTGGCAAAGATGCTGGAGGGGTTTGCCATTTCCTTCTCCAGCTCATTGTTACAGATAAGGATACTGAAGCAAACAGGGTTAAGTGACTAGCCCAGGGTCACACAGCTAGTAAGTGTCTGAGGCCAGATTTGAACTCATGATGGTGAGTGTTCCTGATTCTACCCACTCTGCCACCTAGCTTCCGGTTAGGAATAGCTTTAAGCAAAAAAAAGTCCCATTTGAGGAATTGAGTTTCTTCTTTCCCTCTTGCTGAGTGGGTGCTCCATTTTGATAAGTTTTCTGCTGGGAATAATCCTGCTCCAAACACAAAGTTAAACAGATTTCATTTCCTTTGACTCAGAACGGTGCTCAGACTACCATCTATGCATATATCTCAGAATTACCTGTGTCCTGTATATTTCTGCAGAGTAAAGCACATGTGGGTATTAAGTCAGTCCCTCTGCTTGCCTCTGCTTGTCAGCAGAGAGGCCAAGTTTATTTCTCTTCCTTTCCAAGAAAAGCCCTAAGTCGAAGTTTTATTAGAGGCAGCTAGCTGGCATGCTGAACAGAGCTCTAGGCCTAGACTCAGGAAGGCCTAAGTTCAAATCCAGACTCAGACTGTTGAGTTTGAGATCCTAACAAAAAGGTAAACTGAGGCAGATCTCCAAGCAAGATAACATTTATTAACAGGGGCATGTTGCCTGCCAATAAATGGGTAAATAGTTTACCACCTTTAATGCCCAAAAAATACCCTAAGTAAAAGGACAGTTCCCCTTTTACAGGTTTTGGGAAGGACAGAACAGTGAACAGGGTAGATGACATCATGGGATTGAGGACAACGTGATTGGTTACAAAGCTGAGGTGCAGGGAACAACATGATTGGTTGCAAGTAAGTCTTGGGAGCTACCAGTGACCTCCTTTCTTCTCTTATGAGACTCATTGTCTGCGTGCAGGTACTCGAGGTAGCAGCCTAGAGTTTTGGACAGGGAACCAGACATCCTTGAAAGATAGCTTGGTGGAGTAAAGATATCAGGTCCAATTCCCTTTCTTTCATGCACATTCCCCAAGGTTAACAAAGTTCCTTGAGGCAAGAAGAGCTGGATTTTTTAATTTAATCCATTATAGGCCAGCTGAACTCCCAACTTATGTTCAGAGACAAAGAACTATGACTTAAGTAGTTCCAGAACAAAAACAGGCACTTGTAAATAAGACCAAAAGAAAGTCTTAATCTTCTCAAGACACCTAGTCAACAGTGCAACTCTAGGCAAGATAGTGACTTTTCTGCCTGCCTCGGTTTCCTCTTCGAAATGCCAATAATAAAAATGGCACTTACCTTCCTGGGTTTTTTATGGGGATAAAATGAGATAACATTTATTAAGGTTTTTGCAGAGCTTTAAAGCTCTAAATAAGTGCTGGCTACCTTTATTATCATCAAGGGCCTCAGAGATGAAGAATCTGTTTCCTCACGTATATGGTATGTCACAGAGGCATCATATCCTTAGCTTATGGAGGTAGCCATATCTATCAGAAGTGGCTAAGTGACTATTTTAGGTGGGAGTATTGTTATCTGACAGATCCATGGAACTACTCAGAACTTAACTTTGAGCATCCAGCTTTAATCTGCCCATTCTTTTAATTAACCGAATGATCTTACCTACCCAAATAGGAACATAGGATCTTAGAGCTGGAAGAGAACCTTAAGAGTGCATCACATTCCATCCCCTTGTTTTTCAGATAAGGAAACTGAAACCCAACAGAGATTAAATTACTTACCCAGCACAAGCGAAATAACTTGTGGAATTTAGTCAGAAGGCTTGGGCTGGAGGGACACCTAGTTTTATAGTGGTAGCTAACTATAAGTTTATAACTTGAAGTTTTTCAAAGCATTTGACATCCTTACTTGATTCTCTAACAGCCCCATGAGGTGGCTGCTATTTTTATCTCCATTTTACAGATGAGGAAACAGCTTTAGGAAGGTTGAGTCAAAAAGTATCAGAGGTGGGATTTTGTACCCAGATCTCTTCTAATGCCATGTCTAGGCACAGCTCTTTTATTGCACCAAAATATCCCTCACTAAGAAAATAACTCAAAATAAAAAGTACCCTTTACATTGGGTTGTTTTTTTTGAACTTTTGCACAAAGCCATGCTTTATAAAAATTATCCCTGGAACACAGACTCCATATATATACGCCAGCTCCTCTATCCCATGTGGGTTTTCCTGTACTGCAGGCCACCACATTCCATGGGCTTTGATCTACATTGTCTATGGAGGCGGTGGACATGGGTGTAGAGAGAAGTGTAAGTGAAAACTGGAGCAGCTTTTCCTCATGTCATTGCTCTGTCTGCATGTACTGCAACAACAGGGGTTTCATGACAATTACGACAAATAAATGGTTTTCTTACCAACTCATACTTACAGCTCACATGAATGCTTCCTCCATTTTAGTAATGGTTACACACAGCCCTTTACATAACACCATCCAACTCCACCTTAAAGACAAAGATCATCACTTTGCAGACCCACTTGAAAAATGCATCTTGACCTTCTAAAAACAATCTTTAATAATAGGGGAGGCTCACTTCCATCTTGCAATTACTACTGCCTGCCCTTCAGACCCCATCTACCTCTCTACCCACCCAGGCTAGTAATGACAATTAAGCCTTCTTCTCAGCCCCAGATCTATTCCTGACCTTGCACTCTTCTCCTTTGCCTCCTCCCTGGATTTATAAAGCTGTTGCAAAGATATATTTAAAATTAGGGTTTGTGTTTGTTTTTTCTGTGATATGTGAATGACCATACAAGTGTCATGGGAAATCCCCTTTCCCTCCTCATGCATCTAGGATTTCTCTCCCCCCTTCTTCTTTCCCTGATGTAACTTTGTCCTTGTCTAGAAACCTCATACCTCCATATGTGATGGAGTGACTAGAGTGCCAGATTTGCTGTCAGAAAGACCTGGGCTCAAATTCTGCCTCTTGACACTTAGTAGCGGGAAAGCCCTCACTGAGCCTCAATTCACTAATTTTTCTCATAGGGTTTAAATGCTTCAGATATCATCTCTTCCATGTAAGCCTTCCCTGATCCCTTCCTCTTGGGAACAATGTCCCCTCTCCCCACACATAACACCTTGCATGCATCTCTGATATGCTAATCATGTATTACTCTGTATTCTCATTATATGTGTCTTCATCATTTCCCCTTACTGAACTGTAAAAAGGTTCCTTGAGGACAGAGATCATGTCTTATCTAAGCTGTATAAGATCTCTCTCAGGGCCAAGCACAGTTCTAGGTATACAGTAGCTGCCTACTAAAGATTAGCTGATAAGAGGGCATAGCTGTGTAGCAGTTTACTCATTACCACCCTATGTATTAATACCCTTTTTACAGTTTAAGAAACTGGGTCTTAGGTTTTGCCTTGCCTAATGTCACTTGAGTGTCAGATAGGATTGGAGCCTAAGTCTTCTGAATCCAAGTCTAATGCTCTTTTCATTATACTACATCAGAGATAATAGCACAGGAATTCTTTTTTTAAGTACAGATCTGTTCTGTAATGTGCCAGAGGATGGTTATTGAATGCATTCATGAGAGTAGCCCTACTTGGAAGCCCAGTCCTTGGGCTCCAGTACCTAAGCCACCACCAGTGGCCACAGTGGATGGTTTGGTGAGGAATTGAAATGTTCTGTGGAAAACTAAAGATAAGACTAGTTACATACAGGATATTTGGTTCATAATCAACAGAGGGAAGACACTAGAGATAAGAGAGAGGGGGAAAGACTTCCTGTAGAAGGCAGGATTTTAGCTGGGATTTGAAGGAAGCCAGGAGGCAGAGATAAGGAGAGAGAGCATTCTAGGCTTGGAGGAGCTGATAGTGAAAGTGCGCAGAGATTGGAGATGGGGAACAGCAGGGAGCTCAGTGTCTCTAAACTGAAGAGAGGTAGAGGGGAGTACAAGTTGTATGAAGATTAGGGCTTTGAATGCCAGACGGGATTCTGTGTTGGATCCTGGAGATGCTAGGGACCCACTTGGGTTGGGAGGAGTGGGAGTTGATGTAGGGGGACCTGCATTTCCAAAAAAGCTACAGGTCTGCTACACAGGCTCCTCATACAAGCCAAAGACCACCCTCCTTCTGAAGCTCCTTCTCTTGTCCCCTGTCCCTTGAGCAGATGCGGAGGCTTGGGACTGGTCCTGGCCAGCGCTGGCTTCGGAATGCTGACCGCCCCGATCATAGAGCTGCACAACCAGAAAGGCTACTTCCTTCACCACATCATCTTTGCCTGCTGCACCCTCATCTGCATCATCTGCATCCTTCTCCTGCCGGAGAGCAGGAACCAGAACCTACCAGAGAACATCCTCAATGGCGAACATTACACCCGGCAACCTCTCCTGCCCCACAGGAAGGGAGAGCAACCCCTCCTGCTCACAAACTCAGAACTCAAGGATTACTCTGGTCTCCATGACGTGGCCGCCATGGGGGACGGGCTGCCGGAAAATGCCACAGCAAATGGGATGAAGTCCATGTAACAGGCTAGTTTTGTCGCTTCAGGAGAGGAGCCCTTTTGGGGTCAGATCTTCTTTTTGTCTGGCACAGGTTTCCAGACCTGTATTGATGGCAGTTATGGCCAACTTGGAAAGGAAAGGTCAAATCTGCTGCTAAAGCCACTTAATCGCAGGAGACTTTCAACTGGTGGGAGGAAATTTCTGCTGACTGGAAAGTGTCTTGTTGGTGTATTTGAGGGAAGAAACTGGCTGGAGACATACCTTCAGAGACCTTTTTCTGCCATTAAATGTTTATATTTATTTTGGTCATTTTTACAAGAAGCACTTTATTCCCTTTTCCTCTCATTAATCACACAGTAAAATGAACCTTCTCTTAAGGAGAGGCACAGCCATTCCAAGGAAGAGACCTTTAGAAACAAAGCAAAAAAAAAATCCAAACCTGAAAGAGACATCTTTTCTATGGAAGATGAACACACTACCACCCAGAAGAGCAAAAAGTGATTTCTTCCTGTCTCCAAACCCTATAGCCACCCACGGGTATAAGCAAATCAAGCTGTTGTGAATTAAACGTGACTGAGTTTTAGACAAGGGGGGAAAAGTAAAATTCATTAGGTTTTGATGGTGTGTCTGTATGTGGTTTAAAACAAGAGAAGTGTCATTTTCTACATGTAAGGTAAGACTTTCCCATTTCACAATTAGATTTAAGCAGTTCACAAATCCCAATAAAGCAGGTATGTGGGTCTTCTTTCAGGATGGTTCTTTTGTATTGAATAATGATGTCTGAAGCTCCTTTGGGAAAAAGCCTAAGCATTTCATTCAAAATGAAGAAAACCCACACAATCAATGGCTGTGGAACCAGTTTTCTGATGCCAGGGCTGCCTAATGAAGTGGATAAATCAATGATAGGTGTACGAGGCAGAACACAGAACCAAGAACCTGAGATTCATACCCCTATCCAGATGCCTTTCAGCTAAATCTCCCTAATCCTTTAGCAGCATCAGCTGCAGACTCTACTTGAAAGAAGAGTGGCTACTTTCTGATCAGCAAACAATACTGAAGTGACGTTGACGATGATAGTAAATGAATAAAGGGAGATGGTACAAACCTTACCAGGTATACATGTCTAGAGCACACACCCTCCAGGAAAGCACTTGCTTATATTTTACTCTCAACCCTAAATATTTATTGATGATTTTCTGACACGCGTGTTTTCCTCTAGGCCCTCTGCTTTCCCAATCTTTTTTGTCCACGTCACTGTTTACCAAGGCACAAGCAGGGCAGAAAAGAGAGATTAATCTCAAATCAGTCTGTTTTCCATCCAAACCCTTCCAAAAAAGAGAGAGGACAGAAAAAGGAAGTCCTACAAAATGATAAAAACAAAATACTCTTAAATAAAATTAATGCTGGATTTTAATTCTCCCCCCCTCCAAAAAAAATCTCATGGGTAATTTTAACTATTGTATGCATTTGGAGGCTATTTTGCTCCTTCCCTAAATTTATCCACAGATTCACCTAGTCTTCTGTCATTAGAAGCCGTCCCCAGAGTAGGGATGGATGTGGTAGTCTTATTAGATGTTTCCCAAACAATGCTGAGGTTAGACACTAAAATCTTATATCCTACTTTAGCCCACTAAAAAGGAACTTTTGGGGGACTCAGATGTGATGCCCCTTTGTAGTAACAGCAAGCAATTAACCTACTGACCCCATTTCCACACAGTTCCACAGATGCCTAACTACTGACAACCTTTGACTCTTACTTGGTCAAGCTCAGAGAAGGATCAAGCTGGAGTTTTTTCTGTCCTAGTCGACACCTTGTGTTATGTATGTCTTTGTCCTGGGGCAAAGTCAGATCTTCCAATGGTCTAAGTGCCAGGATGGGTACTGTGTTTTAGGCAGTAGCTATGTAGCTTGATGTTGAAGAGTCCAAAAAGGGGGTTAATCTGTCCTCTGTTTCCCATCCTAGCTCCTTACCTCATCTTTGTGCCTGCTGTCTCCACCGACCTTGGTCCTCCAACAATGGCACAATGTTGTAGCAATAGGTAGCAGCTGAGTGACCTCCTCAGTGCCAGGGGGCACCAGTGCTGGGGTGGGATGTTAATTAAAGAAACGAGATTATTGGAATGAAAAAGGCAAACCAAAGTAGGGGTGTTTTTCTAAACCATGTCCAAAACATAAAAACCTGCTGCTGCAGTGGAGAACCAGGATACACCTCTGAGTTCTAAAAAGACTCTCCTCAAGAAACACTGGAGCAGGTGAAGACGGACTTTAAAAACAACCCAGTAATACACAATCAACAGGGAAACAGGCTGTTGTTACCCAGCTGCCTTCAGTCCAGCTACCATTGCGTTGTATGACTGTTCTCACCCTCTGTAGTTCCTCCTATGACTTAAAGTTGGGTCTCCTTTGTTCCATGTTGCAAATTTTCAGTCTGCATTCACCTTGAAAAAGGCCTTTCTTTAGATGTGTGCAGTCTTCACGTGCCAAACTTGTGAAATACCTTTTGCCTTTTATAGAGTACTTGCGACAAAATCACATGGCAACAAAATCCATGTAAGTAGATGAAAAATATAGACGTGGCCTTGAAGCGAGAGCATCGGACACATGAGGGGAGGAGCTGTCAGCAAGGGCTCTTTGGACCACAGACTGGACATTGGGCACCTGTTCATGTATGCACTAATGCACATGTACATACATACACACACACACACTCGGAGCTGGTACACCTTGCAATCCATTTACTGTAACAGCTTTTTAGTTGATATCTATGAGCATTCTTGAAACTGAGGTCTGAATCCCGTGGATTTTTTCAAATAACATGTATTAAAGTTGTCCATGCTCCTGAGAAGCCAGTCATCTCTTGGAGTCACGCACAGTGCTTTACAGAGCCCTTCTTGTTTCAGGGTCTCTACTCTCTTAACTTAGAAAGACAATAACAGACAACATCCAAGAACAGGGCCAGTGAACAGAAGGAAAAAAACAGTAGAACATATCAAAAAACAGGATGGACTAATGACAAACTAAAAAGTGACAGGAGTTAAAAACCAAGTCCTGGTTCTTAGCTTTAGAGGCCGGGGGATGAGGGAGAAGGAAGGAGGAAAGAAGGGATTTGGGTTTTGATTTTTTTTTGCCCAGTCTGTTTGATTATAATGGAATTATCTTGCTAGGAATCTCGTGAGAGGCACACATCTCAGTGAGGCATCCCTCTATAGGATTCTGTTGGCACATCCCTCTCAAAACTCACCCAGGGTTAAAGGGCCAGGCTTTAACTCCTCCTTTCTGTGGCATCGTCAGCTGGGAAAAGTTTTCGGTGCCAGCCGAACATTTTTACTGAATGTAGTCAAATCAGAAGAACCTCTCTTTGGAGAGAGCCCAGGAAAGTAAGGTACCAAGTAAGGCAGCAGGGATGGAGAAAGGGGCATCTGGCCTCTGAATCTCGTTTGCCCTGCTCTCTGTACAGATGGGTGCTCTGGCAGCTACTTAATGACTTGTCTGTCAAACTTGAAAACTACTCAATCCTGTTTCCTTCATGGTTGACACAAAGGAAACGCTTTTCTCAGGCGACTTGCTGCTTCCAGCCAGCCTCCTCTCCCCCTCTCCCCCATAGAAAGCATTCAAAGATGTACTTGCCAGCTACCTACATGTAAAAACCCATTTCATTCTGAAACCTCATTAGTTAGATCTTTAACCACCAGGGGGCTCCGTCTTTACTCCTTTGTCTCTCGTTCCAAACGATGAACGCACAAGCGCCTTCCATCCCAGTCCTCCCCCTCCCCACCACCCACGCACCACCCCTTCCATCCCACCTCCAAGTTCCCTAGGATGCTTTGTGCCATCGAGCACCATAGTCTGTTCTTATTTTCTAAGAGGCTGGTTGGCCACCGACACACTGGCTGTTGGAAAGGGAGTGGAGTGGCTGGTTTATTTGGTCACTGAGCAGGAAACAGCTCATGATGCACAAAAGGAAGTATCCCGCTCCAGCCCTGATACTTCCCAGAGCCAAGCTGAAGTCACAAAACTGGAAGTAGGAGCGCCATGAAATGGACTTTGAATGTCCCATCACCTGTAGCCTCTGGATGGCTCACACTGGATGGCATCCTGCTCTTCAACTGCTTATTGTTGGTTGTTGTTTTTTTAGACAAAGCCTCATTTTAACGTAGTGTATAAAATGTTTTGGGAAAGGTATACAGTGTAATGTCTAGTGGGTAAACTTTCCTTCCTTACTTTCCTCCCTCAATCCTCTTCCTTCTTCCTTTTCCCTGTCCCAACTCCCTCCATTTCTGATGAGGCTCTACTTAAAGAATTGTTACTGTACGTTTTGATCATGATTAGTCCGGTGGTGCTTACCTGTAGCACAAGCTTAAATCAAGTACTGAAACTGTCTTACAAGCTAAGTGTCTGCATGATGTTACATCTGTTGTACCTACTGAGAAATTTGTATGTGAATGTACAGAAATAAAAACAAAAAAAGTTGCCCCATTACCAGAGGTCCTATGGAATGTCTTTCTTGGCTCCTATATGATCAAATGTGGGACGTGGCCTTGACAGACTTAGCAAACATATGCTGTTTGTACTAGTTCTAATCTCTAAAACAAGTGGGAGAAAAGGTGACGATTCGCACTGGCACTCCACTGAGTTCCTAGTTCAATGCCTCATCACGGAGTAAAGGTGACTTTGAGTATACAAAAGCTAATCCAGAGCCACTTGGGGTTGGGGAAGTTCCTACCATGGTAACAGAGTCAAAGTCTAGCTGTCATGTAAGGGGCAGCCTAAATAGTTCTGAATGGAGAAATGGACAACAGGTGAATTTTCTTTTGCCACCGAAATGTACAAAGACCATCTACTTGCAATTATGTAACCAACTGACTTCACCTCAGCCTCAGTTTCCTCAGGTGTAAAAAAATTTTTTTAGTGACTTAGGTTCATTTGAAATCACGGGTCCTTAAACTGAGTCATGTCAAAATGTCAATACACCTTAGTCCTTATTCCAGCCCGGGGAAGGGGGGGGTCCTGATTCATGGGGAATTAGCAAGCACTTTTATCTACATCTGACAACAAATAATTCCAGTCCGATGCGGTACACAGACCACTGAACTGTTTTTACAGTTGCGTACAATTTAATAACGAAAGTTTAGAGTTGTTTTGCTGGGGATGTAGTGGTTATGTTGTGGTTATCCTATAGCCCAGCCCAATCCCCTTAAATCTAAGACCACTACAGAATTAAAGTAATGAATAAGACCTACCCTCTAGTACAGGGATGTAATAGAAACGCCCCAGAAGTGACCCAAAGCTTCCTCTGAGGGTGTAGACCCATTTGTTTAACCCAGAAAATATCCTTTTTAAAAAAAATACACTTATTAACTATCTTTTCTCAACAGTGCTGCCTTTTTTTTTTTTTTAAACTTACTGCTTTATGAAAAGGGCCGCTTTTCTCCAGGACAACAGAAATACCCTACCTTCCTTTCCAGGCTACAAACATCTCAGCTTAAAACTGAGGCATGTGGAGATGGGATACCTTTGCTCAGGAATCCAGCAAATCTGAATCTTATGTCAGAATCAAAACTTCTCACAAGAATCCCAGGACTAACTCAATCCACCAAACCATGTTTCCTTCCCCAAAACAAGTAACCCATGAACAGGGTTATTTCCTAACAGCTTCATATAAGATTATCATCAGTGTATGAAATGTCTTCCAGAGCCCTAAACATTAACACATGGAGAGAGACACAAAAGGCAGTTGTGGAATCAGGAATTCCATACTTGACACATATATAGTGACACATATATAGTGACACATACAGGTAACCAACTTGATGTCTCTGTGCCCCAGGCAACTCTGGGCATAATTATAGATTTGGCTCAACTGAGATACCACATTCCCACTGGTACTGATTCAATGAGATCAAAGAGAAACCTTAAAAAAAAAAAAGTAACCCCCAGAACCCAAAGAACTGATCCTAACACACAGCAGATACAAGGACAGGAGATTGTAATTGTAACATGAATTGTAATATCTATGCAGGAAATGGTTGGCTGAAAAATTTGAGAGAAAGAGGTGACAAGCCTATCTAAGAGAGGCTAAATATGCTGCTAATCAGAAGGTAAAAAGTTAATGACTGAAGAAGAAAAGTTACAGGAAAAGGTGAAAAAAGAAGGAGTTAAAGGAGGGATGCAAGAGATGAAAATGGAGAAGCAAGCCATTCTGATCATGAAAAGGATGAAGGAAGTTGTGGTTCTGTCCTTTCCAACACTCCATGACCCCATTTGGGGTTTTCTTGGTCAAGATACTGGAGTGGTTTGCCATTTCCTTCTCCAGCTCATTTTACAGATAAGGAAACTGAGGCAAACAAGGTGAAGTGACTTTCCCAGGGTCATACAGCTAGTACACGTCTAAGGCTGGATTTGCATTCATGAAGACAAGTCTTCCTGACTCCAGGCCAGGTATTCTACCCACTGAGCTACCCAGCTGCCCAAGGAAAGGGTTTTAAGGCTAATTTTAAAAAGCGAAATTCAGACACACTGACTCCATGTTAGACAAGCAGTGAAATACTCACTTTATTCTGTTTAATGCACATAAATTACAAATCATCAGATGCTACCATGCTCTTTTTCAGGCTAAAATTTCTCCGGGAAAGCCTCCATTTCTTCCTTGATCCTGTTTTCTATGAGCAGTGTGAAGTTGCTGTCTGTGTTTTGAAGATTGTAGCTGACAAACACCTGTTTTTTAGTCTTCCTGGCTAAAAGGAAAGAAGACAGAGTCACACCCAGGAATAAAAAGTCCTCACTTACTTGTGCTGCTAGAGTTAGATTTCAGCCTCCAGTTCTCTAGGTGTTCCATCAACCTGAAATGGGGGAAACCTTTGGCCCCAGAGGGGAGGGAAGGGAAGGAAGGGGTAGGGGGCAGAGGGCAAAGATGGGGAAGGAAAGAGAAGGGGAGAAAGAGGGGAGGAAAGAGGAGAGGAAAGGAGAAGAGGTGCAGGGAGTGAAGAGAGGAAAGAAGAGGAGTTTGAATATTATGGCCCCCCTCAGACAACATGCAGCACCTGCACAGACAACATGCAGCACCTGCACAGCTATCAGAGGGCCTTGGACCCTTTCTAAGGATTCACTTGAAAAGGGCTGAGCTCAGTCCTGCCATGAACCATACCATGCAGTGACACCTCCCCCCGCCCTGCCCCCAAGATCCAAGGCCTGAAGGACTTCAAGGTACCTCATTTGACCATGGGCCTAACCAAAGTAAATACAGCATTAAATCAGACACCTCCAGTGATTTAAACCATTGGCTAATCCCCAAATTCTAGGGTTGTCATGTCCAGATATTAGGAGATACCCTGTTTTCCAGAGCTAAGGCCCAACAAGCCAAACTGTGCCCTGAGTTTGGCATAACAACAATCCTTTGTGCTCACCTCTAGCAGAATCCCACATAATTACTGGTGAGTATCAAGAAGCCCGGCTATGAATCAAACTTGTTACAATGTTGCTGTAACCCCTCACAGCTCACTGTGTGGCCACTGGTATGAGTGCTGAGGTCTACCCATACTAACAGGGGTGGGGTCGTGGCACATGTGTCCTTGCCTGCAAGCCATTTCCCTCACTTTGAAATGAAACTTCTGTTTGATTCCTGACTCTTGTCTCTAGCCTGCTCTGTTTGGCTCTGGTCATCCACAGGTTAGAGACTGGTTCAGTCTGGTTGACAATTTTTAAATCAATTCTGGTAATTATTTCCCATTTATCCTGTAAATTGCTTGTCGGTACATATTTGCTTTTAGTCTCCCCCTTTAGATGGTGAGCTCCTGGAGGGCAAGAATTGTCTATTATCTTCCTTTATATCCCCAGAATTTAGGTACATGGAAGGTGCTTAATATTTAGTGCTTCCCTGAGGGCAGAGACCATCTTTGGTCTTTCTTTGATCCCCAGTGCCTGATACACAGTAAGCACTCAATAAATGCTTATGAACCAACCAAAAGAATACACCCTCAATGAGACCAGTTTCCATCCAGTACAATGACTGCGCTGGAGGTAAATTATCCCTTACATGGGAATAGAAATCTTAGCTGGGTCTGCCTCTGCTTTTCAAGACGTAGCAGTCCTTCTCCCCATCTCCAAGCACAGGAGGTAATCACGAGCATGGTCTAGCCTTGATGGCAGCGGTAACCTGGTCAAAAATATATCTAACCCAGACACGGACATAAGGGGCCCTGAAAGCCTCACTCTGTGTTATCTGAAGCATGGAGGACCCCTTTTGAAAGGATGCTACCACCTTAGTCTCTGCCAGCAAACTCACAAAGAGGACCATAGCCTCGTGGCTGTTGCCTTGGGCCCCCTAGCAACACAACCATGCCCTGTTCCTGTGCCCAGCGCAGCAGCTGGACAAATAAAGGGACACCATGCTAGGCAGGATCTAAAGCAGATACATATTATCCCAAGTTCAGTACCATAGCAAGGGCCTAGGACATTAATAATGACAAATCACACAATACCTTTCTCAAGTCATAACTTAACACAACCCATAGGAATCTTATATAGGTGGGGACCCAACCTATACATGCAAGAGCCTCCCTGGAACAGATGACAGGAGAATATAGGGGACTTTGTAATTCCACCACCTGCCAGGGCCTCCATGGGACCTTGCAACAAGAAAAAAATATGTAGGGAGAGAAAACATGATAGCAACATTCTCTCCTTCAGATGGGGGTCTGGTTTTTGAAAGAATTCAATTCCAATCAACTTAACACATGTCTATTAACCATCTACTATGGTACCAAACTCTGTGCTAGGTACTGCTTTAAAAAAAAAAAAAAAGACAACCTGTCCTCAAGAAGCTTATGCTCAATCTAAAAAGAGAATATAGTATAGAAACAAATATGATATAAGGAAGTACGTGATAGATGCGCTAGGGGCAAAGGATATAACTTCAGACAAAGTACTATGGAAAATCTGAGGAGAGAGGGATCATATTTGGTGGGAGGGATTATCAGGGACAGCTTCTTGGAAAATATAACTGCTACAACACCTCCTAATTAATGCATAGCTCTGGCTATGGGCCTCTCCTGTTCATTTTTCTTTTTTAAACCACTTTCAGTAACAACCTGTTGCCTAATGGACCATATCACAAACTCTTCCTACAGGTTCAGATTGAAGACCTTTCTGTATTCTGAATGATTAAGCTGTTAATTCTGAGGTTCCAACTCAGACTCACTGGGTTGGTAAAACTGACCAAAAAGAAAAATAGGCACCATGATATGTTATTGATGGTGATGTGAAGTGGTCCAGCAAACGATTTGGAACTATACCCCCAAAAGTTATTAAACTGTGCATTCCTTTGGACTCTTCTTATACCGTTACTAGGCCAAAGACAGAACAGAACGTAAAGATGAGAGGAGAGGGGAGGGGAAGGGAGAGGAATACTGTTATACCAGAAAAAATGATGGAAATGACACCTTCAGAGAAACCCGGGAAGACTGAAGCAGAGTGAAATGAGCAGAACCAGGAGATGTTATACAATGATGTAAAGACAACTTTGAAAGACCTAAGAACTCTGATCAATGTAAAGAACTAACCAGGACTGATGATGAAGAATGCTGCCCACCTCCTGATGGAGAGGTAATCGCCTCAGTATGTAAGACCACACATTTTGGAGCATGACCAATGTGGGAATGTTTCTTACATGACTAGACTATACATATTTTGTACTACAGGGTTTTTTCCCCTTGGTTGGAAGGCAAGGAAAGGAAAAGGGAGGAGAAAAAATGTTTTTCATTGAAAAAATAAAATTTAATGATTTTTGAACCTATTCTTTAACTGCATAGTGTCCCCTCCCTCTGTGCGCATACACAGAAAGTGCATTCCCATCTCTCCCCATGCCTGAAATGCACTTACTCCCTCCACAGCTCCCTCCTTCAAGGTTCATCTCAGGTAGTAGAAAACCTCACCTGCCCTCAAAGATTTAGATCACCTGGACATAATTTCAAGCACCTGTTAGGAATTCTATAGAGAGGAATCTTGGCCAACCTGAATGGCTACTTTCAAAATGCAATTACTTAGATAATCTAAATTAGGTCAGCAAAAGGTAGGATAAGAAATAAAGGTGGGGAATGTCAGGGAACAGTGGTAACTCACATTTTCTTCTCTACTACACTTTCTTTAGATACCCTTCCACTCAACTCCAGTGGCTCTGTAAATACAAAATCCTCTGCTTGGACTTCAAAGCCTTTCCCCACCTGCCCTGCCCCACCTTTCTAGTCTTACACCTTACACCTCAACATGTGCTAGGCCATCCACTGACACTGGCCTCCTGACTCTTCCGCAAACAAGGTACTCCATCTCCCAACATTTTCACTGGTTTTTCTCCATGCATGGAATGCTCTCCTCCCTCCTCATCAACACCTCCTGGCTTTCTTTTAAAATCCCACCTTCTGGGAGCCAAGATGGCAGAGTAGAAGGACACACATATGCTAGCTCCGAACCCATAGCCCATAAAATATCTGTAAAAAAGAACTCCCAACAAATTCTGGAGCAGCAGAAGCCACAGAACAATGGAGCAGACGAGATTTCTGTTCCAGAGAGCCCTGAAAACCTCTCGCAAAAGGTCTGTTGTGCCCCCGACCCGGAGCCAAGCCCAGCCCTGCCTTGGCCCCGCAGCACCAGGAGGAGCAGATCCGAGCAGGCTTCAGGGATAGAATCTCCAGCGGCCATGCAGGTCCCTCCACCCACAGGCCCCAAAGGTTGGTGAGAGGGTCTTCTCAGCTTGCCGAGAGGGGAGTGGGGTGACCCCATAACTCAGGCCCCCTAGGGAGGCAACAGCGGAGGCGGGAGCAGACAGGGGCTCCCCAAGCAGGCAGGAGCCTGTTTCCATTGTTGAAGGTCTCTGCATAAACCCCCTGAGGGAACTGAGCCCCATGAGGCAGCCCTGCCTCCACCTGAGCACCTGAACTTAATCTCACATTGAATAGCAGCCCTGCCCCCACCAAAAGCCCTGAGGATGGGAAGCAGCATTTGAATCTCAGACCCCAAGCGCTGGCTGGGAGGATCTGGAGGCAAAGTGGGTGTGAAGAGGACATTCAGAAGTCAAGTCACTGGCTGGGAAAACGCCCAGAAAAGGGAAAAAAAAATAAGACTATAGAAGGTTACTTTCTTGGTGAACAGGTATTTCCTCCCTTTCTTTCTGATGAGGAAGAACAATGCTTACCATCAGGGAAAGACACAGCAGTCAAGGCTTCTGAATCCCAGCCCACCCATGGAAGAGCTCAAAAAGGATTTTGAAAATCAAGTTGGAGAGGTGGAGGAAAAACTGGGAAGAGAAATGAGAGAGATGCAAGTAAAGCATGAAAAGCAGGTCCACACCCTGCTAAAGGAGACCCAAAAAAATGCTGAAGAAAATAACACCTTGAAAAATAGGCTAACTCAACTGGCAAAAGAGGTTCAAAAAGCCAATGAGGAGAAGAATGCTTTCAAAAGCAGAATTAGCCAAATGGAAAAGGAGGTTCAAAAGCTCACTGAAGAAAAGAGTTCTTTCAAAATTAGAAATGGAACAGATGGAGGCCAATGACTTTATGAGAAATCAAGAAATCACAAAACAAAACCAAAAGAATGAAAAAATGGAAGATAATGTGAAATATCTCATTGGAAAAACAACTGACCTGGAAAATAGATCCAGGAGAGACAATTTAAAAATTATGGACTACCTGAAAGCCATGATCAAAAAAAAAGAGCCTAGACATCATCTTTCATGAAATTATCAAGGAAAACTGCCCTGAGATTTTAGAACCAGAGGGCAAAATAAGTATTCAAGGAATCCACAGATCACCGCCTGAAAGAGATCCAAAAAGAGAAACTCCTAGGAACATTGTGGCCAAATTCCAGAGTTCCCAGGTCAAGGAGAAAATATTGCAAGCAGCTAGAAAGAAACAATTCAAATATTGTGGAAATACAATCAGGATAACACAAGATCTAGCACCCTCTACATTAAGGGATCAAAGGGCATGGAATAGGATATTCCAGAAGTCAAAGGAACTAGGACTAAAACCAAGAATCACCTACCCAGCAAAACTGAGTATAAGACTTCAGGGGAAAAATTGGTCTTTCAATGAAATAGAGGACTTTCAAGCATTCTTGATGAAAAGACCAGAGCTGAAAAGAAAATTTGACTTTCAAACACAAGAATGAAGAGAAGCATGAAAAGGTGAACAGCAAAGAGAAGTCATAAGGGACTTACTAAAGTTGAACTGTTTACATTCCTACATGGAAAGACAATATTTGTAACTCTTGAAACTTTTCAGTATCTGGGTACTGGGTGGGATTACACACACACACACACACACACACACACACACGCGCGCACACACATAGAGACAGAGTGCACAGAGTGAATTGAAGAGGATGGGATCATATCTTAAAAAAATGAAATCAAGCAGTGAGAGAGAAATATATTGGGAGGAGAAAGGGAGAAATGGAATGGGGCAAATTATCTCTCATAAAAGAGGCAAGCAAAAGACTTTTTAGTGGAGGGAAAAAGAGGGGAGGTGAGAGAAAAACATGAAGTTTACTCTCATCACATTCTACTAAAGGAAGGAATAAAATGCACACTCATTTTGGTATGAAAACCTATCTTACAATACAGGAAAGTGGGGGAGAAGGGGATAAGCAGGATGGGGGGGATGATGGAAGGGAGGGCATGGGGAGGAGGGAGCAATTTGAGGTCAACACTCATGGGGAGGGACAGGATCAAAAGAGAGAATAGAAGTAATGGGGGACAGGATAGGATGGAGGGAAATATAGTTAGTCTTATACAACACAACTATTATGGAAGTCATTTGCAAAACCATACAGATATGCCCTATATTGAACTGCTTGCCTTCCAAAGGGAAGGGGTGGGGAGGGAGGGAGGAAGAGAAGTTGGAACTCAAAGTTTTAGGAACAACTGTCAAGTACTGTTCTTGCTACTAGGAAACAAGAAATACAGGTAAAGGGGTATAGAAAGTTATTTGGCCCTACAGGACAAAAGAGAAGATGGACACAAGGGCAGAGAGGGATGATAGAAGAGAGGGCAGATTGGTGATAGGGGCAATTAGAATGCTCGGTGTTTTGGGGTGGGGGGAAGGGACAAAAGGGGAGAAAACTTGGAATCCAAAATTTTGTGAAAATGAATGTTAAAAGTTAAATAAAAATTTAATTAATTAATTTAAAAAAAATAAAATAAAATCCCACCTTCTGGAAGCCTTTCCCAATCCCTCTTAATTCTAGTGCATTCCCTCTGCTGATTATTTCCTATTTATCCTACATATATAGTTTGTACATAATTATTTGTGTGTCTCCTCCATTAGACTCCTCAAGAGCAGGGGTTATCTTTTGCCCTAGTACTTAGCAAAATGACTGGCATGTAAGGGACCAGCTTAATAAATGATTACAGACTGACTGACAATTGTTGATACTAATATCAATTTCCTCTCACTTCTCTCACATTCTCACCTATTTTTGGAGGCAGTATGGCATAGTGAGAACATTCTAATAGCCTGGTATAATGCGGGAAGACCCCTGTCTTCTAGCCCTAAACTAAGCCAATTCATAACCTGAAAATGATTGTTATTATTGTTGTTCAGTCATGTTTTCAGTCGTATCCAACTCTTTGTGTCACCATCAGTGGGGTTTCTTGGCAAAGACACTGGAGTGATTTGCCATTTCCTTTTCCAGCTCATTTTGCCGATGAGAAAACCGAGGCAAACAGTCACACAGCTACTACGTGTCTGAGGCCAGATTTGAACTCAGGAAGATGAGTCTTCCTGACCCTAGGCCCTGCACTCTCTCCACTGTATCACCTACCTGCCCTCTGTCTATGATGCAAACACTGTTTTTTTTCCATTCATACGCTGACCTGATGGCTACTTCAGTGCTTCTTTCTTAGGTTCTAAATGGCTATTCATCAGAAGCTAGGTTTATACAGTAAGAGCTTTGTATAGTACCAGACACTGCCACCCACAGTGAGGTCGTAAAGGGACGATGGTGATGAAAACCGTTCATTAGCACTAAAGGCAAACAACCCCTGACTTACTAAAGAGACAAGTCAGTGCATCTACCCACCCACTGGCAGGGTGGAAGTCAGACAATGCCCAGTGTTGGAAGGGATTACCTAGTGCAATCCATGCCTGAACAAGAATCATCTACAATGTTCCCCAGGACTCAGCCAGGTTCAGCCTTTGCAGCTTAGCTGCTTGATTACCTTATTTTTAGCACTCTCCTCTACTTAATATGCTGTGTAGACAAACAGGCAGCAAAGGGAAGAAGGAAAATCTGAGGGTCAAATAATCCAATGCCTTCAGGAGAATTCATCTTGGCATGAGGAAGTTAAAAAAAATAGGAGTTTTTCCTCCAAGTGCCTTTCACCCACTTCAAGAATAATAGCCTAATTTCCACACCTTGCCTGTCAATAAGAGCTTCACAAAAAAAAATTTTGGAGAAAATCATCTCAAAAACACTAAGAGGAGGAATTAACATGGCTAAGAGAGAAATGAATCCCATCATAGGTGATGGTCTCCTTGAATGCATTTACAGAAACAAAGTTGACTTCTGTCTGTCATCCAGGGTGTAACCTAGGATGCCTTACACACAGTAGGTATTTACTAGATGTCTACTGAATTTAAATGAATTGCTAAATCAAGATCAAAGGTATAACCTCTTGCCATACAAAGAGTAAAAAGTAAGAGATATCCTTGTTGTACTAAATCCTAGCCCAGGATCTTGACACACCAGGGCTAGAGGAAGGTTTTGTAGCTCTGACTTCCAAACCACAGGTAGTGATCAATGTGAGATTATGCAGAAAGGGAACACTGCCTAAAGATTAGATCCATGCCAATTTCCTGTTTTTCAAAAACTGGAATAAGATTGGTTCTGAAAGTAAGAGATCAGAAAGCTGGATATCAGTCCCCAGAGGCTTCTGAGAAGACGGTGGGCCAAGGAATCTAGTCTCTCTGACCCCTTCAACAAAAGCCACCAAAAAGGAGGGGTATGTTTACTAAGACACAAAAAGTTGTCAGGAATCTTCAGCAAAGTCCTAAAAGAAATATTAGAGAGATGGTTGATGAGCATTTCAAATACAAAGCAATCATCACTCAATGGTGAGCAGTCAAGTCAAGCCAATTCCTGAACAGAGTTCTCATACTGGCAGGTCAGGGGAACCAATGACAGAATATATTTTAATTTCAGCAAGGCATTTGACAATATCTCTTGCAATATATTCTTATGTAGCAAAGGTATGAAATACATATTAGTACAATTACATAGATTTGTAACGAGTAACTAGCCAGTAACCCCCAAATGTATGAATTAACAAAAGAACATCAATGCAGAGAGAAGTCTATCATGGCACGACACAAGACTCAACCTTTGGCTCTGTTCTATTTAAAAGTTTTATCAATAATTTGGGTACTTATTAATTTGCCTATAGTCAAGTCACTTAATCTTCAGACACTCAGTTTCTTCATCTGTAAAATGAGGATAATAATACCTGTACCTCACAGGGTTTAAGGAAAGTGTTTTGTGAAAATTAAGGTACTACATAAATGAATGGTCATTATCATCATCATGGCATAATGAAATACTTGTCAAATTTTTGAGTAATAAAAAGCTGAGAGGGAATACGTAATACACAGGATGAGAGAATTAAAATCCCTAAAGATCTCTACAAGCTAGAATGAGGACTCAAAAATATTGAGATAAAATGCAATAAGGACGAATGTAAAATTCAGCACTTGGGTTCAAAATCTTTAAACACAAGTATCATATGGGACACTAAGAGAGCTGTTCTATCGTCTTAGTCATGTCTGACTCTGATACTAGGGTGGTTTCTACCTGCCACTCTTCTATTTCTGTATTATACATTCAGTTATTTTTTTCAGTTGTGTTGGACTATCTGTGACCCCATTTGAGGTTTTCTTGGCAGAGTCCTTCCCCAGCTCATTTTACAGATGAGAAAACTGAGGCCAACAGGGTAAAGTGACTTGCCCAAGGTCACACTAGTGAGCTGGTAAGCATCTGAGGTTGGATTCAAACTCAGGAAGATGAGTCTTCCTGACTCCAGGCCTAGTGCTCCATGCACTAACCACACTCTATCCACAAAGCTTCTAGGTACTATGCTTTACAAAGGTTCACCATAGTTAAGTGACCTTAGCAACCCAACCCATGCTTTTCTAGACATCTTCATTCTGTGCCACTAAATGTGCAATGTATACCTCTTACCCTGGGAACTATCATCAAATCAATACTACTAGTGTTTTTTGCTAAAGGCAAGTCAATTGACTGGCCTGTTGCTGCAGTCATTATTGTGACTTCCCAGACCAAAACACACTGCTCTGGCCAACTCCCCTACATGAGTTATCATGCTAGGTTACAATATAATTGCCCTAAACACAAGGACTATGTATCTTTTGAATGTGTATCCCTAGCATTTACATTTAACACAGTGCCTGCCCCATAGTAAGTGAATTATAATTTTTTTCATTCATTTAATCAGGTTTGTAAGAGAATTAGAATCTGGCCCCAGACACTAACTAGCTGTGTGATCCTGGGCAAGTCACTTCACACTGTTTGCCTCAGTTTCCTCATCTGTAAAATGAGTTGAAGAAGGGAATGGCAAACCACTCCAGCATCTTCCCAAAAAAGCCCCAAAAGGGGTCATGAAGAGTTGGACAGGGCTGAAACGACTGAACAACAACAAAAGAAATAAAGATTGCACTAATTCAAAATTTGCAATAATTCATGGGCAGTATTCCAGACATACTAAATAAAGTTTGAAACTACTTCCTCTAAATATTTTGGCCTTAGGCTATTCAGTAAAATATCAATTCCTTTTTTTAAAACTTAAAGATCCTCAAGAAGTTAAGATTACATTTACTGTGTCTTAACCTATCATCTCCCTCACTCTCCTCTAGGCCAATCTTGCCTTTCCATTACCTAAACCAGGGTCATTTTCAATTCAAACATTCATTAAGCACCTATAAAGCTAAAAAGAAAAGTCTCTGCCCTCCATTTTGGTCTTTCCTGAATTAACAGGATATCTGAGCGAAATAATTCACTTCTTTGTCTAACTGTCTGCTGCACTTTGAATTATATAAGCCAAGTCACTGCACTTTCCAAGTTCGTTTTAACATCACAGAGGAAGGGTAAAATAAAGTTAGTTCTTCATTCTCATAAGTGTGTCTACTGCCCCCAAATGCCCTCAAGACTCAATAAAGGGTCTAGAGTAGAGGTGCCAAACATACTACAAACACACAAACTCCAAGCCTGTAACACCACCAAGTGCTCCCTGAACCACACTAAAATGTAACTGGGAAATACCAAAATAAATAAAAAATATATGAAGTTAATATGTAGTTTTCTAAGTCAATATAACATATGGCCATAGAAATCTTTACATATGACTTGGTGACACTCATTTCTATTTAAGTTTGGCATTCTGGTCTAGAGTACATGTCAATGTGTTTGGCATTTCTAGGGCCAATGGGCTAGGGGAAAGGAAAATGAATTTTGTTTGGAGACCCAGATGTTAAACTTACACCGTAACTCTCTCTCCGAATGAGAGAAATGATTACTTCTCTTATATAAATAAACAATTATTAATTGAGATTAAGATTTTTCCCCTCCTATTTCCTCATTCAGAAATAAACTCCCATAGGTTATTCAGCCAGTCCTTGTGAAGGACATTGCTGATAGATGAGATTGCCCAATCCCCACTCGACTAAAAGCCCTTACAAGGAGAATCTAATCTAGGTGGAATTCTTAACTTACCGTGTTCACTGTTCACTGAGTAGGTGGAGGAGAGATCATTTTGTATAGACTGCCTGAGGCTCAGGAGTAGTCTGGTTTGAGATGAGTCTCTCTTTGTCCATGAGTGACTGGATCACATTCCCTCAGAGTTCTCATTAGAATAGGCCCACCTCTCATTATAATATTCATTCTCTCATTTTTAACCAATAAGAGTCAATTCCCACCTGTTGGGAACACTCAACAGTGTCAAGAGGCTTCCACACCATCCTTTTATTAATTATGTGCTAGCCATAATTAATAAAATGATTAATTACCCAAAAGTTATGTCTCTAGAACTTTTCATATGTGACACTAGGTTTTATTAACCTACTTTTTATGAAGTAGAAAGAACCCTGAATTAAGAGCCAAGAGAACTTGATTCTCAGCTTTGCCATGCCTATCTTTGTGACCCAAGGCAAGTCCCCTAACCTCTCTTGGCCTCAATTTCTGAATAAGTAAAAGAGTTGGACTGGGTGGTCTCTAACATCTCTTCTAGCTCTAACATGTCATGGTCCTGTGTTTCTAGAGTCTCAGCCAGGCTCTCAAGCTCCAAAGAGATGAGAGACTTTCAGGAGTGAAGTTTAATAAATTTGTCATCAATCAAGCCAACAAACAACCCACACAACTGAGAAAATGCCTGCCCTGACACAAAAGGGTATTTGTGGCAGACAAGCCATTCCATGAGCAGAACAGCCTTAAGAAAATGCATTGGACAAAAATCTTTACTTCCACAGAAGCCCTATCAGATAATTAATTATCCCCTTAAAGGAAAATCTGCTCTACAAAGGAAGGAGTTTCAGCATTCCTTTAAAAAGCGAGCTCCCCACATCTGTTTAAAAATGGAGTTTTTAAGTGATCTTACAAATGACTTTCCAGCATCAGATCTACTGTGTAAAATGGAGTATCACATACATACCTAGTCGCTGAGCAAGACAGTTGGAGGTCGTGTCAGAGGTATCTCCAAGAAGGGAAGTGGACACTGGAATGGAGTCCTGAGAGCAAAACAAAGAAAGAATTACTGTTACTCTAGCCAAGAATAAGGCTATCCATACCTCAAATGCTTCTTCTGTCTTAGAATGGTAGTGTTAAATCCATGCACATATTTTAGTTCAGTTATTTCCAGTCTGTCTGACTCTTCATGACCTCAACTGGATTTTCTTGGCAGAGACACTGGAGTCATTTGCCATTTCTCTCTCCAGCTCATTTTACAGATGACAAAACTGAGGCAAAAAGAGTGAAGTTACTTGCCCTGGGTTACACAGCTAGTAAGTATCTGAGGCTGGATTTGAACGCAGGAAGATGAGTCTTCCTTACTCCAGGCTCTGCCCTCTATCTACTGCATCACCTTGCTGCCCCTACACACACACACACACACACACACACACTTGATACATATATATACACACACACATATGTATACATATATTACATACAAATATGTGTACATATATACAAATAGATAGATCTATAGATAGCTATAGATATACACATGCCTACAAAAGCAGAAGAGAAATAAGGTCTGCATAATCCTTCAGATGCTTTAATGTAGCACCTGCTATTTACAAGGTAAGTGCTGAAGCATTCTGAGCACAGACCAGCTGAAGTTGATAACCAGGTACTAGAACTCATGTTGAAGGGCAAGGCTTCCCCTTGCCCTGTATCAAGTAAAGAGGGGAGTTCTAAGGTCTGAGTATGGACTACCACTTCTCAACCAGCACTGGCATCCTGGGAGCCAGAACACCTTACCCCCTCAACTACACCTGTAACAAACACCAGCTGCCTTTATTTAGAAAAGGTCGCCCTTCCCTTTAATGACACTGCTATGTTCTACAGGGTTCATGAAGATGCCATCACTTTGGGGCAAGGGCACCAGCTACCCAGGTCATTGCACCATCAAAATAAAACAGCTTTCTGCTCCTACTTGGCCAGAATTTGTTTCAGAAGAGAACTGTGAAATCTAAAGAAGTTGTCACTGTGCTAAAATACAACAAACAAGGGCCTTGTTATTAACTTTTGGTGAAAATAAGAGTAAAATTCAGAGAAACATGGGAAGATCTGATGTACTGATGCAAAGTGAAATGAAGCAGAAACAAGAGAATGCAATAATGTCAGTTTAAAGACTGGACAGGAAATGTGACATATTCTCACTTCCTCATTAAGGGATTCACCAAAATAAAATAAAAAACACCACCACCATTCCATAAACTGTCCAAAGTGACCCTGAGCAAGTCACTTCACCCTGTTTGTCTCAGTTTCCACGTCTGTAAAATGAGCTAGAGAAAGAAACCGCTCCGGTATCTTTGACAAAAAAAACCCAAATGGGGTCAGGAAGAGTTGGACAGGAGTGAAAACGGACTCAACAACAAAAATGTGTGCTTAGCTCTGGGATACAGAGAGAGGCCAGAACAAATGAACAATAACAAAAAACCTACAGTGCCTGCCCTCCAGGAGCTTATATTCTAATGGAGAAGACAATGTACAAATAACCAGGGACATAAAGACAGATACAGAGAGTCTGAAGAGCAGCTGAGAAGCCCGAGAAAGGCCACCTGCAGAAGGTAACCTTGTAGCTGAGCCTTTAAGGAAGCCAAGGAAAAGAGGCTCCCTCCAGCCCTAGAATTCATGCATTGGAGATACCCTCTTGCCCTGAAGCCTCTTCCTTTGACTGGATGGCCCCTTCCCAAATTCCTATTTAAGGAGAAGGCCTAGGCCAGGCATATCCCATTCCTCTCCAGGCTGCACCACTCCTGACTTTCTTCTGTCATCTCTCCAGCACCCTTCCTTCATCTGCTTCCTCTTATGTGAAGTCTTCTCCCATCAGGATGTGAGCCCTTTGAGGGCAGGGAACATCTTTCTTTTTGTCAGCACTTAGCCAGGGCCTGGCACAGAGTAAAAATACTTAATAAACACTGACTGACAGGATAGAGCGTTTTAGGCATAGAGGACGGCTGGTAAGAAAGAAAAGAGAGATGCAAGTATCCTAGTAAAGGCAATGTAAGCAGAACAGTTATCACTAGATGGAAGAGTACGCATTCAGGAGCTAAGTGAAAAGGTACAAGAAGTGTCCTTACGTCCATAAGAGTACACAAGTGAAAGAAAACGGGAAATGGAGGAAGGATAACCTTCTTTCTGTCTGTATCCTATCCTTCCTTCATTTTCAGTCTCCTACACACACAGACACACACACACACACACACACACACGTCTATACACAGATGTATGTACATACATGTGTCTATATTTTTAGAGGTAACTAGGGAACCACTGAGAGTCAGTAAGCTTACTTACCTACTAAGAGGAATACTTTAAAGATGACCTGGGTATTCCATGTGCAGTTAAATGTTTTTTAATAAAGTTTTATCTCAAAGAAGGAAATACAATTTAATAAAGCTATATTTTCCTTTCAAGTGCTAAATCTACAATCCATGAATAAAACTTAGGCAAGCAAGGCAACCATGAGCTTGCTCCTTGTGTCAGACAATGTGAATCCTTTGAACGCACTAACTGGGACCAAGGCAACTGACGGCAGCTTCGAGATCCCTAACCATCAGCCAAGACAAGGGGTTCTAAGACACACAGTAAGGGAGATGAGTGAGTTCAGAGCTGATGGCCTCTTTTTCTCAGTACAAGGGAAGCTAAGGACATCTTGTAAGAGAGAGGAGGGGAAAGTACTGGAAGCTTGATGAACTGAAAAAACCAGTAAGGCAAATGCATAGGAACTACCACGGAAGAATAAAAGTCCTGCCAAAAGTCTAGTAATAAAGACCCAGTTGAAATTGATGGAAATGGTCAACTATGGGGTCAAAATTGTGAAGAGAAGAAAATAAGATTAGAACAGGAAGACAGAGGGCCTGGAAGATGTAGTGAGAATAAAGTTTTAATAAGAGTGAGGCAAAGCATTAATAAAATATGAAAAATGCAAATAAGGGAAAAGGAAGTTCAGAAAAGGTCACAGACAAGCAAAGTAGTCTTGTTATAAAACTGTTAATTTTCATATGCAAAAATGATCAGCAACAGGTTCAAAACTTCATATATTAAATTTTATGTTTTCATTTAAGTTCATATTTTTAAAAAAGAGAAAAATATTTAATTTTAAAGGAATGAGAACTGAGGGAGAAAAGAAAGGGTAGGAGGTGAATATCCAGGAGAGGAATTTCAGAGTTCAAGGTCACTAATTAGGACATTAATAGATCTTATCATGAAAAGTTAGGAGGATGGCCTTACTGAAAAAGGAGGGAGACCCCAAATCCCACCTTTGGTTGTTCAGTCATGTCAGACTCTTCCATGACCCCATATGGGCTTTTCTTGGCAAAGATACTGGAGCGGTTTTCCATTTCTTTCTCCAGTCCATTTCACAGATGAGGCAAACAGGGGTAAGTGACTTACCCAGGGACACACGGCTAATCCGTGTCTGAGGCCAAATCCGAACTCCTATTTTCCTGACTCCAGGTCCCTACCCTAGCAACCCAAGATCCCACTGCTAGGAACTTAATGAGAGGAGGAAAAAGACATATACGGTGGTCTTCAGAGCAGCACTGTGCGTAGAAGCAAAACACTGACCACGAAGTGGACACCCACTGACCAGGGGGCAGCCAAACAAGCCGTGTAACCGGGAGGCGGTGTGCACAGCCGCGGTCTTTGCGGTGGCCAAGCACTGGAGACCGCGGGGATGCCCATCGGCTGGGGGCGGCTGAAGAGGCTGGGGTACAGGAATGTAACGGCACTAAACGAGGCGCAGGAAGACCTCGGGGAGGCCTGGAAGGGCTTCTGTGAACGGGCGCTGGGCGAAGGGAGCAGAGCCAGGAGAGCCCGGTGCGCAGCAGCCCCAGCGGGTGAGGGTCACTCCCGGCAGGCCCGGGGCCCCCGAGTCTACCAGGGCCACCGGCTTCTCCACAGGCGGCACGCACCGTCGGACGGACAGATACACTGACTACTCTGGCCAAACTTCGTTTTTTAAATCCTGTCATGAAGCGTGGCTCTCTCGGGAAGGGTGTTCTTACTACTACTGCACGGGTCATGGAAGCACGCTGTAGGATGGGCCCTCCCCGGGGAAGCTCGGCGTGCCCGGGCGGAAGGCGCTCCTGGAGGCGGCTGGAGTCCTCCCACCACCGCTGGCCTGGCCTTAGAGAAACCCCCACGGGGGCCCCCATCCTCCTTCCCCACCTTCATTCCCCCCGGGGAGGTCGGAGAAGGGCAGCAAAGCGGGGAGGGGGTTCAGAAGGAAATACACAGCAGCACCCGCCTGGGCGTGCACGCCCCCCGCCCCCTCCGCCCGGCCCCCGGCGCGGCCCCCCGAGCCCCCGAGCCCCCGAGCCCGCGCCCGCGCCCAGACTCACGTAACGGTTGCACATGGCCACCGCGAGGTTGCGCAGGTTGGGCGTCGCGCCCACCCACAGGAAGAGCGAATCCGTCAGCCGCATCACGTGGAAGTGGATGAGCTGCTCCCACAGCCTCACGCTGAAGTTGTGCAGGGAGATGGCCCCGCTCCCGGGCGCCGGCGGCCCCTCCATGCTGTCCCGGCGTCCCCCGGCAGCCCGCGCCCGGGCCCCCGCCGGCCCTCCCCGGCCCGCGCCAGGCCGAAGCAAGCGATGGCCGAGCCGGGGAGCCGGGATTTCGCTTTCGGTTTCCGCGGGGAGCGGGGAAGGATGGGAGAGAACGATGCTCATTGGGTGCCGCGGCCGTCCGGGGCTGACCCGACCCGGGCCCCCCGCCGGCCGCCGGTGGTTCGGGGGCGTCGTGCCCGCCGGGGGTTTGCGCTCGTGCCCGTTATGTTCACCACCCCCTCTTGTCCCTCCAGCTCGGTCCCCTCCCTCAGCGCCCCGCGCCCGGGGACAAAAGCCCCAGCTTTAGACGTGCCCAAGACTAGGCTGACTTCTTTCAAAAGAATAAAAATACGTTTTATTGTGATCTCTTGTTTTGGCGTCACCCTTCCCCCGAGCCACTTCTGAGACGGACAGACAGACGGACAGAGGGGTCCGACCGCCGGCCGGCTCGGGCGCACCTTCCCGCCCCTCCATCGCTGGTCGCCGCGCAGCGTTGCCCGTCTGGCTCACGCCCAGCCTGGGGCCGGCGCTTCAGCCGCTTCCGGACCTCGGGCCCGCTTTCTTTCCGGGCCCTCGCCACCGCCGTTGACCTGACTGTGTGGTGCTTGGGCCTTCGCTTCCGTCATCCCCTCCCCCCCCCCATGCCAGCGTCTGGCTGGCAGGAATGGTGTGGGGACGCTTCCTTCGGCCTTGGGACCCCCATCAAGGCTAAGGGCCTGGCCCCATGGGAGGGGGCCTTGGGAACTCCCCCGGGAGAGCTGCTTCTCGGGGCGCGCAGCTTGATCCTTGCCCCACCTCCAAGCCTCTGCCCCCTTGGCACTGGTCTTGTGGCACCTAGACGTCCTGTAACTGGCTCTGGTCCGATGAATGGCAGAGTACACAGGTAGGAAACCGGAACTTTCCCAAGCCGGTCTTGGCCAACCTCTCAGCTGGACCTCTTCTCTTGCTTTGGCTCCGCCAGTGCCAGCATCCTAGGAGAGACAAGACCCATCAGGGAGAGACTTTGAGCCCATCCCCGTCCGAGGCCAGCATGTGCTCCCATGAAGTGGTGCCATGAAGTGGCCCTTGGATCCGTGCCTTGGAGCTTGTGCTTCCCTTGTAATCTGGACCTTACAACCCAGTGAGTTCTGAAAGGCCAGCAAAGCGAACCGTCTAGGAGTCTGGAAGCCCAGGGGCTGAGCCCCTGCCAGGCTTTGTAGCCAGCTCAGAACTGATTCCCCAGGAATCAATAAAGGAAGTGATACCACATTTGGATGAACTTGGTGAGACCAAAATTAAAGGAAACTGTGATGAGTCTGAGCCTGCGCTCCCCAGAGCCTGAGGAGGTAGCACAGGAAACAGGGTGCCCCCAAGGTGTTGGGGGAAGTGTTAATACTTCTGTTCTTACTATGTCTTCTAAAGAAATATCCCTTAGCAAAAGCTAATTAATATTCATTGATTAACTGGAACTGGAGGCTAGTCACTGGTAGTTAACGGTGAAGGGAACCCAGAAGAATTAGGGCTCAAGCCAATGCTCATGTCTCAGTCTCTCAAGGGGAGGGATAGCCCTAGAACCCTGAGGAGAGGTTTAAGAGCCTGGGGATAGCGAGCTAGAAGATAGTCTAGGGAGTATTAGAGAGTTTCCTGGAGAAGCAAGAGATTAAGCGATTTGTCCAGTCACACAGAGAGAGAATAGACTGGAATCCAGACCTTTCCGGCTCACAGGCCAACTGTCTGCACCATTCCAAGCTACCTCCCTTGAAAATGAGCATAACATTAAAGCACCAGTAAAAGTTTGTTGTTGTTTTTAAAGCTACTGAAAACCATCAGGCAAAACTAAGTCATGTGTGCGAACAGCCTATTGAATGTGGAGATGCGTTCCAATAGTAACCTTTAAGCAGAAATTCCAAGAGCTAAATTTTCCTCTTAAAAAAGTTCCCTACATTATTTGAACCATTTTCTCCAAGAAATAAATCCTTATTGAATGTGGCTTTACTTACTATCATTACTTCCTTATTCTATACTTCCTCAACTCTTATGAATATAATTTACATCATATTATCACTTTGTGAGCAGGCACTCTGGGTTTGTTGTCGCATGGACAGCACCTAGTAAGATATCTAACATACACTAAGTACTTAATAAACATTCCATGAAAATCAAAGGGATGCCTGTCAGTTGGGGAAATGGCTAAACAAGCTGTAGTTTATGATTGTAATGCAATACTATTGTGCTATAAGAAAGGACAAACAAGATGATTTCAGAAAAACCTGGAAAGATTTACATGAACTGATGCAAAGTGAAGTGAACAGAACCAGAACATTGTACAGAGGAATAGCAATATTGTTCAATAAAGACTGTGAATGACTTAGCTATTCTCAGAAATACAGTGATCCAAGACAATCCTGAAGGATTAATGAGGAACCATACTATCCATCTCCAAAGAACTGATACTGATAGGCTACAGACTGGAATATGCTATTTTTCACTTCCTTCCTTCCTTCCTTCCTTCCTTCCTTCCTTCCTTCCTTCCTTCCTTCCTTCTTTCCTTCCTTCCTTCTTTCCTTCCTTCCTTCCTTCCTTCCTTCCTTCCTTCCTTCCTTCCTTTCTTTCTTCCTTTCTTTTATTCAAGTCTTCTTGTACAAAATGACTAATATGGAAATGTTTTACATGATTGCAATAAATAAATATTCCATGAATTGGTAATGAACTAGTTCGGAAATTGCTTTGTAATTGCAGGTATGTTTCCCTCTCCAAGGAAGGCAGGGATTGTCTTCTACATCTTTTGAAGATTGGTCATTCCTTAGTACACTATCAGAAAGAATGTGGATTCAAAAATGCTTATCATATGAACTCCTGCCTACAACTGAATGCCCTTTATATGCTGGCCAGATTAAAGAGGGAAACTAGTAAATCACTCTGGACTTGTGATTGGTGAACATTCATTTCTAGCTTGGACCAACATCCATCATGCTACTTATCATATAGACTGATGTCCCACAGTGTGCACCCCTGCTTTTCAACTCTACTTCCAAGAACAGTATTCAAATCAACACTGATTCCTAGAAAGGACATGTCAATCATTTGCCCTATGACTTTATATACCATCTCTGGTGAGATCTCTGTCTCTCCCCAGCCATCACTCCTCTCTGTATGTTTTCATTTCTTAAGGCAAGGGATGTCTTGCTTTCTTGCATTGATATTCCTAGTGCTAAGTACAGTGTCTGGCACATAGTAAGTATTAGAAGTTTTTCATTTATTCATTCATTTACTATTCTAGTGGGGGGATGGCATTCAGATAATAACTTTTATAAACAGGTGACACTGCCCTTTTCCTCCCTACTTTTTGCTTTTCTTCCTTCTCTCTGTTAATTATTTCCTAATTATCTTGCATATAGTTGATCTGCATATATTTGTGTGTTGTCTCCCCCGTTAAATTATAAGCTTCTTGAGGACAAGGACTGTCTTTTTCCTTTTTTTGTATCTTTAGCACTTAGCACAGTGCCTAGCACATAGTAGGTACTTAATAAATGTTTGTCAGTTGACTGAATGATTACCACTTCCGAGCCTAGTACTAGAATGATGGAGAAGAGACTTAAGACTTTCCAACCTTATTTTAAAGTGTTTATTTACTTGGATTTCCCCCCAAAATTAAAATATATGTATTCAACCAATTATTCAAAAATATATAAAATTAGTAGGTGGGAAAAAGAAATTCCATATAAAAAGTGAGAATACAGAAGTTACTAGTATTATAGTCTGTCTACGTTTGTGCTCACTAAATGCTGTTGATTAGCTAAGATTAAGAGACTTGTCCAAGATGCAGAGAACCCAGTGGATCACTTTATACCCTCCCCCCACCCCCAGCAGACATTGTTCAGTAGCAGCACAGTCTTCCTGGCTATCCAGCCCAGTCCAACATCTGCCAAGTCTGGTAATGAGCAAACATGGCTTTTCAAATGATCTGCTCAACCAATGGCAGACTGGACCAGTAGCCTAGCAGTGAACTGGCTGGCTCATCTAGTCAGCACTTCCCAATCCCTATAAGGAGCAAGCCCAGATTAGCTTATCATCCACTGAAGATATCCTACCTTTGTAGGTGCCAGGTCAGCTGGATAGATGAGCTAACGATCCATCACCAACACCATAACCCACAGCACATTTATTGAGGGCCATTCAGAGAAAGACAGGACATAGAGGTCCAGTGGTTCTAGAGTTATGAATTTCCTTGGCTATATGCGTTTCCTACACATGTGCCTCACATGCACTTTAAGTTCATACCCATTATGTTCCCCCCATCATTGACTCTGTATGTATTTGAGGTCATGTACACCCTAATTGTTAGAGAAAATGCTTTATAACCACTATTCTTGCTATACCTGTTGAGTAAGTCCCTTTGCTAAGGAACTGAACCTGTTGGTTGATTGTTAAGAGGAAGCATACCAGTGAGGGCTAGTGTGAGGATAGATACAAATAGGTTAGCCTGTAACTTGAAAGTAGTAGAAGTCACCCCCTCTGAGAAATGGGTTTCCTAGCACCTATGTAAGTTGGGTAAGTGAGCCTTTGGGAGGCATTATTAGGAAAATGTCTCAAACATTCTGCTAAGATAAGATTTACTAATATAATATAATGCTAAGGCATCCCTTGCCTTCAAGAAGCTTATATTCTATTAGAAAATGAAAACATGCAGAGGGGAATAGTGACTGGGGAGAGACATGGATGTCATCAGAGACAGTATTTAAAGTCATAGGGCAAATGATTGCCATATCCTTTCTAGGAATGAATGTTGATTTGAATACTGCAAGACAGAGGGAGTGGTAGACGCAGGCCTGAAGATTCAACATCTTAAGTTCAAATCTGGCCTCAGACACTTACTAGTTGTATGACCCTGAGCAAGTCACTTTACCCTGTTTGCCTCAGTTTTCTCATCTGTAAAATGAGCTGCAGAAGGAAACAGCAAATCACTTTAGTACTCTTGCCTAGAAAACCCCAAATGGGGTCACCAACAACCAAACATGACTAAAAAACGACTGAACAAGAACAATATACATATATATATATATATATATATATGAAAACATATATAAATATATATACAACGACAAAAGGGAATTTGTGAGTGCATGAACATGGAAGTGGTACATTTGGGGTGATGCGATTTCAAAGGTATGGCCATCTCTGTGTGTAGCTGGGAGAGGTGGAAGAGGAGGTCATGGTAAATGAGTATGTTGAGGACTTGGAAGGTGGGAGTATTTGAGGGAATAGTCAATATGCAGGTTGCACTTCATTATGGGGCATAGACTTGCATGAAATAATGAAGAGTCAAATGAGCAAAATCAAGAGAGGATTTTATACAGTAACAGCAATACTGCTTTAAGAACAACTTTGAGCACCTAAGTCATCTTGACTACGCTAGATACCGAGATTAACCACAAAGGGTGTATGAAGGAAGACACTATCTGCATCCCGAGAAAGGAACAATAAATAGAAGTATGCATAGAATGATTTTGCATACACACGCATGTGCACTTGTGTGTGTGTGTGAGATGGTAGTTATCTGCAAGGGGAAAGGAAAAAAGAAAGTTACATGATTTTATTATTCTATATTTATATGTAAATATATTATGATATGTTATACATAATTATATTATAATTAATACTTATTAATATAACATAATTGTTATAAGTATATTATTATATATTTTAAATGAATGGCAAGTTATACATAATAGATTTGCAGTTTCCTGTGAAGTCTTTTTTTTTCTATTCTACTATATTATGGAAATGCTTGCTTTATTTCTTAAGTTCAGAATGAAATAAATATATTTTTTAAAATACATAGGTCTCCGTCCCCTAATATGAAGTCAGGATTTGGGGAGGAGAAAGACTGTGAGCCTGGCACTGAGCTCACTGAGGAAAGAAGGGAGAGTGCCCAGGAGGCTGGTAAGCAACAGCTACCAGAGTATCCACAGCATGGTAGATATGGACCGAGTAACCTCAGAGGAGGCGAGGTCATCAAATGATGGTGGTAGAAAATGAGCTTAGACGTAGCAATGGAGAGCAAGTATTGCAAGTCACCAGCCTAGTGGGGGAATGAGAGAAAGTGCAGCCAATGCTGGGAAACCTTTATGGGGATGAGGTAACAGAGAATGATGGTAAGGCACAACCCATTGTATTCTAACATGAGTCATGGTTGAAGCATAGTCTGAAATGAGAAGAACAGAAGGTTTAGGGGGAAAGATAATGAGCTCAGTTTGAGACAAGATCTTAGGATCAGAGATTTAGAGCTGGAGGGGGACCTTAGAAATTGTCTAGTCCTACTCTCTCATTTTACAGATGAAGAAACTGAGGCCAGAGGAAGATAAATGACTTACCCAAAGTCATGCAGTTAGAAGCAGAGTTCAAATTCAGCACATTTCCTACTGCTGTGAGCTCCCCACAGGAACACACAACAGCATGAATGTTTACCTAGCAGCAGCTTGCTGGCACAGAGGATAGACAGCTGGGATGGGACCCAGGACAAGTCATCTCTGTTTGCCTCTGTTTTCTCAACTGTAAAATGGGGACGTTAATAGCACCTACCTCAAAGGGTTATTGTGATGAGCAAATGAGAAAATGTTTGGAAAGGTAATAATTTGTAAATGAAATAATAATTTATAAAAATTATCACAATGCCTGGCATATAGTAGGCACCATGTAAATGTTTATTCTCTCCCTTCTTCCCGTTCCCCAAAAGAGTTCGAACAGTATAATTTATCAATTCCCTTCCAGTTTTCAGAGTCAATGGAAACCTGAAAAGGAGAACAACAGGAGGGTCCCTTTTTTTGCTTTGCACTGGGTGCCCAGCAAAGTGGGATGGTGTCATTATGGACAGAACCACAAGAGGGCATATGGGAAGGATGCTGAACCCAAACACTATAGAGTCAACTACTTTCCAGGCAGTGGAATGAATGAGCCCTAAGATTCCATTTCTGTCCAGAGGAGGTAAATAGCAGACATCTTTGCAAAAAAATCTTCAGGCACCGTTCACCTTGTAGCTTAATGCCAAGCCAAGGGCTGTGGTGGTAGGCTATGAAATCTATCCTCTCTCTTAAAGTCAAATGGAAAAGTTCCTTGCACTTCTGTGTCCTCTGGCTCTTGGAATCATAGGAAAGACTGTGAGATGAAAATAGGCTGCCATAAGTTTCATTTAGAGTCAGTAATAACAGCATTTTTGATTAGGGTACAGTCAGTACTTCCTCAGCTTCCACATCCCAGTAACAAGACAAAACAATGGAGCTGAGGATTTATAACCAAGGTTGTTCTTGTAGAATGCTGTCTGAAGAAATAATCAGCCTTTGGAAGTGACACAACTAGGAGCATGAGTCATGAGGACTTCCCCAGGGGAGAGGGTGTTTATAGTCCACTCAAATGACTCATGTCAAAAACCTCCCTGGCTCTTTAAACTGATACAAAGTGATGTCAAACATTCTAATAAACTCATAACATCATAATCATAGTTTATCTTTAGTTTGTTTGGTGAACTAAGGTTACCAGATGAACTTTCTTTTATTAAAAAAAATTATTTTATTTTTAAATTTATGAGCTAAAACAAGTATTTCTATAATATAGTATAATAAAGAAAGATGATTACATGGATTTTCAAGAAATCAGGCTTCTACTCACTTAATAAAACTAGACTGAACATTTTTTTCCTCTGGGGATTCAGAAAATATCTCAGGATCTTGCAGTGGCTCGGTGGCTCCACTAACAATCATGGTACTGTAGATTTGTAGGATACTGGTGAATAGGGCATTCCAGTTAGCTGAATGCCAATCAAGCTTGAGTCTATTGTATTTTTGAGATTTTAATTAAATTTTCCTAATGCACGCCACTTTAGGAATTTATATAAATATTACTGAAGGTATAACACTCAGAGGCAGAGATGTTGAATTGGTCTCATACTAATATCTTTTGAGTCAAGGGTTACAATTAAAATAAGTTCTAAAACCTAAGAGAACTTTGACTGACAGCACTGGATACAGATTATTAAATCTAGGGCTAGGATTTTCTTACAAACGTCCTAAGCCCTTAATGTAGAGAATCCTGAATGAGCAAATTGATTTATTAATTATTAATTATAAGCCAAAATTAATTATTAAAGATAGAACAGGAGGGGAAAAATTGGCTTTAAATGATAGTGATCTTCACCTCATTTTGGAGCTCAATTCTTTGCTTCATTTTAGAAGCAAATTTTAGAATACTAGTCTTGGAGGCAGGAAGAAGCCAGTTCAAATCTGACCTCCGACATTTACTAGCTGTGTGACCTTGGGCAAGTCACTTAACCTCTTTTTGTCTTTTTTCCTTTCTGTAAAATGGAAATAATAATAGCACTTACTTCCCAAGGTTTTTATGAGGATCAAGTGAGATAATAACTATAAAGCATTTTTAGCAAAGTACCTGGCACACAGTAAGCATTATATAAATATTAGCTTTTTTTTTTAAAGAATCCTTTGTAGTCCCACAAACTAATACACTATATATTTTCCCTAGACATAGATAAATCAAATGTGAACAACCACAAATCACCAAAGCTGTTTACTTTAGATTCTGACCATCAATGTTCCATTATGAAAATGTCATCTTCTTTATTTCACCCTCCTCCCTCAAAAAAAAAAATCCTCAAGGTATATTTTCATCCATCCTTTGCTATACAGGAGTGGGAGCATGGGAGGAGAATATGAAGTTGAAATACCTCCTTATTTTAAGTCTGTTTAGGCCTTGTGTCAGAGGTTCTAACATGACACAAAAAATCCTTGTACATTTGGGAGTACTGCTCACATCTCTGGCCCATTATCCCAACTCAGAAAATTAAGGAATTTTGACAAATGACATCAGCAAATAGACTATCACTAACTCCTCTTACAAGCACGACTCTCTAAATTCAAAGAAGAAAAAAGTTGAAAAGCAATCGTAACTGAACATTATGATGGCATAATGACCAAGCTTGGATACATGAAGGCACCTTCATTCTTTGCAGAGAAGAGGAGAGGAGGGAGGAGGAGGAGGATGCTTGTTGAACATTACTTATAATGTCAGATTCTGAATGTGTTGGTTAGTTTCATTGAACTTTTTTTCCCTTTTTTTTATTCTTTATTGTCAAGGATTACGTTCTGGGAGAAGTAGGAAAAAAGTACATTGGGAAATGAACATGCTGCAAATAATAAATGAGTAAAAATGGTAGGAAATTTTTTTAAAAGAGAGATTTTAACAGAGCTCAGTGGGAAATATCAACAATCATTAAAAAGCAGCATGGTGTATAGGGTAAAGCAATGGATAGATACATTGGCAAAGGTACATGCCACAAAAACATATCAACAAGAATCATAGGAAAACATGAAAAAAGAATATTTATCAGTTGAAGAAGACAAATAGAGATTTTAACAGAGCTCATGGGAAGTACCAACAACTGATAGGCAACATGTGTAGGATGGATTTGCCATCAGGAAGACCTGACTCCTGACTCAGACCCTTGTGGACCCTGCGCAGGTCCCTTAGGCTCCCTAAGCCTGTTTCCCAATCTGCGGGATGAGAGGGTTGGCTGCTGAAGTCCCTGCAAGCTCTTCATCTCCGATCCTCCACCCTTTCCCAGTCCTAGGCAGGGCAGGGCTGCCAGTAGGCAGGGATCGCCTTTGTTCTTCTGCAGGAGTGGGCTGCAGTTCTTAGCCATGCCCAGCAGGTGGCATGCAGGATCCTTCTTCTGCGGCTCTCAGCAGGTGGCCCTCATTGTGCCTCCCGAAGCTGCCAACAAGGCAGTTCCCCTTCCCCTCCCCCTCCAGACCGCAGTCTCTCTTTCTGCAGTTCTCCCCAGCTCCCAGCCTAGGTGTGGGCTGGCACACTCCCCAGGGCACTACAGCTCTGGGGGAAAGAAACGTCCCAGCCCAGGTTCTTCTCTGGAGGGTGGGATAAAATCATCCTGATGGGTTGGATCCATAAGGGGAGAAAACATCTTAGAGTAAATGGAAAAACGCCTAACCCTGCATTCTAAGGCCTGGGATTAGAACTGCTAAACCTTTGCAAATTATGCTTTGTTCTGCTCGCAATAGATGTGGATAGAAACCGGGCCCTAAGAGTTAAAATAATATTGATTGACTTTGTGAAGCCCTAGGTGCCCTAAAGTCTGCCCTCACCACAACTCCCCTTATCATGGACCATAAGATTCCCTGTCCCCACCTCTCATCCTGGGGAATGGGATTTCCTTATCCAGTGTCATTCATAGTCCTCACCCTGTGCCTTTTATCTTGCAAGACTTACCCTAGATCTCCAGCCCCCATAAGGAAACCCTAAAATCATCCTGTATAAGCCTGGTCCTTTTCCTATGTCATCGCCTTTGTTTAGCTCCTTGCTAAATCTCAGGCCTGCTGCTTTTGCGTCAACAAAGCTCCCAGTGGCTACAGAGAAGGTCTAAGAGAATTCATTCACATTTTGAACCAGCTCTCCCATCTCTCTCTCCAACACAATAGTCCTCCTCTTCTGGGGATGACTTCCTTGGCCTCTTTCCCCGCTCTCTGCAGGGGGAGCTGGGAAGCCCGAGGTGGGCTGGCCTGCCCGTATTCAGAATTTCACCTCCTTAATGTCATGTCCTGTCCAACGAAGGCGTCTCCACTTTGAAGCCTCTCCCTTTGCACAGCGGCTCCCACCAGCCTCCTAACAATCAGCCCCGCAATCGGAAGCAACATCCTTCCCTCCTCTCGTTTTTTTGAAAGAGATCTCTCTCATTAACCAGGGCTGGCTGGACTTGTCAGTCCTTAGACTCAGAGCCTCTTTTGCCCAGCACCTGGTCTGTTTCCCACGTGTATCATCAGCACTTCCAACAGGTCCTGCCATGCAGGGAAACGTCCTCCCCACCACCCCCAGGACGCAAGTCTCTTCTGGGACCAAGTTGGGGGAGGGGGGGTCATTCAAGGTACACAAGATTGCTTCCTTTAATATCCAGACTAGGAGAAGGAAACATTCTCAAGGGTTACTGGGCTCCCAGGGAGAAGGGTAATAGTCCCTGGTACCGCTTTACGATTTCAAATTAAGAATACAGTACTTAGAAAGACACTCATGAGACGGCTATGTTTGTAAAATAAAGTGGTTGGAAGTCAATTTCTCCATTTTCTTACCTGTCAAGACCTGTTTTTATGGCTCAATGTTTCCAAGAAGAGTGGTATAAAGAATGCTAAATAATGGTGTTAGAAGTACAAAGTCTTTGTTCCCACTCTATTGTTAATTAGCTGGATATCTTGACTCTCAGTTTCTTCATATGTGAAATAACAGGGGTGGACTAGATCCGAGGTCCCTGCCATTTATCACATAAAAAAAAAATCCGTGATTTCACTCTCAACAATCAAAATTAATTAAACATTGCAATGAATTAGAAAGAAAATTAGAATCTAATCTCAGAAATCTAACATGTGCTGGACAAAGGCATCTCTCAACATTTTTTCCAGCCCAGATTTTAAGATTCTATCTTTGATTTTCTATTGTCTTTGGGGAGATACTGGGGAAAGGCAGTGTTCACAAAAATCACAGCCTTTATTTTGAGGCTAATGCTCCTAGAAATTCTGAAAGCCTAGGGGTTTTCTGTTTGTTTATTTGTTTTTAATTTAAATATTGTAAGAAACAGAAATAGGGCACATGGATGTTTCTGTATGAACACTTCACTTTTCTCTCTGTCTCTTGTCTCCTGCCCCTCGTGGTCCTCCTTTCCTTTTCCTCTTAGCATCCTTGTTTCTGCCCAGTCCCTCCTCTCCCTTTTCCTTTAAAGCCTCGGCCCACTTTTCATATTCCTTCCTTCTCCCTTCATTTAAGGGGGAGGCAGAAGAAAAGGGGAAGGGGGGGAGAAAATCGGTTAGGCAGATTCTATATGATGAGAGCTCATGCTAATTTCCTATACAGTCAGTCTGCCTCTAAGGCAGCCTTCTAGAATCAGGCCACCTCTTTGCTCCAATAGGTTCTGTTTTGAAAAACAGCATCCTCCCCACTCCCCCATCCCCAGCACACACATACCAATAGCTTTCCAAAGCAATAGATCCCTCTCACCCCTCACCACCACCTCCCTTTACCACTAATTCCCAACTTCTCTCAACCCTGCTGACAAGTGCAGGCAGGAAGATTTTTGCCTAAACTGCTGATGTTTGTTCATGGATAGACAAAAGAAGAGTCTCCATTCCAGTTATCTTAATCAACGAGGGCTTGAAGCGAAAGGAAAAGCAGATCATCATAAAGGATTCGATTCAGAAGGAAAAAAGCTTAGCCTGCAGGGAAACTCACCTAGCCCTGAACCCCCTGTCCCAAGGACTGGGATTAGAATATCAAGCATTTTTATAGAATCTCCTTCCAAAAACTTAGCCACAGCCCCACCCCTCTTAGAATGCAGTGATTTGGGGTGCTCAGCTTTCTGTAGAGCTACACAGCGCACGAAAGAGGCAGAGAAAGGTCCTTATTATGGGTCAGCGAGGTGCCTCCCACCCTGCCCATTCCAGTCCTATCTCAGCAGCTTCTGGGGTTGGGGGGAGGCCAAAAGGGCATCCTCCCTGAGGACTCATCTCTAGACTTGACCCAAGGCAATCAAAGAAGGGGAACCGGGAAGGAGGAACCTGAAATCCAAGAAAGAAAATCAAGGTGCAGAGGGGGGAAGGGAATTTTCAACACACAGCATCAATTTCCCAGCAGGCCCCACTATTCTCTTTATGATAGCAATGTCTGCTGCTTTCTATAATCCCTATCTCTAACTCCCTCTCCCCATTGGTTTTCCAGCTTCTAACATCCTTCCCCAATTCATTTCAATTCAATACAAGAGACGCATTAAGCAGCTTTCTGCTGTCCAGGCTCTATGCTGAGCGCTGGGAGAAACAAAGAAAAATGAGAGTTCCAAGAATTCACATCCTGCTGGCTGAAAATAACTTGTACACAGCCAAGAAAATCCAAAATAAATACTGCACCAAGTAAATACCAAGTAAGAACTGAAGTTGCTGAAGGAAGGCCTAGGTGGCATTTGACCAGAGCCTTGAAACAGGATTCCAAAAAGGAAGGGTACATTTTAAGCAAGAGGGGTAATCTGTACAAAGACCAAAGAGTTAGGAGGTGGAAAATTAGTGTATGAGGAACAGTAAGTCAGCTACTTGGTTGCAAATATCGAATGAATAAAGGGATAATGTGAAATTAGTCTAGAAAGATAGTTTGGTACACATTTCCTGAGCACCTCCTATGTGTAATTTTTTTAAAGTAGGTTTTTTATTATGTTAAGTAAAAAATGTTTACTATGTAAAAATTTACCATTATTTTTACTATGTTAAGTGAAAAAATGACTGGTAAAATTAAGGATTATAGGAGTCCAAAGGAGGTCCAGGTGTGAAGGGAAGACAGTTCCTAGAGACATAAGGCTTGAGCTGGTCCTTGAAGCACATGTAGAATTCAGAAAGACAGAAGAGAATATATCAGAGCATTCCAAGTGGGGAGATCATTATGAGTGATGGTGCAGAAGGGGTGGAAATCCAGAGACTCTGCCTCCTTCCCTCCAATATTCCCAACACCCAAACACTGTGATTCTGACATTTATTAACTACTTGGCCACAGTCATATAGGGCAACTAAGTGGCACGGCGGATGGAGCACCAGGCCTAGGATCAGGAAGACTCATCTTTCTGAGTTCAAATACAGTCCCAGACCCTTATTAGCTGTGTGACCCTGGGCAAGTCACTTAACCTTATTTGCCTCAATTTCCTCAGCTATAAAATGATCTGCAGAAGGAAAATGCTCCTTTGACCCAGCAATATCACTTCTAGGACTGTATCCCAGAGAGATCATAAAAATGGGAAAGGGTTCCACACTTACAAAAATATTTATAGCAGCTCTTTTTGTGGTGGCCAAGAACTGGAAATTGAGGGGATGCCCGTCAGTTGGGGAATGACTGAACAAGTTGTGGTATATGAATGTAATGGAATACTATTGTGCTATAAGAAATGATGAACAGGAAGACTTCAGAGAAGCCTGGAAAGACTTATATGAACTGATGCTGAGTGAAAGGAGCAGAACCAGGAGAACTTTGTGCACAGCAACAACCACAGTGTGTGAGGAATTTTCTGGTAGACTTAGCCCTTTACAGCAATGCAAGAACCTAAAAACTTCCCAATGGACTCGAGGCAAAATGCCTTCTACATCCAGAGAAAGAACTATGGAATTGGATCACAGAATGAAGCAGATTGTTTTCTCTTGTATTCTGTTTTGTTTTGGTTTTTTTCATCGTTTCTCTCATTCATTTTAGTTCTATGCAACATGACTAAGATGAAAATATATTTAGTAAGAATGTATGTATAGAACCCATATAAAATTGTATGTATCTTAGGGAGGGAGGGGGTAAAGAAGAGGGAGGAGGGGAGGGAGGAGGAGAAAATCTAAGATTTATGAAATTGATTGTAGAAAACTGAAAACAGATAAATTAATTTTTTAAAAAAGAAGGAAATTGCAAACTACTCCAGTATCTTTGCCAAGAAAACTCCAACTGGGATCACAAAGAGTTGGATACAACTGAAAATGACTGAACAAAAACAGTCTCCTCACCTAAAACAAATAATCCTTATACTACCTGTCTCTAAGGATTGTTGTGAGGCAAGAACTTCGTAAATCTTCTTCGTTAAATAGATGCAAGCTATTTTAGCCAATTTTAAAAGCATGATTTTACCATTTGGAAAGACTAATCATCTATTCTCAGCTAACTTTGGGGCATAGCATGAGTGGCAACTATGTGGCATCCAAGGCAAATACCATCTTTCAGTGGTGGCTCACTAATGATTGGAAGCAAGAAAGTGAAGTGGATAGAGGGCTGGACCTGATGTTAAATCCAGCGGACTCTTACTAGCTATGTGACCCCAGGAAGGTAGTTTAACCTCACTCTACCTCAATTATCCTATCTGTTAAAATGAGGATAATAAAAGCACCCACTTTCCAGCATTGTTGTGAGGATAAAATGAGATCTTATTTGTAAAGTGCTTGGCAAATCTTAAAGCATTAAGTAAAGTCTAGCTATTATTATCATTTCTCTTTTAATACCTTAACTCTCTTTGAAATCAGCAACAAAAATCCCCCCCTTCCTGTTAGAGACACCCTTCAAATATTCAGGTCCTTTGCCGTGCAGAGATAAAAGGCATCCTGATCTCTGTGATAAATCAAACCTTTCTCATAACAGGTTACCAATTTGGCCCACTTTTTAAGGTTTACTTAGACAAATGATTGCCCAGAGGCTCCACTGGGGAGGGGCGGTCTGGCTGAATTTTTTCATCCTAATTTTACCATACCCAAATATCTTAAAAATACAATAAAAATAACCAACATATTTGGGGGGATTTTATCACATAAACAAAGGAAGGGACAGTATGGCAATGTGGATAGAAGGCTAGCTATGGATTTAGAAAGACCTGAATTAAAATCCAGCCTCTGATACCAGTTAGCTGTGTGGCCATTGGCAAGTCATGGAACCCGTTGGTGGTGCTCCAGACAGCACTCTAAAACTATGAATTGCAGAGGAGTTTCCAGTCTGGACACACACATATGCACAAAATGGAGAAATATAAGCTATCTCCCTTATTGTTCTATTTAGCCCTAAATACCAGAGGTCCCAAAAACAAGGAAAGAATACACCCAAAGAATTTGCCAGTCCCTATTAAAGACTACTGTAGTAATAATGCTGGGGGCAACTAGATGGCACAGTGGCTAAAGAGCCAGGCCTGGGGTCAGGAAAACCTGAGTTCAAATCCAGCCTCCAACACTTACTAGCTGCGTGACCCAGGACAAGTCTCTTCACCTTGTTTGCCTCAGTTTCCTCATCTGCAAAATGAGCTGGAGAAGGCAATCTCTCCATATCTTTGCCAGGAAAACCCCAAATGGAGACATGACTGAACAGCAAGAAGTAGCAGTGCAGTATGTGGACTCCACCTCCTTCTCCCACAGCTTTCTAAAAGCCAGCAGCACTTTCCATTTCACCTGCAATAATCAGTACTGCAAATGGATAGGGTTGTTCTCTGAAGCCATCTTTAGCTTTGTACTCAATTGATCAATAAACATTTGTTTACTCTGTGCCAGGCTCCGTGCTAAGCACTGGAGATATAAAAAGAGGCAAAAGACAGTCACTGCTCTCTAGGACCTTTTGATCTGTGCTGCTGTAACCCTGCCTATGAAATGAATAAACAAAATGAGTAAGATAGCACAGAGATACATTAAATAGAATGCACAAACGAGCTACAATGCACTGAAAGGACAAAAGTACCCAGAGATATACTTTCGAAAATATGGAATTAACCTAGATGTCTAACAATTTGGCAATTAGTGAATAAAGCATTGTACGTAAATGTAATAAAATGTTATTGCACGGTTTAAAATAGTCATCACAAGGAATATAAAGAAATACAAAGACATTTGGAATGATAGGGAAATTGGCAGATGATAAAAGGCAAAGACCATCAATGCTAGAGGAGCTGTGGTAAGATAGGCACACAAATACACCACTGGTGGTGCTATGAATTGGTTCAACTATTCTCTAATGTAATTTGGAATTGTGCTTTTTAAAAGTGATGGAAATATACACACCCTTTGGTGCAGAGTTCCTTCTGTCAGGAACATGCCCTAAGGAGCGAAACACAGAAAGGTCCCGTATACACCAAAACAGTCACAGAAGCACTTTTTGTAATTGCAAAAAACTGGAAACAAAATAGGTATCCACTTATTGAAGAGTTGCTAAATAGATTGTGGTACATGAATATGGTGGAATTTTATTGCACTATTCACTGAATATGATGAGCACAGAGAAGTATGGGCAGAGGTATATGAAATGTTACAAAGTAAAATAAATAGAACCAAGAAAACAATATATACAGTGTTTACAGCAATGCAAATTGAAAGAACAGAACAATTAAAGTTGAATGCTGTTAAATTATAATGACCAAACTTAACCCTAAAGAAAAGATGTAGGAATGATTCTCCCTACCTTCTTTGCCTACGTGGGGTAATACTACATATAATGTTATATTTGAATAGTGTTAATTAGTTTTGATAAATTTTTAAAATATTATTACGTGTTATAAGGAATGTCTTTCTGGGGAAAAGAAGGACTATATTGGGAATGTAGGTGGCTCAAAAATATATCTGTAAAAATTTAAAAGAAATAAAGAATATGAAAAAGGTAGTGAAATATGGGAAGATTTATATGAACTGATACAGAGATAGAAGCAGAAACAAAAAAAAAGTAATTCAATGACAAAAGCAATGAAAACATAAAGAATAAAAAGAAAATGAAACAGGATACTCTGTAATTATAATGATCTTGTATGACCCCAGAGAAAGGCTGAGAAACCTCCCATTACATTGCTGAGGTGGGGGACTATGGGTGTGGAGTACTGCATATACTATTAGACACAGATGATTTATTAGTTAGTTTTGCTAAAGTAGCTTCTCTTTTCTCTGCAGCAAATTATGAGTGGTAGAGGGCATGTGTCCAAGCCCCAGAGAGGAAGCAGGGGTTCTGTGCTGTTACATTTACATAGGATGGTGCACTGGGAAGGACTGGAGGAAGGGAATCAGAAGGGGATACAAAAAGTATGAATAAAAACATAAGATAAATTTTAAAACAATTTATACAGAATGAAGAAAGTAGAATTATGAAAGTATATACATTGACTATGTCTGTATCTATATATAAAGCAATAATAACTAAATTTTTTAAGTATTCAAGAAATAGGGGAAGGGACTGCACCTATGATTTCATTGGTATAGGAAATTCCCAAATAAGGAAATTCACTCTAGCATGCAGGTAGGCCCCTTCTCTGAAATTTGTAGCCTAAGAGAGTGTCTGAAGCCTGGAAGATTAAGAGATTTATTTGGCCAGTCATGAAGCCTGAATGTGTCAGAAGCAGATCTTGAACACAGGTCTTCCAGGTCAGCTTTCTATCCACTAGACCATACTATTTACCATAAAAACAAAAACAGGAAGAAATCGGAAAGGGACACATAGTTCCCCCCCAAAAAATGCCCATCATTTCATTAAAATTGTTTTAATCAAAATGTAAATAGTCAGAAATGTAAAGTTTTATCGGAGATTTTATTCATTTTTTTGTTTGTTAGTATTTATTAAGATTTTTATTTCTTATAATTAAAATTATTTTCTTTTAAGAAAGAGAGATTCATTGAAGATAGATGAAAAAACAACTTTTCTGGTATGTGAGAGCTAGAATTTATTTCCCTCGAACCCAAATAATTGTTAGGCAAGAGGCATACATTATCTATCTCCTGAGTAAATCTTTAGATGTTCTGCTGGAACCTTTGGCTGGCTGAATCTTCCCTTGAGTTCATAGAATTAAGCCCAAGGTCTATGATCATGGAGGGAGAACAGAAAAAAAGACATACAGGCAAAACGGAGGTAGCTGAGGCAAATCCAGCAATCAGAATGCAGAGACAGGTAGAAAGGAGAGGATGCTTTTTTTTTTTTTTTTTGGAAGCTAGGGGAGGGTGGTAAGAGATGCTGAGAATTGATTGTACAGTATTTTGTGTCTCTGAGAATTTCAAAACTCTTTACCTAGGAATTAATGCTACATCCTTAGCACGTGTGAAGCAACCAATTCCTAGAATATGCCATCTTTCATGCTCAAAGCTATTCATGTAATAGGATTCTTTGATGCAGGAGAGATTCTAATGCATCACTAGCCTGTATCCTAATCCTAGAACAAAGGCTGGCTCCTTCATATGGAATATGGCTGCCAAAAGAAAATATTTCCTGGTGTGTTTTTTTTTCTTTCCAGATTCTGAAAATAGGAATGTTTGCCCAGTTCAGGGAAGATACAGATAATTAGCATTGCAGTATCTTAAACAGATCCAAATAAACAAGCTGAGGGGTGAATAGATTAGTCCAGTGGCAGAACATCAGAGATAGAAAAAAATATCTAGTATTATTCACAGTGCCATAAATAAATATTTTATAGAAAGATAGCTAAAGGAATCCAATCTGTGTGTATATCTAGCAAAGCAGAAGTCTGAATAGGCTAAGCCTCACCTCCTTCAGCTAGAACCACACCCAAACCATCCTGTTTTTAAAGACCTCCTGATATAGAGGTGTTAAAGTCTCTCAGTAATCATTTCAAAATTTAATAACACAATGTCATAGGGAAAGGCTTCTTTCTGTCTAACCTAAATCCCTCAGGCTGTAACTGCAGACTACTATCTCCACTACTACTATCTAAAGACTCTTATTAAATCATCCCTAACCTGTAATGAGCTTTCTCTCTACTAAACTCCCCGTGCATTTTTGCCTGTACCTCCAATTTGGATGCATATTACAGAAGGGGTGTTTTGTCTTTTTAATTTGTGTAGGGGTAAGAAGATCAAAGAAAGTAAAAGTTAAGTGTTTAGAGTGGATGGGACAGGGATAACAGATAAGTAGCATTTTTACCACACCTACGATGTTATTCCAGGTACTATGCTAAGCACTTTACAAATATCTCAACTGCTTCCTTACAACAGCACTGGGTGCTATTATCCCTATTTTACCATTGAAGAAATTAAGGCAGAGGTTAAGTGACTTGAGGGTCTTCAGACTCCAGGCCCAGTGCTCTACTTGCTGTACCGCCTAGCTGCTTTTGTACCTTACACATGGATGTCTCTAGAGCAAAGCCCCAGGGATCTGAACAACATCCCTTGACGAGTTCCAGTCCCATATTTTTGTAAAAGACTTGGAGGAAGGAGTAGAAGGAATGTGTCACTTTCACAGCTGATGCAAAATTATACGAGACAGCTAACATACTATTCCACAAAATTGGAATCTGACAAGCCCGAACAATGGGCTGACCTTAAGAAGACATTTCATAGGGATAAATGTAAAGTCTTTTACTAGGGTTAAGAAAATCAATTGCACAAGTACAGAATTGGGAAGACATAGTTGGGTAACTGCACAAAGATGTGGGATTTTAGGAGATTACAAATTCAAAATGAATCAACAGTGTGAGACAGAAACAAAAAAAAAGAAAAATGCAAACAAGCAAGTTTAGACTTCATTAATATGAACCAGAATTTCTTAAGTATCTACTATGTGCAATCACTGTCCAAGGTGGTGAAGCTACACTAAGATAAAAATGAACAAGTCCCTGGCCTCAAGGAGTTTCTATTGAGGGGAGATAACAAATATATTTAGGTAAATACAAAACACATGGGCAGCTAGGTGGTGCAGTGGATACAGCACCAGGTTTAGAATCAGGAAGACCCGAGTCCAAGGTCAGCCTCAGGCACATTTACTAGCTGTGTGACCTTGGGCAAGTCACTTGACCTTGTTTGCCTCAGTCTTGTCATCTATAAAATGAGCTAGAGAAGGAAATAGCAAATCACTTAAGTATCTTTGCCAAGAAAACTCCAAAATGGGTCACGAAGAGCCAGATATGACTGAACAGCAAAACACATACAAAATAAAAACAAGGTAATTTTTTGAGGGGAGAGCACCAAACAGATGGAAAAAAAATCAGTGAAGGCCTTATATAGAAAATGACACTTAAACTGAACCTGGAAGGAAACAAGGGATTCTGAGAGGCCAAGATGAAGATGGAGTGCGTTCCGGGCAGAGACACATAAAAAAGAGCTGGAATGTCACTTATGAGAAACTGCAAGGTCAGCTTGATTGGGCTGCAGAGTCTATATAGAACAAGACTGGAAAAGTAGGTTGAGCCCAGGCTGTTAAGGGCTTTAAATGTCAAGCAAGGGAGTTTATATTTGATCCCAGAGGCCATAGGAAGCCACTGGAACTTACTAAGCCGGAGAGCAATGAGTTCTGATCTGTGTTTTAGGAATAACACTTTGACAATTGTGTGGAGCATGAATTGGAAAAGGAAGAGACTTATCAGTCAGTTAAGAAACATTAATTATGCACCTACTATGTACTAGGCATTGTGCTAAGAGCTGGGGATATAAAAAAAGGCTTGCTCTCATTGAACTCACAGTCTGATGGGGAGGCAATGTGTAAACAAGATATAGACAGGATAAATTGGAAATAATCTATCTAGAGAAGGCATTAGAATTATGGGAGATCAAAAAAAGCCTTCTTGTAAAAGGTAAGATTTTTAGCTGGGCCTTGAAGAAAGCCAGAAGAGCCGAGGAGGTGGAGATGAGGAGGGAGCGCATTCCAAGTATGGGAGATTTTTAGAAAGAAGGCCTATTAGGAGGCTATTGCAACAGTCCAGACAAGAAGTCTTGTTCATCCTTCATTTTCCAAGAGGATCAATGACATCACAGGGTGATGACTTGACTTGAAAGTGAATTGGATTTAAGTGAGGCAAAGTTGCACAAAGTTGTCAGCCTTACTCTTTCTGCTAGTCATCCAGTGGCTAGACAAAAATCAGGACAACTGGCAGTGGCCTGGGATGCAGCGGGTGACCTTGGTGTCTTCAGTGTCTGTTCAGTCTCTCAGCACTACACAACACCTGCTTCAGATGCCTTCATGGACGTTGGAACAAATTGTTCTCATCTGCCCATTGCCCTGGGGGATGTCTTCACATGGTTGGATAGACATCCGCCTAACTCACCCACAGGTTTGAAACCCACAGATTACCCTCAGACTGCTTCAGCCAGTCTGCTGAGAAAGCTTTACCAGGGTGTGGTTTCTGCACATGCTGCAGCTTCTTGGAGCCACAGGTGAGAGGTGGGTGAAGGTGGACACCAAAGGTGAATGAGCAGCCCTGAAAAGTCTTGACAGAGCCTGCTAGTCCTCCCTGAATACTGTCTTACCCTCCATGGGAATGGGGTGGTGGTAGTGACATCAAGTGAAGTCCAGAAGCATGCATTAAGCACCCCTCTATATGGTAGGCACCACGCTAAGCACTGGGGCTACAAAGAAAGGCAAAAACAACCTTGTACAAACAAGATACAGACAAGAAGTGATGAAGAACTGAAATAAAGATGTAGCCATGCTACAAGAGAAAAGGGGACAAATGTGAGAGATGTGCTAATCTCAAGGACAAGATCTGACATCTGACTAAATATGTGGAGTGAGAAAGAGTAAGGCATTCAGAATAATACAGAAGTTATAAACTGATGATGACTGAAAAGGATGGTGATGTTCTCAACAGAAATGGGGAAGTCCACTAAAGTAAATTTGAACTTGTTCAATTTATATATTCAAGACTGAAAAGGGAGGAATGTAAAATCAGAGACAGGGGCTGACCTGGGAAAATACTTAAGGGTGAAGGAACTGGAGATTCCTTAGAAGAAGAATGGACAGGAGTAAGGCACAAGGGAGATGAAATGATAGGAGGTTTTGAACATTAAAGTTCTGTAGAATAAAGAGAGAGTTTGGGATGCAGATGTGAGCTAGGTGCTGAGCTCCTTGAGAAAGGGGAGAGAGTGATTTGGAGCTGGTAGATAACTGAGTTGGGTAATAAATCTGGATAAAATGAACCGTGGAAAAGGAGAGTTTCCTGAGCGATGGTGGCAAAGAGATGGTCTGGAGTGCTGGGGAGTTGTGCTGGAGACGTAGTAATAAAAGCATAAAGATGACTGAAGAATTGTAAACACCTTGGGTGTAACGATTAAAGAATCAACCTGGTACAAATAAGATATACATATATACAGGATATATGCATACACAGAAATGTGTGTGTATGGGGTGGGGATAGAAAGATGATATGATTAGAAAACCATATGTGTAGGGAACTCCAGGTGAGAAAACTCCCTCTATAAATGCAGGCCAATACCTCTGCACTTTAGGAGAAGTGGCTTATCGAAACCCACAAAGCCACTCCATGTCAGAGGACTGGAAGCCAGATCTTCCTGACTCTAAGGCCATCTTGCTAGCCAGTAGACCACCCTGACTCTATTTTATGCACAATAGCAAACAAAAACAAAACAAAAAAATAGCAGGTCACCTATGCGACCAACATATAAATAATATCTGAATGAACAAATGGATATTTATCTGCCATATTTCAGTATTGCTTTGAAAATGACACCTACTGAGGCTAGCAAAAAGAACAAGGAAAGTAGGGGAACATTTGTAATTTTATTAGTTAACATTAAAATAAATTGCAAATGACTTAGAGATTATGGTTTTATGTTACAATTTCTTTGCTTGAATGACTTTTGTTGATGATTACTAGATGAAGAATGATTTGAATGTTCTGTTTCTATTTATATTTCCCTGGATCATGCTTTCTTTCATGACAATGACAGAGGATGCTGATTCATGTTTCGCTTGTTATATACTATGCCCCCTGGATCATTCAGTCATGCTGACAGAGTCATTTCCCCAGTTTGTATTTGTAAAGTTTGATTTTTCTTCCCAAAGCATAGAGTAGTTTGAGTTTCTTTTTGATGCCCAAGTAAAATATAAACTCATGAAAGGCCAGTGCATGGTCTTCTATTTCTTGCTTATCCCTTCTTCATATTGCAGGCTCTGCACACAATTGCTGTTTCTCGTCAGTCATGTCCAACTCTTTGTGACCCCATTTGGGGTTTTCTTGGCAAAAATACAGGAATGGTTTGCCATTTCCTTCTCCAGCTCATTTTACAGCTGAGGAAACTGAGGCCAACAGGGTTAAGTGACTTGCTCAGGGTCACATAGCTAGCAAGTGTCTGAGGCTATATTTGAACTCAGGTCTTCCTAACTCCAGACCTGGTGCATTCACTACATCACCCAATTGCCTCCTCTGCACAAAATAGATGCTCAGGAATGCTTGTTAACTACTAATCAATGAAGCAAAGCAATCCCTGTCAAAAGGCCAAGTAATACAATGTTGGTGAAGTCGTGACTTGTTCAAAGAACCCTGGAAAATTATTTGAAACTGCTAGAAAAGTGACAAAACTGTTTATACCCTTAGACTCAGAGATTCCACTGTAGGGAGCCCAAGAAAGTGTGTTAGAGTAGAAAGAGCACTGTCTCTGAAGTACAAGGACTCGGGTTTGAATCCTATTATTGACACTCAGTACCTGTGGGACCTTGGACAAATCATTTAATCTCTTTAGGCTATAGTTTCCTTGTCTCTAAACTAAGGGATTTGGACTACATGACTTTGGAAGAACCTCCCATCTATGATCTTATAAGTTCAGAGATGAAGGAAAAGTCCCATACATACTAAACTATATCAGTAATATTTTTTGGAACAAAAAACTGGAAACAAAATGGGTATCCATTGATTGGTGAATGACAACACATTATGGTATAAAAATGTAAAGTCATATTATTGCACTGATGAATATAAATGAGGAAAGAAGCAGAGGAATGAGTCCTTAAAAACCCTATACATAATCATGAAGAAAAAACAAGCAGTAACATGTTAATATAACTGTAAAAGAACTGCCATACCAGAAGGACCTTGCGTGAGTCAGATAGGGTGAAGAATGAAGGGTCACACTTTGGGGTATTTCAGTGAGTCATGGAAGGAGACTAGAAGAGGAAACAAGCTGCAGATAGAGTAAAAGACACATGGTGCTAGAGAATGCGAAACTGTAAGAAGCTGCATGAAACTCAAAGAGATGAATTAGAGGCAGAAACATTTATCACAAAGAAAGAAACCAGGAATCTGGGAGAAAGGATACTTGGCCTGACCAGGCATGAGTTGCATCAAGCCGGAAGTTCAGTTGCTCAAGCTTCCCTTGACTACAGATCTCAGGGTGGTAATCACTGTATCTCCAATTAAATTATTTTATGGGAGACTAAAGACTTTTCCTCTAGGTATGGGGGAAGTTTGTTTACCTTTCTTGGTTTTAAATGTATAGTTTGTCTTTATAAACACTACTGACCACTGATATTTTCTAGTCAGAATATACTTACTAGGACTATTGTTGAGCAAAGTCAACTGAATGGGAAAAAATCCCAGAGGAGAGATAGAGTTAGATCTAACACTAAGGTGTTTTTCCAGAGACGCTGTCTCTAGCTAGGGATTCTGAGCTAACAACAACAGAAAAAGAATTACAGATCCTTTGGTATTACTGCCCAGTCAGAAGGAGTATTTATAATGGGAAGCCCATCTGGGGCAAAAGTTGATACTAGGGTAAGGGGCAAATTTGGGGTGTTTGAACAACCCATATTACTGCAAGAAGATGCCCTTTTCCTGGCATAATTTTCCTCCCTTTAACATCCTCACCTTTTATTTAATGGTTCAGTTTTACAGTCTCCTCAATCCTTGCATACTTTGGCCCACTAAAGTATCGTCTCGTGTTAGAGATGGCTCTAATTCCAGCAGTCTCTTAGTTTAGCTTAGATTTTGGTACAAAAATGAGACATTCCTAAGTCGTTAACAAATGTCAACAAAAAGGAGGTTTACTTTGTCCTAACAAAGACCAAGTAGTGCTTGTCCTCAGCTTTAATACATGAGGCCTCTTTTGATTTCTTATGAAACATGACTGATTAGCACATCATCAGGGTAAAGCAACTCATATGATCTTAGGTGCTCAGCAATTCTGAGAAGCCTAGGCTCCACATGGTTGGGAGTTTTTAGTGGGGAAGGATAAAACAATAAACTCTCTTTAGGGTCTCTTATGTTACAGGCATTGTGTCAAATACCTTGAAAATATTATCTTATTTGATCCTCATAACAACCCTCCAAGATTGGTAGTATTGCCTCATTTTAGAGTTGAGGAAATTGAAGCAGACAGATATTAATTGACTTGCCCAGGATTACACACTAGTAAGTGTTGGAAGTCTGATTTGAACTCAGATTTTCTTGTCTCTAGGCCCAGTTTTAGACTCTATTTACTTTGCCACTTTAGATAATCAGGACAGTATGTCAAGGAAGCAGGGTCCAACCAGGTTCTGGGGGCAGCTTTGTTTTCTTATAGAGAAAATTAATCCCTAAAGATTATGAAAACAGGAGGAATCTGGGCCTCTCCATATTTCAGGTTGGGGGAAAGAAGTGACATCAGAGCAATACTAGTCCTGTCATATACCACCCCTTAGTAGTGGCTTCTAAGGATTCTCCACCCCCCTCCCCATTTAAATATATATAGGGCTTTTCCTCATTGATCCTCTGGCATGGGTAGTACTAAGAGTAAAGTGGGAAAAGAGAAAAAATATGGAAGAGAATAAAAGTCTGAGATACTAGGCCATCCCCTCCTTTCTCTCCCATTGCCCTCACCTTTAGAATGGACCTAATTTCAAGTCTCAGAGTGTAGTGTATGTGGTAGTTTGTGACAAACCTTTGCAATGTACAGTGATGCTGATGGTATTGAAGTCAGTGGTGACAATGAACAGGAGTAGCTCTGGGAACATCAGGGCCACAACAGGGATTACCTCTAGTACCGTCCACAATTCTTCATCACCAATCAGGGACATCTGTACTAAAGTGGCTAAGAAGTCATATGGCTCTTTCGTGCCACCTGTCCTGGGATCTAAGTTAATATCAAGTTTTCTTTTTACTGCCATTCACTCAGTATTTCCTGGCTCACCTGTGCAATCCTCCCTCTTCCTGGAAGATTCTTCTGGGGGATGATACCAAATCTATACTCCCTTTAGAGACCTCTACAGAAGCTCTGTCTCCCATTCCTTAGCAGTGAGATAAGGACAGTCCATCACCTTCATCCAGAAACTCAGGATTTTGATCAGGTGATCACTTTTCTTCCATACAAATTCACAATCACCATAGTTATCCAGAGACAGTTTTACCTCCCCATATCATTAGAAATTAGGGCACCTCCCAACAATTCCTTTCAGTGGCATCACAAACCCTCTCTAGGAATGAGTTGTCCAGGAATGAGTTATCCAAACCATCCTAGGGGAAAAGAGAACTGCCAAGTGAGAGGGACCCAAACCATTTTCCTAGAATGTACAGAGCCCCCTGATGGAGTAGAGACTTTAAAGGCTTGGAGGAGAACAACGACAACCTTAGATGGTCAACTGTAACTGTTCAAAAGCATTCCATCCTTATCAGAGAGGTTTTCCTAGAGGTTGGAATCAAGAAACTTATGTATTAGAGCCTTCTGGTGTAGCACTGATTTGTTAAAAATATGACTTTTGGGAGGTGGGACTCCAAACCATGCAAAGGGCATAGAGACAAAGCTATTCAAGGTCCATTCCAGTATTCAACAACACAGCTCCCTAAAGGTGAGCACTCTGATAGGCATGAATACCATAGCTGAGCGGAAGAAGCTACTTCATGTAGCTTTGTTAGAGAGATCATATGGTTCTAAGCCCACTGAAACATAGCATCACAGCACCCATGTTCCAATTGGTGAAGGATTCATTCCTCAACCTCTGCTGTTCTCATTAGGACATTAACTTCCTTCATTAGCTCATTAACCTTCAGTTCAGCTGAAGGTGTATCTCTGATGGACGTTAACATGCCCCACAAATAATTGTAAATGCTAAGAGATATTGACAAAACTCTTCCATTGGCCCTGACCCAAAAGGGGAGAGCTTTTGACTGTCGAGTCCTTTACTTACAGACTTCAGATCACTCTGCCAGATCTTTAACCATAAACAGGAATCAGTATAAAGTTCATGCCTGTCTCATCCCTCAAGGCTTTCTCACATACCAGCCCTGTAGCTCAGTCTCTGGTAGAGTTAAAACCTATTTGTGAAGAATGCTAACACCAAGGGGGCCTAGGTGGGCTCAGTCCACTTGAGTATACCATTTCCATTTGACCATAATTATCTTTTCATTCTTAGAACCAAACACAGTATCTGATATATAGAAGTGCTTGATAATTACTTGTTGATTGATTAAATAATTGATTCTAGTTTTAAATACTATATTTTTATGTAATGGATGATGGGTCTGTGTAAAGAGAGACCTGGGCCGGAATCACAAATCCCACCTAGCACTAGTTCTCATTTTTATTTCCTTCCACAGGAGAACTTACAATATCCCCATATTTATCTTTTTTCTTCCCTTTAGGCCTAAGGTATTACAGGTATTCTACCAACTAACAGGGCCAGTGTTCCAAACAGCCATGACACTTTCCTATTGGCAAAACTCTGCTATGAGTCTCACCTTTAACATAGCATCACTTACTTCTTGTAAGAGCAACTACTGTGTTCATAGCAACCTTGATCTATACCAGGGAAATAGATATGAAATACATATGTGTGTATCTATGCATATATGTATGTGTATGTATATAGATACATGTGTATCTATATATGCTAATCTATAGATATAGAGATAGGTAGGTAGATGGATGGATGGATGGATAGATGGATAGATAGATAGATAGATAGATAGATAGATAGATAGATAGATAGATAGATAGATAGATAGACTCATGCCTCAGCATGGCATGCTGAGTTCTCCAAGTCAGTGTTGGCAGAGTTCAATCTCATATCAAGATGGAAAAGCTTCCAACTTTTGATGGACCACATACCTGTTATGAAGGATCAGCTCAGTTATGTTCTGAGAGGCTCATCACCAAGCCGGCCAGCAGATATGTTTTTGAGTCATAGGAACTCCCAGGGGGCCATCTAGTATAACTAAGCAGGGATTAGAATTTGCCCATCAGTAGAGGGTGGACCCACCCTGGGAAATCCCAGACTCTTGAAGTGTTTATAATAGGTATAGCACAACTGCCATCAAGAACACAAGAAGGGTTATTTGTTCTGATTGTCACAAATCAGTTCCTAACAAAGTACTCAGAATGGGTAAGTATTCTCACAGGGCACTGGGTCTTCTGTTCCCCTCAGCATCTACTGCTTCCCTTTTTCATTAGATCAAAGATGTTTAAGCCCCAGACCCAAAACCCAAAAAAGGAAAGGACAGGAAATCCTAAAAATATCCCTTACATTATCATAACTTCACAAATTACCTGTTTTTATTTCCCTTTCTCTGCCTCTGTTTCTTAAGCACACTATCTCACACACACACACACACACACACACACACACACACACACAAACCTTATAAGCCTTTTTACATTTTTTTTATTCTAAGTAAGACTTTCTAGGCAGATGACCAAGATAAAAGGAGGTAAATGTGCCAACAGGGGTGGGGAACCTGTAGCCTTTAGGCCACATGTGGCCTTCTAGGTTCTTGGGTGAGGCCTTTTGACTAAGTCCAAGCTTTACAGAACAAATCCTTTTATGAAGGGAATTTGTTCTGTGAAATCTAGATTCAGTCAAAGGGCCACACTTGAGGACCACATGTGACCTCAAGGCCGTAGGTTGCCCACCTTTGTCTAGGATATCTGGATTCTATTAATTTTGCCACAGATTTCTGTATAATTTTAGAGTCCCCGTTGTTTAGTAAATGGTAAGAGAATCTTAAAAGTGAATTAATTAATTAATTAATTGCTAAATAAGGAGGTAGCAGACTAAGGCTCAAATAATGATGGTGATAGTGGTGGTAATGGCTATTGCTCCATTGCTTTACCATTTACAAAATCCTTTTCTTACAACTCTGTGACGTAGGTAGTACAACTGTTATGATGACCATTTTTCAGAGAAAGAAAACTAAGACACAAAGACTTGCCTATGTTTATATATAGCTAGTAAGGGCTATAAACAAGGATTGAAGGCCCGGCCTGCTGACTCCAGGTCTAAGTGCTTTCATGGTCCCCTCCCCCATAAACACACACACACACATACACACACACACACACACTCATCTTAGACTGAGATAACTTGGGAAATTATGCAAATGAATAGAACCATTTAGATGTTCACCTCTGTAACACATTCATGGGACTGAATTATGATGTTATCATACAAGCTGTTCTAATTCTGCTTACTTCACTCTGTATCAGTTCATACAAATTTTTCTGATTTCTCTGAAACCTTGCTTTGAAAGGAAAGGAGATTTTGATAAAAGGATCTCTATACTCAGTAAGGAAAGAAACAACTTAAGGATTTACCCTGTGGATCTGTAACAAATAATAGGTAAATGAAAACCTGTACTCAAAGAAGCAGGTTCTTTGGCCTTTCCATATTTCTGCATCTTAAAGTGGGAAATATTCAGATTTGGCGATGGCTCCTAGTTTATACTTGAAATTAGAAGATGCCATGTAAGTAAAAGAATCATAAGCTAGATTGTCATGGAGATCTAGGACTTTTATCTAGGAGGGCATACGGATAAACACACTATCCTACATTTTCTGGTTAGACAGAAAAGTCATGGAGATGGGCTGACTGCCAAGCTTGTCCCACCCATCATTTGTAATGTGACCTGTTCCTGGAAACTCTGCTAAAGACGTGACACTCAGAGAATCCTGGGAAGCCCTGCTCACTAACCTGACATCATAGGAATCTGAATAACCTACTAGGAAGAGGTATTAGATTGTTCCTTGTACACAGAGTCTATATCATGTTTTCATCTGTGTGTGCCCATGAAATTTTTTTTCTGAACTTAACCATCAAATAAAATGAATATATCCTCATACATAGTAAAACAGAAAAAGAATTGCATGTGAAACTTATATGTAAATGTAATTGAATATATCTATGTCTATCTGTCTATCTGTCTGTCGGTCTGTCTGTCTAATTGAAGCAGACCTCACCTGTAGAAAATGACCCAGAACTTCACAGAAAGAACCTGCAGTGGAAAAAAAAAAGTTCTTCAATAGAGGAAGATATCTGGGAAAGAACCCCTTACCTTGCAGACCAAACTGGCCTTTCATGTACAGAGAAGTCAGAGGATAACAACAGAATTGTTAAGGAAAAAGAAAAGGTATGCTATCCAAGGCATTTCAGGTATTGATACAAATACACAGAGCTATTCCCCAATAGATAATCACAGGCAGGTTTTTAAAAGGAAATCTAAGTTATTAATAACTATATGTAATAATACTCCAAATTACTAACAATAACAGAAATGCAAATTTAAGTGTCCCTGAGGTTTTACCTCACAGTCATCAAATTAATAAAGACACAATAATGAATACTGAAGGGGCTACAGAAAGGCAGGTACATTAATGAACTGTTGGTAGAATTATGAACTGGTCTAACTTCTGAAAAAACAATTTGGATTAAATTTTTTTAAAGAGTCATTAAACTGACCCACTGATGTCACTTCTAGATGTGTACCCCAAGGAGATCAAAGACAGGAGAAAGGTCCTATATAAACAAAATTTATTATAGTAACACCTTTTTACATTTTTTGTTTATTTTCCATAGTAGCAAGCATATAATAAATAATAAAGAAGGAAAGCTAGGTGGCTCAGTGGACAGATTGTCAGGCCTGGAATCAGGAAGACTCATCTTCATGAGTTTAAATCTGGCCTCAGACACTTACTAGCTGGGCGACCCTGGGCAAGTCACTTAACCCTATTTGCCTCCGTTTCCTCATCTGTAAAATGAGGTGGAGAAGGAAATGATAAACCACTCCAGTATCTTTGTCAAGAAAACCCCAAATGGAGTCACAAAGACTTCAGAACCCTGATCATTGTAATGCCCTAAAATGATTTCAGAAACCTAATGGTGAAGCATACTCTTTAAGAGCAAGATACAAGGGCTAAATAAGTCTGGGTGGTTTATCCTTCAAGAAAGAAAAACAGAAGCACTGAGTGAAGAATTAAAAAGTAGGTTGTGGAGACCTGTACAATTTAAATATGGTTAAGACATATTGAGAAAGATTTTAGTTGGAGGATAAAGACAAAATATTTATAGAATGAAGTATATGTAGGGGGTGAGTGGGGGGAAGGAAAGGGTTTAGTAGAGTTAATAGAATGAACTCAGGAGAGTCATTAGTTCAATTTTCAGAAATCAGCAAATGTTGCAAATCAGGACTTGCTTTACTGTTTTGATAGTTGCCCAAACTTTAGAAGATAAAACTTTAAAATGTATTATGTGACATTTTTGACACTTAGTAAACATTTACAAGCACACCGTTGAGTACGTGCTTCAAGATTTGTTTCTTCTGCGGCAGATTCAGAGAAAAAACAATACAGTAATAAGAGTTTCAATGGAATGATATTTATATTCAAAAACACTGCTTACAGAGTGATTTATGTAGTTTATCTCATTTGATTCTCATAACCCTGTGATGTTAATAGCCAAAATATTTTACAGATAAGGAGACTGAGCCTCAAGAGAGGTTGAGTGATCTACTCAACGTCACAAAGCTAGTAACTGGTGTCAGAGCCTTGACTGGAACCCAGGTCTCCTAAGTCCAAGTGTAGTGCTCTTTACATGACACCATAGCTATCCACTTGGATAACTTTATTAAAGGAAAAAAACAGGCCACAAATACCAAATGAAGAAAGATTTGATAGGTACAAGAATATTAGGGGAGCCAAGATGGCGGAATAGAAACACGCACATACACATAGCTCTGAACCCACAACTCACAGAACAGCTAGAGGGGACCAACTCACCGTGAATTCTGCACCCAGAGGCCACGGAATATTGGAGCGAGGGAGATTTCTGTTCCGGAGAGACCTGCAAACCTCTCGCGGGGGTCCTTCGCGCTGTGGACTGGGCGCTGGGACTGGGAGCAGAGGGCAGCCCTGCAGCGGCCGCGACACCGTGAGGAAAAGATCCGAGCAGGCTACGGGACGGGATCTCCAGTGGCCATGCGGGTCCCTCCACCCACAGAGGGACCTGCAAACCTCTCGCAAAAGGTCCGTCGCGCTGCAGACGCAGAGCCCAGCCCAGCACAGACCTGCTGCGGCCACAGCACCAAGAGAAACAGACCCGAGCAGGCTTCAGGGACGGGATCTCCAGCAGCCGCACAAGTCCCTCCGCCCACAGGTGATGGGGGTCGATGAGAGAGTCTCTTTGGCGGGTCGAGAGGGGAGTGGGGTGCCCCCATGGCTCGGGCCCCCCCGGGAGATAGAAGCTGAGAGGCGGCTGCAGACAGGGGCTCCCCAAGCGGGCGGGAGGCTGGATCCATTGTGGAAGGTCTGTACATAAACCCCCTGAGGGAACTGAGCCTGAGAGGCGGCCCTGCCCCGACCTGACCACCTGAACTTAATTCTCACACTGAATAGCAGCCCTGCCCCCACCAAAAGCCCTAAGGTGGGAAGCAGCATTTGAATCTCAGTCCCCAAACGCTGGCTGGGAGGACCAGGAGGCAAGGTGGGTGTGAGGAGAATATTCAGAGGTCAAGTCACTGGCTGGGGAGAATGCCCAGAAAAGGGAAAAGAAATAAAACTATTGAAGGCTACTTTCTTGGAGAACAGACATTTCCTCCCTTCCTTTCTGATGAGGAAGAACAATGCTTACCATCAGGCAAAGACACAGAAATCAAGGATTCTGTGTCCCAGCCCACCCAATGGGCTCAGGCCATGGAAGAGCTCAAAAAGAATTTTGAAAATCAAGTTAGAGAGATGGAGGAAAAACTGGGAAGAGAAATGAGAGGGATGAAAGAGAAGCATGAAAAGCAGATCAGCTCCCTGCTAAAGGAGAACCAAAAAATGTTGAAGAAATTAACACCTTGAAAACTAGCCTAACTCAATTGGCAAAAGAGGTTCAAAAAGCCAATGAGGAGAAGAATGCTTTCAAAAGCAGAATTAGCCAAATGGAAAAGGAGATTCAAAAGCTCACTGAAGAAAATAGTTCTTTCAAAACTAGAATGGCACAGATGGACACTAAGGACTTTGTGAGAAAGACAGATATCACAGAACATAGCGAGAAGATTGGAAAAATGGAAGATAATGTGAAATATCTTATTGGAAAAACAACTGACCTGGAAAATAGATTCAGGAGAGACAATGTAAAAATTCTGGGACTACCTGAAAACCATGATCAAAAGAAGAGCCTAGACATCATCTTCCATGAAATTATCAAGGAAAACTGCCCTGAGATTCTAGAACCAGAGGGCAAAATAAGTATTCAAGGAATCCGCAGAACACTGCATGAAAGAGATCCAAAAAGAGAAACTCCTAGGAACATTGTGGCCAAATTCCAGAGTTCTCAGGTGAAAGAGAAAATATTGCAAGCAGCTAGAAAGAAACAATTCAAGTATTGTGGAAATACAATCAGGGTAACACAAGATCTAGCACCCTCTACATTAAGGGATCGAAGGGCATGGAATAGGATATTCCAGAAGTCAAAGGAACTAGGACTAAAACCAAGAATCACCTACCCAGCAAAACTGAGTATAATACTTCAGGAGAAAAAATGGTCTTTCAATGAAATAGAGGATTTTCAAATTTTCTTGATGAAAAGACCAGAGCTGAAAAGAAAATTTGACTTTCAAACACAAGAATGAAGAGAAGCATGAAAAGGTGAACAGCAAAGAGAAGTCATAAGGGACTTACTAAAGTTGAACTGTTTACATTCCTACATGGAAAGACAATATTTGTAACTCTTGAAACATTTCAGTATCTGGGTACTGGGTGGGAGTACACACACACACATGCACACACGCACACATACATAGAGACAGAGTGCAGAGAGTGAATTGAAGAGGATGGGATCATATCTTAAAAAAAAAACATGAAATCAAGCAGTGAGAGAGAAATATTGGGAGGAGAAAGGGAGAAATTGAATGGGGCAAATTATCTCTCATAAAAGAAGCAAGCAAAAGACTTATTAGTGGAGGGATAAAGAGGGGAGGAGAGAGAAAAACATGAGGTCTACTCTCATCACATTCCACTAAAGGAAAGAATAAAATGCACACTCATTTTGATAGGAAAACCTATCTCACAATACAGGAGAGTGGGGGACAAGGGCACAAGCAGGGTGGGGGGGAGGATAGAGGGGAGGGCATGGGGAGGAGAATGCAATCCGAGGTCGACACTCATGAGGAAGGAAAGGATCATAAGAGAATAGAAGTAATGGGGGACAGGAGAGGATGGAGGGAAATATAGTTAGTCCTATACAACACAACTAGTATGGAAATCATTTGCAAAACTACACAGATTTGGCCTTTATTGAATTGCTTGTCTTCCAAAGGGAAGGGGTGGAGAGGGAGGGAGCTAAAGAAGTTGGAACTCAAAGTGTTAGGATCAACTGTAATGTTCTTACCACTAGGAAATAAGAAATACAAGTTAAGGGGTAGAGAAAGCTATCTGGCCCTACAACACAAAAGAGAAGACGGAGACAAGGGCAGAGAGGGAGGATAGAAGAGAGAGCAAATTGGTCACAGGGGCAATTAGAATGCTTGGGGTTGGGGGGGAGGGGATAAAAGGGGAGAAAATTTGTAACCCAAAATTTTGTGAAAATAAATGTTAAAAGTTTAAAAAAAAAAAAAGAATATTAGGAAAAAAGATCCAAGGGCCATAGCTCATCGCAAGCTGAATACAAGCAGAGGTTTAATACTAATATAAAAACCCTGACATTACTGGAATATATTAAAAAGGGCATGATATAGAAGAGGGAAGCAGAAAGAACCAGGCCAAAAATTTCATTGGAATAGAAAACTCCCAGTAAGGAAGTTCCCTCTACCAATGTAGATGGTCACTTCCTTTGCACCTTAGAGTCTGAGACACAGAAGAGCAGGTGAATGAAATTTCTACTATGATTAACATTGATCAGGCTCTCTTATTCACAGTATCATGTCTGAGTTGGTTCAATACTTTCAAAAAGATAAAAAGAAAACTTGGCTGGGTCAGAAAAGATCGATTAAACCATCAAAGGGATGGAAACGGGTCTTCTGAGGATATTGATGAACAGCGTATATACCCATGCAGTGTATTATTAGCAGTAGTCACAAGAACATACAACAGAAAAATGAATTAATACAATAACCGTGAACCACTGTCTAGAGGACAGAGGAAAGGAAATGCACAGAAAGCCAGCAAGAGAGCAACTCCCAGTAAAGGGTCTAATGATGAATAAAATCTGGGGATGCAAAAATTACACATATCCAGTCTTGAGTTTTTATTACTGCCATCAGAACAGAGCTAAGTGTTTATGGGGGCAATCACAAAAGAGTTCAAAGTATTTTACATGCATTATCTAATTCTTTCTCATAACATCCCCTTGAAATCAGGAAGAGGGAAGTTTAATATTAGCTCCATTTAACAGCTTAGGAGTCCAAGACAAGAGAGTCTAAGTCATTTGTCAAGGTTCCTTAGTAAGTCAGTCAAGGGCCTAGAAAGGCCATTAGGGTCTCTTAGTTCTCACTTCTGCCTTTCTTTCTTTCTAAGAGGAGCTCACCAGAGGTGGTTTACAGAGTCCCACCCAGTCTAGGCTCACTGTATGTTCATATAACATAATCACTGGCTAATTTGATACCGCAAAGTATTTGTTTATGACATCAAATTCACACTTCTTATTATGGTGAGTCTTACAAATGGGTAAAAAAGTGTTGTGTATCTAGATGTGAAGATGGGGGTTGATTGAATCAATCAATCGCCCCACCTACTTAAAGTAATTAACAGACCAGAGATTCTCAAACCTACTGCCACCTTTTCAGAAAAAAATTTACTCAGCGCCCCACTGGAAATCTTTAACCCTTTAATGGTTTTTTTTTAAAATTTGTGTCATTTCAAAAATATGTGTATCTTTTAAATGATGCATCTTAAATTTAATAATTTATTGCAAATTGTTGGGGGTTTTCTGCATTGAAATTTTGATGACATAATATTGTGTCATGTAATTGTATAGGATCGTATTGTAGACAAGTCATTACATATATATATTCCTGCCAATGCTTGCTGGACTTCCCGATAGCGTACAATAGACTCACCAGGCCATTTCTTCCTTGTTAAGACCTGTCTGCAGACTTGATCACTGATCACCTATAACTTGCATTTTGTATGTTTATTTAGGAAATAATGCAATCACTACAACTTTAATTCTGTTACACAACAGATGAAACATGTATAAATGGTTTTTCAAAATTTTCTTCTCTTCTTTCCTTATGCTTCCATCACCCCCTTATTTTTATTAAACGCCCCCCAATTGTACCCAAAGCAACCACCATTACCATCCTCCCATCATTCTAGGACCTTCAGGGAGGTCCCACTTTGGGAACCTTTGTTAGATGCTCTATGACCAGATATATTTTCAAGGTGAGAACACCTTTATTGCATTAATGGATCAATCAAGGCATTAAGTTAGGCCAAGAAAATAATTAATTTGGAAGGAATAAATGCCATGGATGAAGTGAAATGATACCACCGAGGAAATATTTGGAGACTGGTTGAAGAAAGTCTGTCTTGGCTAATGGGTATCAACTGATAATCAATGGGACAGCACACCAACGGGGTTCCTGAGCAATTACGATGGAAAAAAAATTCTACCTTTTAGGATTAGCTCTAGAACCCTGGAGGGATAAGAAATTATTTATACTCTGGAGACTCAACCTACTAAACCACATACAACTGGTAAATCTAATCCAGGAGTGGGGAACTTGAGAACTTGAGGCCAAATGTGTCCCTCTAGGTCCTCAAGCTCAGTCCTTTGACATTATCCAAGCTTCTCAGAACAAAGGAAGGATTCCATCAAAGAGCTGCACTGGAGGAGCTAGAGGGCCACATGTGGCCTCAAGGTCACAGGTTCCACACTCCTGGTCTAGTCAGACAGTCAATAAGCCCAGAACCTTCAGTACAAAAGAAACTCAAAGAAGTCTAATTAGTTTATCTTTGAATCGTCTCTTCTTCCTTTCTTGGCTAGGGGCTTCCAACAAAAGTTTTGTTTCTTAAACATCATTTTCTTTTGGCTAGGGGACCATTTGTACTGGATGATAAACAGTGATTGCACAGTGACTAAAGATCATTCCTCTTCATCTGGGGCTCTTAATCTTCGGTCTTTGAATTTGTATGTATTTGTATGTATGTATGTGTGTGCACATTTATTTCAATATAATTGATTTCCTACGTATTTTATTTCATGCACTTAATTACCTTGTTCTCAAAAGGGCATCCACAGGCTTTACCAGGCTGCTAAAAGTCTTCATATAGATGAAGAATCTGCTGTAAATACTCAGAACCAGCAAGATTTCCTAGGTGTTCCCAACACACCTGCACTGTGAGTAGAAAAGGGAAGGGAAAAGGGGAGGCAGGTGGTAGACAAATGAGTAGGGGGAAAGAAAGGAGAGAGGAAGGAGAGGGAAAAAGAGAAACAATCAGTACTGGAATTCTTCATAGCCATCCCAATAATAGAAATTATATTTCCTATCAATTTTCAACTTGGCATCTCAAATGCACATTTTATTCACTGATCCAAAAAAAAATGGTTTATAAAAATGACTCTTAATTACTGAGCCTCCCCTACAACCTCATGTAACAGAACAAGAGACAGAAAAGAGACAGGTGTAGAAAAGAGCTAAAATAGGATGATAAATGGAAGAAAGAGAAAAGATAATTAGAAAGAAGAGGGGGGAAAAAAGAGAAAATACTGAGAAGTTGTATTTTTTTCTAAAAAATACATGGGCAGTTGCTTCAGGCTACAAGGAAACATTTCACATGAGTAAAACAGCCTGATCCCCTCTCTTAGATCTGCTAAGTAAGAAAGTATAGGTAAATTTTAAAATTAAAATTTTAATGTTAAATTAAATTATTAAATTTAAATTTTAAATTAAATCATTTCCCCAATGATTCTACAGCACTTATTACAGCAGCAATAGCATATTAGACTTTAATTGATATATTGCTTACCTTCTCAATGGGTGGGGGAGGGGACAGAGGGAGAGAATTTGAATCTGAAAGTTTTAAAAAATGTTAAAAATAAAAAAAAAAAAAACATGGCACCTGTAGTGCTTCACAATTTCCAAAATGTTTTCTCCTGCATTTTCTCATTTGATCCATCACACAAACCTGCAAGGCAAGTGGGACAAGTGTTACTGCTCTCATTTTACAAGTAAGGAAACTGAGGCTAGTGCACAGCACCTTGGCTTCAAGTTCAGTGGTCCCTCCACTTTCCTGTTGTGTCCACTGTCCAAGCATGTTCAAGACTCTGGAGTTGAAGAAGTCCTTAGCCCATTTCCCCAGAAGGGGGACAACATCATTACATGATTTATTGCCCCAAATTAAAGCTTTCTGCTCATTTGGTTTTTTGAAAAGCTGAACAACATTTTAGGGAGTGTCAGTTTACTATGCTACTCCCCTAAAAGTCATTGTCATATCATACCCTAATCTAGGAAGTACACAATATCCATTTTTTCTGCTTCCAGAAAATTCCAGTCCCCCTAAGAATGGTGAAAGAGTCTGCGGATGTCACTGTTGTAGAAGCACAAAAGGTTTATTGGGAGATAAAAGAATAATGCATTCTTGTTTACAGTAAACTAATAAATTCCACAAAAAGGACCTAACAGGTTTTCCCTTTAAGGTTACTGAAAATTGCATGGCTTCAGACACTTACTAGCTATGTGACCCTGGACAAGTCACTTCACCATGTCCCTTAATTTCCTTAGCTATAAAATGAACTGGAGAAGGAAATGGCCAATCACACTGGTATCTATGCCAACAAAATTCCAAACAGGGTCATGAAGAGTCAGACACAACTGAAATGACAATAATAACACAATAATATGGTAAATAAATCCTGACTTTTTGTTCCCCTGTGAGCTAGGGAAATTCATGAAAGAAAGATTTCCTTGTGTTTTAGATCCAGTAAAATATATTAAGATATAGTCTCTCTTCCCACAATTGTTTTTAAATATAAAGTATCTTGAAAAACAACTCATAATTAATACTGTTTGGTAGAGAAATTTTCATTATCTACATCACTAAATTCAACAAGCAGTAAGTATTGAGAACAACTCTATAAACCATGTGTGATAATCGTATTATAGATTATAAAGTAGAGGAAACCTTGAAGATTATTTAGTCCAGTTCTTTCATTTTCGGTTTGAAGAAACTGCAGTCCCAGGAAGCTGAATGATCTGTCCAAAGTATCATGGGTAGGATCACAAGGAGGCTGATTTGGTTTAAGAAAAGGAAATGTACAGTGTTGTCCAGAGCCTCTGCCTCAAGACTGGGCTTATACAGCCCAGGTATGATTCTGATGGATTAACCTCAAGGTAGGTCACATTATCTCTTGGGCTCATGCCCTCAGCCCAGAGTAAAACTCCTCCACAAACCCTGAATAACAGAACAGGAGATGGAGAAAATAGAAAGGTCTAAATGAAGGTTTGAGTATGGTTTGTGTCTATGTCTCCCCACTCCTGCACTCAGTGCACAGTATGGGTATTGTCAACCCAGGCAAGTCTCTCCCCCTCAACTATCAACTACCAGCTACTAATTATTTTGGAGGCATACCCAGTCACTAGGGAACCATTAGTAAGGCCACTAAAGATGTATCTGGTCAACTACCATTATGGAAGAGTTTCCTAATAAAGACAGCTCTCTGAAAGAAGGATAGCCTATGAAATAGTGACTTCCCTTTAGCTGGAGATATTTGTGCAGATAAGAGGTGGGGAATCTGCGGCCTCAAGGACACCTATGACTCTCTAGGTCCTCCCTTTTGGATTCAGTCAAAGGGCCACACTTGAGGACCTAGAGGGCCACATGTGACCTCAAGGCTACAGATTCCCCATCTCTGGGCTAGATAATTATTTTCTTGAGGATGTCCTGGCCAAGGATCCATGCTTCATGGAAGGGTGACCCTAGCTAATTTCTGAGTTTCCTTCCAACTCTGATACTATATAACCAGTCTCATCATTTCATAGTCATACCAGGTCCATTACCTAGAATGTTAATAAGTACCCATCTTTCTGAAAGCTGCAGCAGAGGCCAGAGAAACCACTGGCACAATGGTTTTCTTTCAACATTTTTTAAGCACCTGCTCTGTACCACTTACTAAGTACCACTCAAGTGTCACACTGCTTGAAATTATACTACTTGGGACTAAGCTTTGCCCTTTCCTTTTTGTCATCTTTCAAAATACAAAATATCTGGGAGAGAAAACATCATCTGCAATATTGTATTCTGAATTTGTTTTTCAGATCTGCCTTCTCTCATAGCAGGAGGGAACCAAGGCATTTTTTGAGGAGAGGAATCTGGAGGGGTGTTGTACTATAATGGGAAGCAAGGATGCAAAAAATGTGGTGCAGGGCTCTCCAAGCCCTTCTCCATTTCACAATTTTGCCTAGAGCCAGTTCTGCCTTTATGTGCTAAATCAAGAGGAATCCTCTGGTAGAGGTCAGAGACCATGGTGCAAATGTGAGGAAAAGAGGCGGGTTCTTCTTCAGGGATCCCTTCTGCTCTGAGCTCAGTAAAGCTGCAGCGTTCTGAAACTGTGGAAGGAGAACATAGGTGAACGTCAAGAAACCTGGGATCTATGTCAGGTTCTGTCACTGATTTACTTTGTGACTTTGGACAAGTCATTTTACACTTCTGTATCTCAGTTTCCTCATCTGCAAAATGAGGACATTGAACTGGAAAAAAGATTCTTAGCCTTTGCCTCCACAGACCATTTGGGGGAAATCTGTGAACTTTGATGAGGGAAAAAATGGCATCTCTAACAAGAAATTTAGCACTGATTGATTGATTGATTGGTAAGGCAGGAGTCAGACCTTTCATTACCCCCTTAAAAATAATATAGGAATAATGACCAACCCCAATTCCAGAGGACTTGTGATGAAACCCATCTCCTGATAGGTGATGGGCACTGAATGCAAATTAAACCTTTTTTAATATAGTCAGGGCTATAATTTATTTCCCTTGAATATATACATTTGTAATAGGTTTTTTTCTTTTCTTTCTTTCAGTGCACAGTATGGGTATTGTCAACCCATGGATTGGTGGAGAAAGGAGGAAAAGAAGGCAAACAGAAAATGAAATAAAATGGAATAAAAAACAAGTCACTTCCACTAATAAGGCAGACCTTATTTGGAATCACTGGTTACCTCTAAACCACCAAGACTTTGATTTAAAGCCCCTAATTTGCATGTAAAGGAGGAGGTCACAGCATCAGGAATCGAAAATCATCTCTAAGCACTGAGGAAATACCATTCTATCTCTTTAAATTTTGCCTCAGTAAACTCAAGGGCCTTGACCTAGCAATTTATCTCCTGCAACTCAGCTCACCTCCTCTGAGCATGGTGAAATGAGTGTGAAACAGCAGGAGGGGGATGGGACATATTGCTGCCACAGAGTGAGAAAAGGCTGATATATAGATGTATGTGTAGGTTCATATACCAGCTGTCGGGGCAGAACCAGGAAGCCTCATGGAAGCTGAGGCAAGGCTAGACTGGGCACATGGAGAATTCAAAAGAGAATGAGTGGATGGAAGATAGGGTACAGTTTAAGGAGAAGAAAAAGTTGAAAGTTTTACTAACAAAAAAAACTTGTCCTAGAAAATATATATAAAATATTTTTCTTATGGGTTATGTTTGTGACATTTGAAAATAACAGCTTTGTTGTAAAATAAAATTAAACCTTAGCAACCTATTAATAGCAGGTTCAATTTCTTTAGATATAATGTTATTAAGATCCTACTCCTTCATATAATCATAACAACATGGTAAAGACAAACAACTCTGAAAGACTTAAGAACTCTGGTTAACCCCATGACCAACCACAACTCCAGAGACCTGATGAAGAAGCACATTACCCACATCCTGATAGAGAGGTGATGGATGGACTCAGGGGGAAGATTTTAACATAAAGTTTTGGGCATGACCAATGCAGGAATTGGTTTTTCTGGACTATCCATATTTGCTTCAAGGGTTTTCTTTCTCTTTTTTTCTTTTCCAATGGAGAGGGAAGAAGGAGAGAAAGATTGTTGAAAAAAATAAATTTAAAGGAAAAAACTAAAATGAGCGAGTTGAAATCTACCATGAAAAAGGTGAAATGTAGGATATTATGAAGGAAATATTAAGAAAATAAATCTTTTTGTCTATCATATAAAAATGCTCTAAATAATTATTGATTAGACAAATACAAATTAAGACAAGTCTGAGGTGACACCTCATATCTATCAGATTGGCTAAGTATTTCAGAAAGGGAAAATGACAAATGTTAAAGGGGATGTAGAAAAATTGGGACATAATGCATTGTTGGTAGAGTTGTAAATTGATCTAATCATTCTGAAGAGCAATTTGAAACCAAGTCCAAAGGGTAATAAAATTGTACACACCCTTTGACCCAGCAATACCACTTCTAGGTCTGTATTCCAAAGAGATTTTTTTTAAAAAGGAAAAGAACTTAGATCTACAAAAATATCTATAGCAGCTCTTTTTAGAGTGACAAAAAATTGGAAATTGAGGGGACACCCACCAATTGGGGAATGACTGAACAAATTGTGGTATGCGATTGTGATGGAATATTATTGTGCTGTAAGAAATGATGAACAGGATCATTTCAGAAAAACCCGGAAAGACTTATACAAACTGATGCAAAGTGAAGTGAGCAGAACCAGAACCTTGTACACAATGTTGTACACAATGGCAACATTGTACAACAATCAACTGTTAAGGACTTAGCTATTCTCAGCAATGCAATGTTTCACAAAATTCTGAAGGATTTAATAACAAAAAATGCTATCTACCTCCAGAGGAAGAACTGATAGAGTCTGAATGAACAACAAAGATTACTTTTTTTTAACTTTATTTTTCTTGGGTTTCTATTTGTCTCTGTTCTCTTATGCAGCATGGTTAATATGGGAATATGTTTTGCATAACTGCACATGAATGATCTATATCAATTTTCTTGCTTTCTCAATGAGGGGAAGAGGAAAGGAGAAAAAGAATTTGGAATTCAAACATTTTTTAAAACAAATGTTAAAATCTTTTTACATGTAATTAGAAAAAATAACATATAAAAATTTTTAAATAAAATAAATCCTTGAATGAATTATTTTGCTGAGAGAGTATTTTTAAAGATGCTGTGGTTTTCCTAAGAGGCTTTTGCTCCAAGGTTCTGGTTGATTTTTTTTTTTAAGTAAACCAAAAGTAACCTCTTTCTTCTCAAACTGCATTATCAAAAATAATAGTTAACATTATTATGAGTTAAGTTTTATATCTTATTTTATTCACAAGAGTAATAGCTAGCATTTGCACAGACAATATTATGGCTCATCAGATAGAGGGCCTGACTCAGAGATCTGAAAACCTGAGTTTGTATTTATAACTTGTTTGACACTGGACTAGCCATTAACATCTCTTAGACTCAGTTTACTTGAACTGTCAGGATAATAATAGTACCTGCCTCCTGCGGTTTTTGTAAGGGTCAAACAGTAAAAAATAATAATATGTAATAATAAATACAAAGTGCTTTGTCATTCTTAAATGTTATATTTGCTATATTAATGCTATTATTATTATTAAGTGTTTTAAAGTTTACAAAGTACTTTACATATTTTATCTCATGTGAGCCTCACAACTACCTGATGAGGCAGATGCTATTATTATCCCTGTTTTGCAGATGAAGAAACTGAGACTGAAAGAGACTCACACAGAATCACAAAGTTAAAAAGTGTCTGAGGCAAGATATGAACACGGGTATTCCTGACACCAAGTCCAATGCTCTGCCCAGTGTGCCGCCTAGCTGCCAGAGAATCCAGTGGAATAGGTAAGCCCAGAGTCTGAAGAGGCATCCGAAGCCATCTAGTCCACTCTGTATCTCAACAAAAAACCACTCTATCAATCCATTAATCAAGTAATAAGTATTTATCAGATACCTACTATGTGCCAGACACTATGTTACGTTGGTTTTTCTCCTTCAGACTTGAAAAGAACCAAAATGACATCACTAGATAGGGTCAAGGTAGAGTGTGTCCACCTGTGGCTAACCAATGTGAACTTGGAAGGCTCAGGCACAAATAGTTCATATCTTACCCGTTGCTGCAGGACTTTGAGGTTGGTTAAATGGTAAAAAGGTATAGGTGATGTCTTTTGACTTGTGCATAAATTAGATTTGAGTGAGGCAGAGTTGCCTGAAGTCATCAGCCTCACTTTCTCTTCCAGAGTCACCAAGGTCCAGGGGCAAGGCAACAATTAAGAAGCCTGGTGATGGCTCAGGATTCAGCAAATAACCTTGGTGTCTTCAATATCTGACCAAGTTCTAAGCGCTCCACAGCATCTGCTTCTGCCACCCTCAAGGCCACCGGAACAAATTGTTCTCATCTACCCATTGTACCCTCTAGCAGAAGTCTTCACATGCTTGGGGTAGACACTTCACTGATTCACCAATAGGTTTATGGTCTTTTTAGCCAGTCTACTGAAACAGTATGTCAGGGTGTGGTCAATGCACATGCTACAGCTTCTTGGAGGCATAGATGAGAGTTGGGTGAACACAAAAGATAGAAAGCAGCCCTTTGAAGGGTTCAGTGGTCCTCACACCAGAGGTGTTCACTGAATACCCATGCATCCCACCATGCTAGGTACTGAAGATAGAAAGACAAAAATGAAACAGTTCTTTTTCTCAAAGAGCAGTTTACATTCTATGGACAGTGATAACAAACATGCAGGTAAGTATAAATAAAATGTTGCTGTTTTTCCATTGTTTCAGCCATGTCTGACTATTCACGACCCCTTTTGGGGTTTTCTTGATAGAGATATTGAAGCGATTTGCCATTTCCTTCTCCAGCTCATTTTTACAGGAAGCTGAGGCAAACAGGGTTAAGTGACTTGCCCAAGGTCACGCAGCTAGTAAGTGTCTGAGGCCAGATTTTAACTCAGGAAGATGAATCTTTCTGACTCCAAGGTGACTTCCTTTCACCACCTAGGTACCCCATCACAAACAAAACAAGTATATGTTCTAAATATTAGGAAATTTTTATGTACATTGAGCCAAAAGTTGCATCTTTGCAACTTCTACCCGTTGTTCCTAATGCTACCCTTTAGATACCACTCATGACAAGTTCAATTCACGCATAGGACAACCCTTCAAATATAGATATCATGCTGTCCCTAAGGTTTTTCTTTGTAAGGTTAACTTCCCCAAGTTCCTTCAAGTAGCCCCCATATGGCATAGTCTCTAGTACCCTCACCACCCACGGACACCCTTCTTTGAACAACTTCTCTCTTGTTAATGTCCTTCCTAAAATACAGCATCTACAACTGAACCCCATACTACACAATGGGGTCTGACTAAGGCTCTTATCTCCCTGGCCCTGGATGCTATGTCTCTCTGCAGGTAGTCTAAGATGACATTAGCTTGACCCCTGCATCACATTCTTGACCCACATGCTTGTGACCTACTAAAGCTAGGATTCTTTTCTTTTTTTTATTGTTCTTTTCCCACATTTATTTATTCTATTTTTAATAGAATGGAATAAAACAAGCATTTCTGTAACATATTTCTATAACAGTATACTAAAAGAAAAGATGATTGCATATAAAACTGTAAATCTAGCATGTACAATTTGCTATTCCTTTCAAATATATAATAAAGTTATCATGTAAATTTCTTTTTTTCCCTTTTTCCTTCCCTCTTCTCCCTCTTCTTCCCCTGTCCCCTACTACCATTCTTAACCTTCTTGTGTGTGTGGAAGCTTTTGTCACTCTAGTGAAACCCTTCATAGAATAATGTATTTAAATGGATAAAATACATAGGGTTACAAAGGAAACCTACTATATAGAAATCCAGTTATCAATATATTAAAAAAAAAAAACAAGTTCATGGACCACTGTCCAATGGAGTGCTGTTCTAAAATCTATAACTCTTTCATGTGAACTGACCTGTAACCACACTTCCACCACCTTAGAAAGGAACCAAGTGTAAGGCTTAACATTTATCCCTCTTAAATTGTATCTTTATCCAAGTCATTCCTGCCCTGATGTCTGTGTCTTCATGGCATAGAGATGAATCTGAGTTCTCAAGGGTGAGGTCAGTGCATCACAAGCAGGTTCTGCCATACTAAAAAAAAGTTTCAAATCTGGTGCTGGCAGCAGACTATGTCTGCTGTCTGGGGACCAGCCAAGTGAAATGTACAAGTCTCATAAAAAGTAAGCTAGCATGAGGTGATGTCATCTTTGGTCATGGCAACCTGGAAAAACAAAGAAAACATAAAAGTTTCCTCTGTCTTGTGCAAACCCCTCCCATTTCTGCAGTGATGATGGTGGCAGAGTGATGGAAATCAATAGCTAGATGATGGAGGTATAGAACATTGATCAGGCCTGGAGTCAGGAAGACCTGAATTTTAATCTGGCTTCAGACACTTACTAGCTATGGGACTGGAGGCAAGTCACTCAACCTCTGTTTGCCCCAGTTTCTTTACCTATAAAATGGGGATGATAATAGCACCTGGCTCCCAGGTTTGTTGGGAAGATCAAGTGAGATAATATTTGTAAAGCACTTAGCACATAGTAGGAATTTAATAACTGTTTCTTTTCTAATAAATGTTTAATAACTGACTCACTGGGAAAAAACCATATGCATGACACACTTTTTAATTTAATCTGAATTATTAAAATTTTTTCCACCACTTTCTTAAGTTTGGAGTATCAACAAAATAATAAATCAAACCCTGATTTGATGCATTTACCAGTTTCCAAGGTGTAAATAGCCTCACACTGTAAATTTAACAATCGGTTCTTAAGTTGGTTTGAACTGGTACAAACACAACTTTGGATAGAAAACGAGACTGAGGGGATGGAAAAATCAGTTTTTTGACAGTCTTCAAACAATGATTTAATTGTCAATATCCTAAATGTGGGGCAGCTAGATGGTGCAGAGGACAGAGTGCCAGGCCTGGAGTTAGGAAGAGCTGAGTTCAAATCCAGCCTCCAATATTTGCTACCTATGTGACCCTGGGCAAGCCACTTAACCCCATTTGCCTCAATTTCCTCATCTGTAAAATGAGCTGGCGAAGGAAATGGCCAGCAACTTCAGCTTTGCCAAGAAAACTCCAAAACGGGATCACAAAGAGTTGGCCATGACTGAAAACAACTAAACAACCATCCTAAATGTGAGACAATTGATCGACAATTGAATTGTAACAATGTGGACATTGTGGATGAGTTGTAGTTCAAATAAAGAAAGGTTTCCTTGCTCTCTTTAAAGAAGTAATCTGAAATTGGAGTTGATTTCATTGTGCACCCAAAGACAATGGCATATATCAGTGAATGGGCCACTTGGTTAATCTCACTTTGTAGCACTCAGGAAGAGCATAAGCAAAATGGTGGCCATGAAGATAACTGCAGCTTAGGTGCCTCTATCCCCTGCAGGGGATGGAGAAGTAGAGGAATTTTATGGAGAATTTGATAAGATCTTCCAAACTAAGGCAACATATCTCTACATATATTTAATCCTCAAAGACTTTCATGCAGAGGTTTAAGGCCAAACAGAATTTTTAAAATATTTATCAGCATTAAAAATTAAAAGAAGCTAAAGACTACAGACTACACAGGAGTCTCATAGCTATATGTCAAGAAAACTTTCTTCAAGAGACAATGATGCTATCAGGGAGGTGGTAAAAACAGAACACCTCAAAAAATTGGAATTTGGTAACTTCAGTATCTGACACTTCTCTCATGGAAGCCACCAGGTACCCTAGCTTAGTACAAAAAAATGTGTATTTTGTCCACATGCACAAAAATATTTACAGCAGCTCTTTTTGTGGTGGCAACAAAGTGGAAATTGTGGGGATGCTCATCAATTGGGGAATGACTGAACAAGTTGTGGTATATGAATGTAATGGAATACTGTTGTGCTATAAGAAATGATGAGCAGGTAGATTTCAGAAAAATCTGGAAAGTCTTACAGGAACTGAGGCTGAGTGAAGTGAGTAGAACTAGGAGAACATTGGACACAGTAATGGTAACATTGTTTGATGATCAACGATGATAGACTTAGCTCTTCTCAGCAATACAATGATCCAAGACAATTCCAAAGGACTCAAGATGGAAAATGATATCCATATCCAGAGAAACAACTAAAGAGTCTGAAAGCAGATCAAAGCATACTATATTCACTTTTTTCCCTTTCTCATGGTTTTTCCCTTTTATTCTGATTCTTTTTTCACAACATGACTAATGTGGAAATGTGTTTAATAGGATTGTACATGTATAGCCTATATCAGATTGTTTACCTCTTGGGGAAGAGTGAGGAGAAGGAGGGAGGGAGAAAACAAATCGGAACTCAGAATCTTATAAAAGTGACTGTTGAAAATGAAAATAAATAAATTTAAAAACAAAACAAAAAAAGGTTCCCTAGGGGCCATATATTGACTTAGAAAAAAATACATACTAACATTATCTATGTTCTATTATATTTTTATTTTTTTTGTTAAATATTTCCCAATTATGTTTTAATTTAGTTAGGGCAGCCCTTCCTTGAAGCTGAGAACTTGATACCTCTGCTCTGGAGGCACAAGATTCACAGGACTTGAAATCTAAAACATTTTTGTTTGCACTGCAAAAAACACAAAAAAGAGTTTTAATCCAAGCCCACAGAGTCCAAACATTCTCCTTCCCCCTTCTGTGGTCCACCCTACCCCAGAGATCTGTACAATGTCTGTCACTTAGGGGACTGCCTTAAAAAGACTCCCATAAGGAGAACAGGAAGACTGCTGTCTCTTTCTTCATGTCTGTGCTCCTCTTCAAGGCCTTCTTGTTTATCTTGCATTGCTGGTTTTTATTTCTCCTGGCAGAGCTCTTCTGATGCTGTAGTGTGTGGATATTTTCCCACCCAATCATCATCATCTCCTGCTCCTAACTGGGTGTTCTCATTGCTCTTGTCTAACTCTGGTTCTCCCCACAGTTCTCCTCCAGCACACTGCCCACACTTGTTACCTTCTCTCCAAGGGGACCAGTGCTGGCATTTGGCCAGTGGGGAAGAGACCCACAGCATCGCTATAGTTATTTCATGCCACCAGTCTTTTGAATTTTTTTTTTAAATTAGCAGAGTCCCACACTCTACACAAAAGGTTTCTTCAATAAACTGTGGGAATACCCCCTACCATCTACTTTGTATTCCAGTTTCGATCATTACTTCCTGGGCTGCTTGACTTCTGCATGCATTAGCATGTCCAATTTAGTTAGTCTGCCCCTCTAACTAAAAGGGGCACACCTGACCTCTTTCCATTTTCTATCTTCATCTAAGACTTTGGAACCAGATTGTGTTAGTTATCCTTGGCTATTTCTCCAAAGATTTACAAAAGGATGGGTCTATGTGGTATATTTGTATGGTATATGTGTTCATGCAGATTTGTGTCCTCCCTACATATTTAATTTACATATTTAAGGTGGAGTTAAAACCATACCACCCCATTCCAGCTCTGTTACCTTAACTATATGAGAACATGCTCAAACAACCAACTGATCAAAAGACCTCAGATTAAGTGCAGAAAGGTCACAGAACTAGAATGATGTTGAACAAGAATCACTTTTAGAAAACCCAAGGAAGTTTGGTCATACCTAGAGAATGTTTATAGCTTATCTGGCAAGCTGAGAATGGAGGAAATTCAAGAAATGGGAGTGCATGCAGAATTCTAGGTGAATCTCTTAAGAACAAATTAGGGGTAGGTGGGAAGAAGTGTGCCTCAGCTTTGACCTTAGTTACTTCTCCTTTCTCCATCCCTATCCACTTTGAGTGGAAAAGGATGTTCCTGATTCTAAAGGTCTCAATGACATTGGATTTTCCATCTTCCCAATGGAATCAGGGATTGACTGGAAGCAGGGTCTGCATCACAGGGAGCCGAGACTAAACGATTTTCAGCTGATAATCTTGGTTATGAGGGGCTGGGGGCTTGGGGGGAAGCATACCAATTGGGGCTAACACCATTGGTATTGCAGAACTCCCTCTGACCTCTCTGGGTTATGTCTAGAACCCTAAAGGAAAGATGTACCTGAGCTAGTTCTGGGAACCTGACTAATCAGTGAAAGTGCGTGTTGGGATAAGGATGCCTTAGTAATTATATATTTGCTGTTGTTCAAATATTTCAGTCTCGTCCTACTCTTCGTGAATCCCTTTTTTTTGGAAGTTTTCTTGGCACAAATACTGCAGTAGTTTGCCATTTCCTTCTCTAGCTCCTTTTACAGATGAGCAAACTGAGGCAAACAAGGTTAAGTGACTTGCCCAGAGTCACAAAGCTGATAAGTGTCTGAGGTCAGATTTGAACTCAGGAAGTTGAGTCTTTCTGACTCTAGGCCCAGCACTCTATCTTCTGTGCCAACTAACTGCCAGAGGTTATATGGATTACACATTAAAATTGTTTTTTAAATGATTCCCTAGTGTATCCCAGCATGCAAACAAATTAAATCACAATATTATTTAGTATCAGAATCTGTGTTTCTAATTTGCTCCTTTTGTCAGATTTAAAGCGAGAATGGACCTTAGAAGTCATCTTTTTCAATCCAGTTTTACAGATGAGAAAACCCAGAGAGTTTAACTGACTTGCCTAAGGTCACACAGGTAGTAAAAGTAAGTAACAGAACTGGAATTCAGGCTCAGGAATCCTAATTCCAAATCCAATGTTCTTACCATTGCACCATTCTGATTTTCATATCACATTCTACTTTGTATTTTCCTTTTTTGTGCTCATATTATTTTTCTCCTAATCATTTATAAACTCCTTTAGAGCAGGAACCCTATCATTTCTCATTTTTGAACCTCAGTGCCTAACACAATATCTTTCACATCACAGATACTTAATAAGTGCTCATTGAATTGAAATCAATCATTCATTTTTCATTATGACTTCAGAGAACAATTAAGCACATAGATAAAAAGGAATTAAGAAACAGAAATCCATCTTAGCTGCAACTTGGAAGACCATTTTACTTATGATGAGTGCTGCAAGTTCTAAGAAATATCTGGAGCAAAGAGGTATGGGAATTTCCTCTGATATTGCTTCAAATGGAAGATGAAGGTTTAACGAGATTACCAGCAAGAAAGATTGTTATTCCCTAAAGAAATGGACAAAGAATGCCTTACTTTTGACTTCTACTGCTATTATGAGTAGAATAGTTTGAGATAACAGAAACACTAAAATCTTACTTACCCACATTCATAACGGAAATAATCGGTTTTTGAAATTAAAAAAAAAAAGCTTTCTCCCTTCCCTTGATATGTAAGTGGCTTACTGTTTGATATTCATTTATCTTAAGTTTACATTTATAAGCTGTCTGATTTCACACACATTTTCCATGCACTAGCTACATCTCAAATCCAAACATTCCATAATGCCTCCATTCAAGGCTATTTTCCTCTCCTGCTTTCCAGCTCTCTGTATGGATGCTTGCAGTATAGAATGAGATGCTATTTGCTCCATCTGTAACCTTAAAAGCCCTTCTGTATCCCCCTCCCCCACTTCTTTCTAAGCATTTAACAAATAATTCATGCCATGGAGAGGGGGGAGAGGAGGAGGGAATGGTTCCCTTTAACAGCCATGTTGCGTAGCACTGCCCAATGCTGATTTGTATTACAAAGAAGCAAAATCTTTTTGAGGAAATCTCTGCATTTCAGTGTCAGGACTTGGGTAATTTAAGCACTAATGAACAGTAATGAGAAAAGACTTCTTACTGAAGACAAAGCAGAAAATGTTTCTGGGTTAAGTCTGTGTTATAGACTTGGAATTTTCTTAAGCCTTTTGTTGTTACCTGGGCCAGCTGGGTCTCCATAGTGCTTCCAGGCTGTGGAAAAAGAAGTGTTCTCGTCTCCCACAATGCCTGCCTGATTTGATTAAAGGGCACCATTGGCAGCTCAGAAGGGGAACTTTCCCATTTCTTTCTAGCCAGGAGGACAGTAGACTTGAGAGTGGAGGGGAGGGGGGTAGGAGCTGACACTCCGAGGGGGTAGAACGGATATAAATAGGTTGAACCACAAAACACTGAGAGGCAGAAATTTCTGTATCAAAGGCAGAATCTTTTTCTCTTTTCTCCTCCCCTCAGTCCTAGTGCATAGGACTGAATCCCCCACCAATCCTTAGGGTATCTGACTAGCCTACAAAAATGTTGGGCTCAGTGTCTTTCCGATGTTCTCAACTGGAGAGAATTGTGAAGAGGAAAATGGAAATACTGTTGGATTTGGAGTCTTTTTTTTCTATGAAGCCTTATTCATTGGCTGTGTGTCAGTTACCTAGGAAACGTATGTAGATAGAGGCTGAAACACTGTAGTCAGACTATTCATGAGAGTTGTGTGCTGAGTTTTAAGTGGTAGATGGATGCTAGCAGTGAGGGGGATGGGGACCCAAAGTAGACAATGTATAAATCTGAATGTATTAAAAATATAGTTTGCATTAAGTCTATTTACTCATAAATAATACTTCAGTCATCTAAGTTGTTTCTCTAGCTACCTAACATAATAACCCTTGGTAGACGTGAGATAAACTTGAGAGTCTAATGTTTGCCAATTTGCCAATAGATATAATCAATGTGTAAATTATGTGAATCAAAAGCAACTTAGTATACAACAGCTTAACTCCATTAGTAACTAACTGTGTGTGGCACACAGTAACTACTTGATAAATAAACAGGTAAATTTTCCAGAGTGGCAAAGTGGATAAAGCTCTGGATGTGGAGTCAGGAAGACCTGAGTTCAAATCCAGCCTCAGACATTTACTAGCTGTGTGACCCTGGGTATTTTATTTCACTTGATTCTATTTACCTCCATGTCCTCATCTGTAAAATTAGCTGAGAGAAGGAAGAAGCATGCCACTCCAGTATCTTTACCAAGAAAACCCCAATAGGGTTAGGCTAACTAAACAACAACTTTTCATTTATACATTCTTAAGATGAAAGAGTTGGATTCAATCTCTCTTTCAGGTCTGAAATTCTGCTCTCCTAGGTATTATTTTCAATTGGGTTTCAGTAAGCACATTAGTAAAAACGTATTCTAAAGGAATCAATTTTGAATTCCCATACTTCAAAATGACCTGCATGCCAGATAATCTGAGTTTGTCTCCTTGTTATCTCATTCCCTCTCCTCCCCGCAAAGAATTTCAGAAGGTTGGCTCAACTGAAATTCTTTTTTACCACCTGAGTGCCCTAAATGATATTTTTTCTAGGATACCTTGACGCACTAAAAGACTATGACAAGACTTTCTTGGGTTTCAGAGGAAAGAAGCATTGTGAAGATAAAACATCCATGCTGGAAAAAAAAAAGAAAAAAGGTCAACAAGAGGTGAGCCAACAATTTCAAAATTTTCTTTAAAATGTGCTTATATCAGCAGCCAACCTCACATTTCAATTCAGCTGCTTGTAAAAATCACAAGAGGCAAATCACAGAACCAAGTGAGAAGAAAGCTGGGTGGGGTTTCATTTAACATGTGCTCTACTGTCCAATTAACATTCTGAGAAGACTGCTAGAAATATAACAAAATCAGGATATTTGGGAAAGTGCTGAAAATTATGCTTATTTATTGATGTTACTTTTCCCTGCTACCAAAAAAAAAGTCTAAGCTACCTCTACCCAAATGATCCCGAACATGCATTACCACTGGTAAAACTGGTAGTCCATCAGTCTCTGAAATCCGAGCTGAAATATGAAACCGTTAATTGAGGTGAAGCCCTGTCAGCTGGCTCATTTTACAAGGCGAGGCCGTGTGATCACTGCAGAAAGCAAGCTGTGTCCCTGCTCTTCTCTCGGGTTTTCTGAACCACTCGCTAGTGAAGAGGCTACCCCTGCACTGGGTGACAGCCGCTGGCGGCTAGAAATCCATTGTTTCCTCAATTCCCCCAGCTTGTCTTCGATTACCCAGCCCCCACCCTGCATCTGGCTTGGAGGTATTCTAGCTTCCTTTCAATCCAGCAAGCACCTATTTATGTCCCTATCAAGCTAAGACACCCTTGCTCTGTGCCTGCATTTCTAGGTTCACGCAGTTTTGAAAAGGCTGGAGTTTTGGGCTGTCTGCTCCTCAGTCTTCGCCAAATCCTGCCTCCAATCCCTTGAGATGCTGCTAAGGATGTACTCGGATACCTGCCTGGGAATCTGCAACACGATGGTCGGTAGAACCAGCTGCAGAGCCAGGGCACGAGCAAGTATTTTGTACTTGGCGGGGTTGAGGGTGTATATTACGTTCCCTCTCCCTCACTCATTCACTCTGCACTTTGGGAAACCCATCCCCAGTGATTCTCCTCATCCCTTCTTTTGCTGGAAGGGAGACGAAGATAGCTTAGGCCTACGGGAAGGGCTCAGCTCGGAGAGGGTCTCACTCAACAGCTGTTGGCTTTACTCCGCCGCCGCAGGAGTCGCGGTCATTCTGGCCCTGTGCCTGGCATATGAAAAGGGAACTTGTTTCCTAGTAAAAAGCAACCGCGCCACGGGAGGCAGTTACTCACGGAATGACTGGGAAGGAGTTTTTCGGGTTTGCTGCAAAAATGTCTGCCACACACACATACACACACAGAGAGTGAGACAGAGACAGAGACAGAGTGAGAGGCAGACAGACAGACAGTGAGAGAGACAGAGTGAGAGAGACAGAGATGGAGAGTTGTCAGCATGGTTCTGTGCTGTGGGGGAAGCAGCAATAACTCTTTGGAGAAGGTAAGAGAGAGAAAGATTTGAGGAGAGGGTAAGGTGTACAGAACCAATTATCAACTGTCACCTCATCCCCTCCCCACCCGCAACCCATCTCACCCACCTGCATGTCAGGCGGAGCAAGGCTATATGGTCAATTGTACTAAGATTTCTATTTCTAGTTCCCATTCAACGGTTCCTGGTCTCTAAATGTCCAGAGAGGCAATCGATTTCTCTTTTTCTCCTCTCTGTTTCTCTGTCTTTGTCTTTATTTGAGTCGCCGTCTTTCCCTTCCCCCCTTCACACACACAAACACACACACATACACACACACACTAGCTAACAAAGGGATCTGCAGCTGCTTCAAATACTTCAAATGCGCAGTGCACATCCCAAAAGGGAGGGTCTCTGCGTGCGCATGCTTGTGGCTGTGATACTGGCCTTTGCCTATGTGTGTGTAAATGCTTGTATGCGGTGAATGTGACTCCGCGCCCAAGGCTGCAGGGAGATGAGTTTCCCCAGAATCAGCCCAGGCCAGGAAAAGAACTGGCACTGCTGACCAGTTTTCTCACCGCTCCTCAAATAAATCTGAGTACTGCAAATTGGAGACTTGGACATATTTTTTTTTAAACTTGGTTATTGGGAGATAAAGCCACAGTCCTCTGTCCTTTGTTTCACGGTCAAAGCCTATTGTCCCCTCCCCCTTGGGACCCCACCCTTTTTTTCTTTTCTTTCCAACTACCTTCGACCACTCCCCACTCCGTACTCAACCTCTCGTCAAAAGAAAGAAATAAACCGAACAGAATAAACCCCAGAGAAGCAACAACCTAGAAGAATTGAAAACATTTTTCTTATGTCAAATCTGTTTTCCAGAAATGAACCCGTCTCTAATCCGGGGTCAGACTGTGCTTCCCTGATCTGGCAATAAGGATGCGAGGGTGTGCGTGTGTGTGCGTGTGTGTGTTTCATACACCTTCTAGGCTGAGCCACGCAAGTTTCCCTTTTAGCTCAGATTGGGATAAGAGGGGAGGTGGAAAAAAAAATGACCGTGCAAAGGTCATCCATCAGTCTGTCTACCTAGAGAAGAAGCCCTTTGAGTAAGGAGAAAAGGATGGTGCGGCTAAGCTCTTCCCAGACTCTTTCCTGTCCGGTAGTACTGTGTGCTCCTTTTTAGAAGACAAAGGGAAGAGGTTAACATGGGGTGACGGTAACCTGCTGGTCTGTTTTTGCTGCAGATGTTCCGTGGCCCCATTTTCCCCACTTTCACTCCTGCTTCACTGGGGAAGGGATGATGGGATGGGGAATGGAACAGGTTCACCCTTCCCTCTGGCTCCTCCCAATGTGCCTTCTGTCCAGAAACAGAACCTGGTGCAGGAGTAGGACTTTGGCGAACAGCACTGAGGAAAGGAGTTCAGAACTCAGAGAGGACAAGCATAGTATCCAGAAGGAATCCTATATTTGGAGCCAAAGGGCCTGGATTCGAATCTCAATTCTGATACTTCCTACCTGTGTAACCTTGGCAAATCACTTGCCTCTCAGTCTTATGAGTAAAAGGCGGGGATTGGACTTCTCAGATTTCAGCTCTACATCTACGGTTTTATGATGCTCAGATGACCCCACTGAGGCTGGGGTGTCACAGAACCGAATTTAAGATGTAAGACCCAGCGGGGCTTCTTACTAGTTTTGTGACCTTGGGCAAATCACAGTCTCTCTGAGCCGCAATTGACTTACTGGCAAAACCCAGAGTAATTCTCGCTCCACCTGCCTCACAAGGCTGTAATGAAAGCGCTAGGTAAATGGGAGCTGTAATTTCCATGCTCTCCAGTTTCCGTCCCTTTCACCCAAGCAGAACCCCTCCACCTGTTGTTTCATTTCCGTTGCTTTACTAGTCACCGGTCTTTTTTCCGCAGTTCCCTCCTTACCACACCTTCCTAGGCTCTTCTGTCAACTCTACCAACTTCCTCCCCTATGCCACACCAGTCTTTTCTCTCCCCTTTCTCTTCAACCCGAACCCTAGACCATGCCCACGCCCCAATCCTCCTCTCTCCCCCCCCTCCCTTTTAGCTTAGCCCAGTGTTCCACTCGGATAGGCTCTCCCAGGCCTAACGGGTCCATAGTCCCACCCCTCCACGGTCCAAGCATTACGTCACCGTCAAGGGGGGAGCAGGAGCCTGTGCTAGAAAGTGACTGGGGAGGTATGGGGCTGGATGGGGGATGGGAGGGTGAGGGGCTCAGAGGTGGAGCCTGGTGCCAGCTGCCCCACCCTCCCTATAAAAGGCTGTGGCGGGGGCTTACGCGATTTTAGAGTGTAAGTGTACGGGAGGAATTGTGGTGTGTTCCAAGAGAAATTAGGAGGGGGGGTGGGTACCTGAAAGAGAGAAGGAGAGAAAGGAAGCGAGGGACAAAGAAAGGAAAGAAAAAGAAACTAGAAATCCACTTTGCAAGCCAGGCATCATGCGTGAGATTGTGCACATTCAGGCTGGTCAGTGTGGCAACCAGATAGGAGCCAAGGTGAGTGCTGGGCGGCAGAGGTGGGCGGCACTTGTCCCGGGGTCTGGTTGGAATCGTAGTAGTTCCTGGAGATGCTGCTGCTTCCCTTGCACCTATCCCCAGGGGACTCCCGGGGTCTGGTTGGAATCGTAGTAGTTCCTGGAGATGCTGCTGCTTCCCTTGCACCTATCCCCAGGGGACTCCCGGGAGTCTTTGTAGCAGTCCCTTTGTAAGTGAGAGAGGCGTGACCCACGCCTATCTGCTGCAAGGCTGAGTTCTTTGAGCATTTCCGAGCTTTTTTTTGGTCTCCATCTTCTACTCTCTACTATTTTTTTTTAATCTTGTCCTTTGGGCGAGGATGTGCTTTAGCGCGCGTGTGTGTGTGTGTGTGTGTGTGTGTGTGTGTGTGTGTGTGTGTGTGTGTGTGTGTGTGTGTGTGTGTGTGTGTGTGTGTGTGTGTGTGTGTGTGTGTGTGTGTGTGTGTGTGTGTGTGTGTGTGTGAAGGTCTTTACTCGATTGATAGGAGCTCTCGCTACTCAGGTGCTGAAAATCCACAATTACCCTCCTCCTTCTTTTCTTTATTTCCTTATTCCCACAGTTGAGATTGATCCCCAAATTCTCCATTACCTTGCCACTCCCACTCCAACCTACTGGCTCTCCTAGTCGAATCAGCCCCTGGCTTCCCACAAAGTTGTCTGTGCTAAAAGTCTGATGTGAGCTTTTTGTTTGGGAGGAGGGGGTAAGGAAAGAAGGGCAACATAAAAAAAAAAATCACTGGAATCCCTTTTTGGTGGTCCTGCTGCAGCCACAGCTGCCTTCTCCCCCCTTCTCTCCACCCCACTTGCCCGAGGGCAAAGTCTGCTGGTTCTGAGCCGCTATTTCTGAGGAAAACGCCCATTGCTAACTCGGTTGGTTCTGAGTGAAAGCTCTTTTCTCTGAGACCTGTGCCAGGCTACCTGAAGTGGGCAGATGAGGAGGAGGAGGAATGTTAATAGGTTGGTCTCTTGATGGTCTTAACGTTGCTAATTGTAAGTTCTGTCACAGTTTTGGGAGGTCATCAGTGATGAGCATGGGATTGATCCCACAGGCAGTTACCATGGAGACAGTGATTTGCAGCTGGAGAGAATCAATGTTTACTACAATGAAGCCACTGGTAATTGCTTTTTGTCTGCCCTTTCCAACCTTTTTTCTTCCTAGATATCACGTTCCTGCTTTTCATAGATTTGTAAACCATGTGAAGGCAGAGATTTTTTGGGAGGGAGGAGGGAGGGTTTCTTTGTATCTTCACTTCTAGCACAGTGCCTGACACATTGTAGGCACTTGATGCTTACGTGTTGGATTAAATGGTTGGGATTTACTATAGCACCTCACCAGCATGAGCAGTATCACCTGCTTGGTGGACCTGGCAGAGTACCACTCCTTCAGCAATAACTCACCAGGTTTTTCCGACTGCTTTTAGTTTTAAAAGACCAAATGGAAATACTATCCTCTTCTTCCTTTGTCTGAGAACAGCATTTTTTTTGTGATTCTATTGATTTGGTCTTCTTCCCCTTGAGGTCCCTTTCAATGATGCGCTGTCTAATCCTGCCTTTTGTTCTCCCCACCTGCAGGTAACAAATATGTTCCCCGGGCAATCTTGGTGGATTTGGAACCTGGCACAATGGACTCAGTCAGGTCTGGACCATTTGGTCAGATCTTCAGACCAGATAACTTTGTTTTTGGTATGTGATTAACATATCTGATGACTTCATAGGTCATATTTTGTACTAGCATTATAGGGTGGAAGGTTGGGACTCTCAGTGAGGAAGAATTGCAAGTATTCCATAATTTTAAAAACTTGTTCTTAGTATGGGTTTGAGGAAAAAAATGTCATGCCTAGTCTCTAGCTATTATATATATATATATATATTATATATATGTATATATACATATGTATGTATGTATGTATGGTCATATTCAGACCATTAATGTCTTAACTTTTTATTTTTAAATAATAATTAGAAATAGCCAGAATTCAGTAGTGACTCACTGGTCTACATAAGTGGCTTAGGGCAATGGTATCAAACTGAAATAGAAATGGGGACTCATCACATACTGATTTAGAAAACCACATTTTATGTTCTATTTGTCTTCTTAAGTATTTCCCAATTACATTTTCATCTGGGCTAACATAATGTTACAAGCCTCTGGGGGACGTTTAGGGTATAAAGATGTATACTTTTAATCACTAGTGATTGATACAGCCTCTTTCTCCTTCCCCCCCTTCCAGGCCAGAGTGGTGCAGGAAATAACTGGGCCAAAGGTCACTACACAGAGGGAGCAGAATTAGTAGACTCTGTCCTGGATGTAGTGAGGAAGGAGTCAGAAAGCTGTGACTGTCTCCAGGGCTTCCAGCTAACTCATTCCCTGGGAGGTGGCACTGGATCTGGGATGGGAACCCTGCTCATCAGCAAGATCAGGGAAGAGTACCCAGACAGAATCATGAATACCTTCAGTGTGATGCCCTCCCCCAAGGTATCAGACACTGTAGTTGAGCCCTACAATGCCACCCTGTCTGTCCACCAGTTGGTAGAGAACACAGATGAGACCTACTGCATTGACAATGAAGCTCTCTATGACATTTGCTTCAGAACCCTGAAGCTGACCACTCCCACTTATGGAGACCTGAACCACTTAGTCTCTGCCACCATGAGTGGAGTCACCACCTGTCTGCGGTTCCCAGGCCAGCTGAATGCTGATCTCCGCAAACTGGCAGTGAACATGGTGCCCTTCCCCCGCCTGCACTTCTTCATGCCAGGCTTTGCCCCTCTGACCAGCCGTGGTAGCCAGCAGTACCGGGCTCTGACGGTGCCTGAGCTCACCCAGCAGATGTTCGATTCCAAAAACATGATGGCTGCCTGTGACCCCCGCCATGGCCGCTACCTGACTGTGGCTGCCATCTTCAGGGGCCGCATGTCCATGAAGGAGGTGGATGAGCAGATGCTCAACGTGCAGAACAAAAACAGCAGCTACTTTGTGGAGTGGATCCCCAACAACGTGAAGACGGCCGTGTGTGACATTCCACCCCGTGGCCTCAAGATGTCTGCCACCTTCATTGGCAACAGCACGGCCATCCAGGAGCTGTTCAAGCGCATCTCTGAGCAGTTCACGGCCATGTTCCGTCGTAAGGCTTTCTTGCACTGGTACACAGGGGAAGGGATGGACGAGATGGAGTTCACCGAGGCAGAGAGCAACATGAATGACCTGGTGTCTGAATATCAGCAGTACCAAGATGCCACTGCTGATGAACAAGGGGAATTTGAGGAGGAAGAGGGTGAGGATGAGGCTTAATTTAGAACTTGAGGGTTTAGGAAAAGCTTTAGTCAAGAATGCAAGTCTTTTGGGGGGATGGTATCTTCATGATTGTACTGAAGAAGCATGGTCTCTTTAAATGTGTACTTTTGATGCTCTCCACTGTTGCCTGTCACCATTTTTTTTTGTAACTTTGATGACATTAATGTAACAATTGTGATACTTCTGAAATATTGTTTTAAATGGCTAAAAAGAAACCCACATAAACGTTTGTGACTTTAATGGTGTCCTTCTTTATTTCTCTGCACCCTTACCCAAGAGTAAGCATATGTTGGACTAGCACTTTAAATGCACTTTTTAATAATAAACCAATGTCTTCTTAAGAAGACAGCGTATGTAAAGTTCAAATGAACCTGATATTGCAGAATAGTAAAACTGGATCTTGAATTCTAGAATGGTCCTTCATAAACAGTTTAACTTTATTATTAGGCCCCTTTGAACTAATCTATTAGCCATACTTCCAAATGAAGGTCCCCCTGTGTTACTCTTTTTCATTAAATTATTTTTTATTAAAAGCATTCATTTTCACGTAAGCAATTTACTTTGGCAGGGTCCTCCCAAAGCAAGGCCTCTTTCTTTTGCAATCTAATTTACATGACCTGCTTGATAAGCCATTTGTTTGGAGAAGGTCCAAAAGCAGCTTCAGTCCAAGATAAAAGATTACAAATTCTTTATTACTAGAAACTTAATTGGTCTGCAAACCGTAACTCAGCCTGAGAAACAATGCTTATGCTCTTTGTTAGGTATGCAAACTTACAAAGTAGTAGTTCGTAACAGTCGTTCTTCCAAAAGATTAATTGATGCCTATTATGTAACAGGCACTGTTCTAGGACCTAATCTGAGTCAGTCACCTTCAAGTCTAGAACAGTTGTTCACACACTACTGGTGGAAGAAAGTTTCTTTTTTTGAAAAATAAATTTTGCTGTTATCTTTTGTTTTTACATCTGTTTCCTCCTATATCCCTCCTTTTTCCTCCAAGAGAGCCATTCCATATTACAAATGTTTTAAGAAAAAAGTAGGAAAAAGTCAGCCAAACCTATCAATATATTGAAAAAACATCTGACTAAATGCATTGCTCTATCCCCATGAACCTCCCTCCCACCTCTGCAAAGGAATTGGAGGCGGTATCTTCTCATATCTCCTCTTTGACACCAAGGTTGTTTTTTTGTAATTATGCAACATTTACTTGAAGAAAGCTATTTTCAAAGATAGAGCTGGAGAGGCTTAGAATTCTCATGTGCTGGTAGTTGGGTTTTTATTTTTTAAGCCAAATCTAAGTAAAGAAAACATTACTTTGGTTTGAATTGCAGTGAATAAACAATATATTTGGCATTATTCCTGAAATAATGAGAAGGGGTCATTTGAGGGCTCAGTAGGGTTTTCATCATAGCTTAAGACAAATTTGATTTCTTTTGTAGCTTTTAAAAATAAGATAAAATAAATAAAATTTCAGTCTCTATCTAGCAAGAATGAAACGGTATCACCATAAGAAATAGTTTGCTTTGAAAGGGGAGTGAGAATTTTTACTTACATCAAACATTATTTAAAGTTGGCTATAAATAGCAGAGTCAAGTTAGCAATCAGGCAGGGACAAGAACTAGTGACCTCTAAGTTTAGGATGTGGTATGTTTAACGCTGGACTGAACCCAATGCTTGGTTTACCTAGATCTTAATAGAGATCTCCATTTGTTCCTAACACCTGAGCTAGTTAAAAAGTTTTTCTGCATGACTGCACAGAGTTCATGGATTAGCAGGCACTGTCCTGGGGCTAGATCCTTGAGCTATGATTTTTTTATTTTAGAATTGGTCATATGAATGAGCTGCCACTTAGAAGAAAGTGTCAAGCCTGCCAAGTGCCTCCTGGTCTGCTTTTATCAGCAGATCTTACCTTCCCTTCACCTTTGTGAGAAGGTGACAGAAGGGTACCCAGCAGGCCTGCCAGCCGTTCTGTCAGAATAACCCATTTGCACACTGCTATAGCTTACAAGGCATGATTTGAATGGTTGAATGCCAGATTGCCTATTCAAGCAGATGCTTCTGGGACGCCTCTTTCTTTTGGAAAAAAGAGAGAGAGGGAGGGAGAGAGAGAAAGAAGAAGAAACAAAAGAAAAACCACAGTGTTTATTTAGAATTTCAAAGAACAGGAAATAAAACTCCATAAGAGACTGACTCACACCTGGATTATCTCTTACCTTTGGCACTATTTAGCTTTGCTTTCCCCTCCCTTGCCTCCCCACCCACCTTAATTGATAGATGTATTAGGGCTATTTTTGAGTCCCAAGAAAAAAATCAACTCATCTTTGCCCTTAACTCCCTTTCTGGTTCTTCCCTATTGTCTCACCCAGGAGACAATCCAATTCTGTTTGACTCAGTTTCAAGAACACGTGTGTAGGGCTCATAGGGTTCTTTTTTCCTCTAATTTTTTTAATTTCAAAAACATATATTTTCTTTCCTTCCCAACCTCAGCTTCCCCACCCTACCCTACCCCACCCCCCCCACACATTACATTGAAAAAGAAAACATAAAACAAATTAAAACCCTTGTAACAAATATGAATGGATAAACAAAGCAAATTTCCATATTAGCCATGTCTGAAAACACATGCAGAGTTCTCTATCTTGACTTTCTTTCCAGAGGGCCTGTAGGTTCTGCTGCAATATAAAGAAGCAAAGAGCAAGTCCACCCTGAGCTGAGCCCAAACCTCCCACAACCAAAAACTCGTCCTTCAAACCTGAGCTTCTTCTGAGATGTCTAAACCAAGTGATAACCCTTTATGGTAGCCCTTTTATTCTGGTTGAAGTGAGTGAGTTTCTTGAGAAATGCCAAGAAGTGGAAGATATGGCCCCTACCCTCCAAGGAATGATTGAGACTTGGGCTGGAATCAGACTGGCCTTCAAGGGTCATGTGTCATATCACCATGTAGTAAGCATAAAGCAAATAGTTCTGCTTCCTGTTTGGAGTCCTACAAGCACGGCACTCCAAAGAAATTACTCTGGGAAACTTGCTCTTCTGATACATTGTGATGTCATGCTGGCAAAGGAATGGCATGTACTTGAAAAGTGACCAAGGGAAAGAGAACTCTGGTTTCCAGTGTCTTCCTACTCATTTTCCCAGAAAGTGCTTCTAGATCCCATTTCTCAAAACTGTCATTTTGGGAGAGCCCTTTGCACACAGAGCTCTCCATAAACGCCACCAACACTCTGACCTTTTCCTTTCAATGCCTACTATAGATGTCCCACTCATTTTTCCTAAAGATAATTCAGCCATGGGCCATTCCTTGGAGAGTAGACTTAGTATTATACCCATTTCTCTCCTTGAATTCATCAGAAAGAGTGTTGTATTTCCAGATAAATTTATTTCACACAGAATGTGCCACACCACTGCCAGAATAAGCTTCCTTAACACACTGTTCAGATCATGCTTTTCTCCTCTGCCAAACCTTCAATGGCTCCCAATTGCTTACTAAATAAATGATAATTCCTTTAAAATGAGAAACCCTGGAGTCTGAGTCTTTCCTCTCCCAGTCTGACTCCAGTTTACTTTTTAAGCCTAATTTCATGTTACACCTCTCATGCAATCTCTCTACCAACCAAACTGCACTATTCTCTGTATCCCATTCTCATCCTGCTCTCTTCCATCTTTTCTGCCTTTCCTTATGTCATCTCTCATGCTTTGAACTGACTATCCATTTCCACCTTTCCTTCAAGATCCAGTTCAGGTGCCATCTTCTCTATGAAGTTTTCTCTGTTCCTCCCTCAGATGAAAGTGATCTTTCTCATATTTTCTTAAATTTTCTCATAAAACACATTGTCTGGATTGCTTCTTTGTCCCATTTTGTGAATATTTTTATCCTCCTATTAGATTATACATTTCTCAAGAGAAGGGATTATTTCATCTTTTTATCCTTAGGACCCTCCAAAACCATTTGTTGCTTTGGATAATCAATTTTAACATCTATGTTGAAAAAGAAAGCACCCACCTGTTTGAATCTGCCCTGAAAGCTAAGATGAAGTGCAAAAAGAAGCCTTGGTTTGTTGCATTCCATTCACCTGTCCATATCATTTAAGCCATAGACATGTGGGTCAGTGAAGTTGCAAGGGACAGTAGAAAATGACTAGTCTCAACCCCTTGAATGATAGATTCAAGTGGTTTCTGCCCAGAGAAGAATGGTTGGAATTACATCTGAATTTGTTAACCTTTGGAACCTCTGGCCCAAGAATGCATCTTGATCCTATAATTAGAAGAAGGCTATAGATGTACTCTCTATGGAGGGGAAACCTTGAACTGGAAGCTGCCCCCACAGTTCCTTTTGACCAGACCTCACATTGCATTTTGCTCTTCTCCATTGTACTCCTATGTAATGTGTTTATGTTTTATCTCCTTTTTAAAATAGAATTTTTTAAATGACTCATGTCACTAAGAAATGGCACACAGCTTTATAAGAGACTTCTTCTAAGCGTAGCTATCAGCACAATTTATACAATGATAATTGTAATGCAGTGGATGGAGTGCAGGGCCTGGAGTAAGAAAGACTCATTTTCCTGAGTTCAAATCTAGACTCAGACACTTACTAATTGTGTGACCCTCTTTGCCTCAGTTTCTTCATCTGTAAAATAAGCTGGAGAAGGAAATGACAAACCACTCCATTATCTTTGCCAAGAACACCCCAAATGGGATCATGAATAGTTGGACATGACTCAAAAATGACTGAGCACCAAGCCATAAAGTGTATATTAGAGAGACAAATAACTCTGAAGAACTTTGGAACTCTGATCAACGCAATAGTAAACCATGAGTCCATCAAAATGAAGACGAAACATACCACTTGCCTCTCCTGTCAGTGAGGTGATAAAGATAAAATGTGTAATTGAGACCTACATTTTTGGACATGGCCAATGTGGGAATTTATTTTCCTAGACTATGTATATTTATTATTTTCTTTTTTAATTGTTCAGTGGTGAGGGGAGGGGCAGTGGATGGGAAAGATAATAAATGTTTGTAAAAATAAATATTGTCAAATGTCCCATATCACAAATGAGCATGATTTTTTAGCAAAAGAGAAATTGCAAGATCCTAGAAATTAAGCTCGCTTGTGCAGCAAGTCAGAGGCAGAGCAAGAGAGGTTTCTATCCATCGCTACCATAAGACTATGATTATTAAGTTACCCTCTTAGCATGGAAGCACTGAAGAACTGGAGACTAGGATTTGACTAGCAAGGAAAAGAGCAAGTGTCAATGGAATTGCCCAAAGATAACGATAAAATGATTGTGAAATGAGCCCTGAAGATGAATCAACAAATCCAGGTTCATTTCTTAAGAGATCTGCTTTACAACTATAGCATTCACCCTGACCATCACTTTGGGGCTTGTGGTTTATTGTAATGGAAGACAGAGAGAATCCAAGTGTTATTCATAGTGAGAAAATCTGATGTGTGGAATTTTCTATGAGCCATGTGTTTATGAAAATGTGTTTTATTCTGAGAGAGTTACAGTATGGAGAGAATTTCAGCTATAAGTGAAAGATCATTAATGCAATAAATGTTTATACACTGCCTTCTATGTGCAAGTCACTGAGCTGGGTACTAGGGGAGAGTTTGGGGTAAATAAAACACAGTCTCTGCTCTCAAGGAGTTTTCAAATTAGTGGAAGGTAGGAAGGAAGCGGGAATGACACAAATACATGCAAATAAATATTACACAAATGATCACTACTCATTGGCTTGACATGGACATTCTAAAAATTAATGTAGGGATCCAGATTGGTGACAAGATGAAGGCCTCTAATCTTCATTCCTCCCAAACCTCCTTCTTCCCCCACTCTTTAGAAGGTTGTTACTTGGAAAGTTACAGAACCACAGTGGAAGAAGGAATTCAGAAGTATGAGAATTTCAGGGAGAAAATTTAGGAAACAAAATAGTCTCAACTATTTTCAATAGTAATAAAGAGAATAGGAAGATTAAATGATATGACAGTGTGAACTAGGTACAGAGATTGGGAAGATAGCAAGCAAAGTCAATAAAAGTAAATCCTTTAATAAGGAAATAGCAAAGGAGAAACAAAAGGACGACGGCACTCACTGAAAGTGTATTACAAGGAAAGCAATAAGAAGCTGGGGAAACAATGAGCCTCTAGAACAGCTACCGTCCTTTCAAAGCTCTCAGGGGTCAGCAGTGGAGCAAAAGTATAGCCCCTATCAATATGTTTGCATTTACCAACCACCTAGAGGGCACATTTGTTGCTTGATCATTTTTCAATTGTGTCCTACTCTTCATGACCCCATTTGCGGTTTTCTTGGCAAAGATACTGGAGTGGTTTGCCCTCTCCTCATTTTGCAGATGAGGAAACTGAGGCAGAGGGTTAAATCACTTACCTAGGGTCATACATCCAATAAGTATCTAAGGCCAGATTTGAACTCAGGAAGAGGAGTCTTCCTGACTCTAGACCCAGCACTCTATCCACTGTGCCACCTAATTGTCCAATTGAGGGCACAGTTCAAAAGAAAAGGTATAATCAAACTGCATAGTCAATGAAGTGATAAGAAAAGATCCTTCTAGTACACAAGAACCTGTAGGACAAGCACATTGTCCCATAAGTTAACATACTATCAATAAGGAAAGGAACATGTGCAGAAAATATACATGGATGAATAATCTCTGTGCTCAGTAGAATGTAAGCAGGGAGTGGTGCTTGTTTGGGTTTTTTGTCTTTGTATTATTCGCATCTCTTATCATGTCTGGTAAATAATAGGTGCTTAATAAATGCTTATTAGATTGGATTAAATTGGGTTGACCAAGGTGTGCTAGGGGAGGACCCCCACAAAGGGATGTGTGGGGCCAGAACACTTATATGGAGAGCATGCACACAGGAACATGTATGAATGAGGCATGTCATAACTCCAGGGCCACAGAGCTGCTGCTTCTCCTGATTTCTGACGATGTCACACTATCACTGTCTCTTGGGTTTCATTTCTCTACTATTCATTGAATATTGTGTCATCTGGACAGAAGTTGTTTCATGCGATTATGCTGAGATCCCACTCTCAGAGCCATTTGCTGCTCTCATCTCCAACCTATTGAGGTACAATGGCTAGAATGATTCTCTCTGGCATGGGGAGGCTATAACCATTATACTCTAACAGGCAGTGAACAATGCAAGGTGCTACAGACTAAGATGAAGTCTATGAGTGGTTAAGTAATGGTGAATAGAGCACTGTGCCTGGAATCAGGAAATCCTGAGTTCAGATCTGGTCTCAGACACTTAACCCTCCGGGCAAGTCACTTCACCCTGTTGGCCTCAGTTTCCTCACTTGTAAAATGAGCTGGAGAAGGAAATGGCAAACCACTCCTGTATCTTTGCCAAGAAAACCCAAATGGGGTCATGAAAAGTCAGACATGACTGAACAAGAACAATATGATTAAGTCTATTCCTTTGACTGCCTTTATCTGGTGCTAACTCAAGGTCCTCGGACCTAGACAACTGTCTTACCTAAAGTTAGAAAACTCCTTGCAACTCTTATGTGTTCCAAAAACCTTTTCCAGGGACTCTATTCCCTAGACCCTGATTAGCATGTAAGTGAAGTTAAGGCAAGAATAAGTCCTAGGGGAAGCTATTGAAGCTATAATCTTGCTTTTATTGTGCATATTTCCAGAAACAAAAGCCCTAATTTTAAAAAATTTGATTTGGATTAATCCAAATCTTCCTAGTATCCTTACAATAAAATCATGGATTCAGAGCTTGAAGGAAACTTAAAGATCAGTCTAACCTCTTTGTTTTATAAATTATGAAGCTCATTCCCAGAGAAGTTAAGTAATTTTCCCAGTGTTATGTAAATAATCAATAAAAGAATTGGAATTTCAACCCAGCTACTCTGACTCCAAATCTATTCAAATTTTAAGGATAATGATTATATCTTGAATAAAGAAAGTCATAATCAATGTAATCAATTGGATTTGGAACATCCAATTTTTAACAATTGGATTTTAAGTTTAGATTTTTTTTCTCTAATGATAGCTAACATTTATAAAGTGCCTACTATGTGCCAGGCATTGTCATTTATATAGTGCCTACTAGGTGCCAAGTACTTTTTACAAATTATATACTATTTGATTCTCACAACAACCCTGGAAGGTAGATGGTATTTTTATCCCCATTTTACAGATGAGGCAAAAAGAGGTTAAGTGACTTGCCTAGGGTCATATAGTTAGGAAGTGTCTGAGGCCAGGTCTTCCTGACCAAGTTCAGAGTTCTATCCACTACCCCATTCATTATTATGAAATTGATGGATATCAACAAAGTACATTCTGCTTGTCTGTATCTCCTTCTGAACTTCTTTTTTGCTCTCTTTTGTGTGTATTTTAGGTGTTTCATTAATGCTCCTTTCTTTTCTTCTTTTTTTCCATCATCACTATCACTTCCCTTCTTTGCTTCCTCTTATACTTCTTGTCCCCTCCAAAAAGTAAAAAAAATATCTCTTATACCAAGTAAATATAGTCAAGCCAAACACATTTGCACATTGGCTACTCAGCATCTCTCCCCCATCTCTCTCTGTCAAGAGGTGGGAAGCACAATTCATCATTAGTCTCCCAGGACTATGATTGATCATTGCATCCACTGGAGTTTTTACTTTCTTCAATGCTGTTTTCATTTGCAATTCTGTAGTCATTGCATAAATTGTTCTGTTGGTTCACCTCACTACACTCTCTCCCTCCATATGAGTCTTCCTGGTGTTTTTCTGTTATAACTGTCACTTTGATGACACAATAATATTTCATTCATATGCCATCATTTATCAATGGTAGCTTTCCAAAGTGGGAGAGATTTCATCCTCTTCCTTTGAGTTTCTCCATTCTAAACTGAAACACCATTGGCAAATTTAAAAGCAGGAAAGTTTACCTCTTTTATAATCAATGATTACCCCAGGGGACACATAAACACAGTGTCTTGTGTTTGCATGTTGCCCAGCTGAAATATTTTTTCATTTGAAAATTTTTCAAATTTAAGTAAAATAATTTAAAAATTCAAAATATATTTGTTAAAATATTTGTATTTGCTATTAAGGAAAAATTTCTAGAATGTGAACTTGTGACTTTTGTTAAAAATCCATTTTTATGCTTGGGTTTTATTGGTGTCATATTTCTTCTTAATATAAATATATAAGATAATATAATATAAATTAGGATAATTTAATAAAAATTTTAAAAATTAAAATAAATTAAACTAATTAAAATAAACGTGCTAAACTGCAAACAGGTCACATTTCAGTTACTGAATCTTCTTCAATTAGCTTTCATAAATAAAATAAACACATAATCCATAAAGTCTGATGCTTCTTTCATTGCTGTATAGAGGTGGTTCTGGGTTCCCAAAGGTTTTGGCAATAGAGCATAGCTCTTTCAGGTTCTACCAAGGTTGGAAAGATTTCAAGTCAGCCCCAGTCCTAGACTGTCTGTTTTCTAAGAATCTGTCTTGCTAATGTGGAGAGGCTCATCAGGTCACCAAGTGATGAACTGTTAGGCCCTGGCAACCCATGAAATAAAGAAAAAAACAAAATCTGGCCCGTAGTCTTCTGTGGCCCTTCCTGCATCTGTAGAGCCAATGCCAGAGAGACAGAAAAAGGGACCAAGCTTTATAGTAATCAGACCATTATGCCTGTTAACGCTCACTTAGGCAGTGCTCTTCCAATTGTGAGACTCTCATCCAATGGCCCACATACTACTGGGGGACCTGAATCATATCAATCTTGACATTTTCACAGTGAATGAAACTGATGGGGTGCTTGGGGACATATGCTTGGGTCTCAATTCTAAAATCATATTTCTCTTTAAAAATCACATTTCTCCCTAGCCTCAAAATACTATGTCAGGCAGTGTCTCCCCAGGCTAAGGACACAGCCTGCCCCAGCAACAACCGTTATTTCCCTTTCTGATACAGCAGCCACCTGTACCTATAGAACTTATTAGTCTGAACTGACGGAACGGGCTGTGCATTTACAACTCACTGATATGTGTCCTAGACTTAGACATACATATATTCCCTTTATCTTGTCTAACAAGACATTGATAAGAGCAACCTGGTATTTCTGAGACAGCCCTGACCATTAGTTGACTTAGTGATATTTCAGGCCTAAAACCACACCTCCAGATAGCTCCCCACCTCCTGGGCTATTTTCAGATGAATATTGGGTAAAATACCTGCACAGTAGACACCACAAGTGCATGTTCCTTTAAGAACTAACCACTCCTTAACCACTCCCTAATCCCATCCCAAAACACCTAGCTAGCATATGGCTTTACTGTGGAATATCCTATATAAACTTTACCTATACTTCTCTAAGGCTGCAGGTTCCCTGAGAACTCTTGCCTGCTGAAAAGTGTAATAAATCTTTACCTTGACCTCAACAATGCTTGAGCCCATGAATTCTTCTCCAGGTGACCTGTCCCTGGTACTCCTGTCCTTGTAGGGGTCTCATTCCCCTTTCCAGCCCTCATCAAAACCAGAAAGAAAGAAGAAAGCTGCTCCCACATGGAAGGGTAACACACAAATTCTCTGGTAAAGACAAATAAAGGAGTTGGCAGAATTGGTTTTATTGTGTGATGAAGACAAGATGAAACCTCATTTCTTAGGACATTTGGTTATCTATCTATTGCAGTCCTCATGACAAGTATTTTAAAAAAAGAGACCACCATGACAATAATTGGAGCTTGTGCATCAGCATTGGTTCCAGATGATGAGGCAGCAGAGAGATTCCATGAAGAACTTGTTAAGACTTTCCAAGTTAAATAACATATACTTTGATATGGAGTGACTTCTTTCTTCTAGGATCAATGTTACCATCTTTTCCTTAACTTTTATTTATTCCTATTTTTCCTGTTTATTCCACACTCTCTATCTGGATTTGCCCATTCTCCAAGAAGAAATTTAATCACAATATAATTCAATTCAGAACATGGAGATAAATCTGGGAGACTGAGGGAAGGGGGGCAGCAGGGAAAGGTTTCTTTTTCTTTAAACAAATGTTGCTCGTGTAACAACCAAGATATGTTATTATACAGTCTGTAGCTACATAATTGGTATTGTCTATATGATTCCCTAGATATTTTCCATCATCGTTAGCTTGGAACTCTTTTCTTTTGTTTGCTTTTCTCCTCCCCTGGCAGTTTTGACAGGTCTCTGGGGTAAAGATAGTCTGGCTATCACTTGATATAGATTGTGTCTATTTCTCCTCATGGGAGACAATTCCAGACAACACTTTTCCATTCTTCTGCTGAAAAGGAGGTCATGGGGTGACATATTTGGCATTCTTAACCTTTGCCTTGATGTTTTGGGAAATGTTCACCCTCCACCATCACTGTGGATAAGCTCACTGATTCCTCAGTTAGTCTCTGACAGAATTCTGCTCATAGAATATTAGTTTGAATGTGGGAAAGGGAGGGTTAGTAGAGAATGGGTTCATATGAAGAAAGGATTTGGATTTCTTCCAGAATATAAAAGAATCTGTATTGTTTGATGCTTGCCACATCTGGCACCTCCTTTCTTTATGAAGGAAGTATTTCTTTGTTGGGGTGGTAGAGTTTTGTTTGGGTATTTGTTGACAAATATCCATTATGTTGAAATAAAATGCAAAAATAATTTTTAAAATTTTAAATGAAGTTTTTGTAATATGGCGGCATGAAGCTCTTCTCAGCCTTTACTCTTGATCTATGATTTTCTTAGCTTCCTTCAAGACTCAGCTCAGATCCCAATTTCTGCAAGAGGCCTTTCTGGCCCACTCTCCCAGACATGAATAGGTTACCTTCCTCTACTCTGTACATACCTGTATCTGTCTATATACCTAGTGATTTATATGCAGTCTTCTTCATTGAAATGTGGGCTCCTGGAGGGAAGGGACTGGGTTTTTGTTTTGTTTTGTCTTTCTTTGTATTCCAGCACTTATCACAACGTTTGTCACATAATAAGAACTTAATCAATGCGTATTGACTGAGTGGTTAACTGAAACCTTTCATCTATTATTTTTAAAGCAGGAATAGCTCAATTTATTCTTTGTTCATACAAAAACATGTATGTGGTCGCTATAGCCCACTGCCTGGATTCTCTGGCTAGACACTCAAGTGTGAGTCTTTTAAAAATGGTAAATTTCTCAAACGGTGGTGGACATAGTCTCTTTTCATGAATCTAGGATTAGGTAGTTCTAGGTTTTGGAGATGCCATCAGAGATGAGGTGGCTCTTACAAAGTTTCTGAAAGCGATCCCTAGCAGAAGGATGGCAGTCATTAATTCTGGTTATCATTAGCAACTTCCTGGGTACAGGAGCTGAGACAACAATACCTCAAAGTTCAGGAATCAGGCACACTAGAAGTGATCTGCAATGGCCAGTGAACTTGCAGGGCACTGTATAGGGGCTTGGACAGGATAATACCACCACTAATAATTGTAGTTTCTTTCCTAGGAAGTTTGACACCCTGATCAATGTGGCCTTTATGTCACCAACAGTTACAACAGCTTTGAACCTAGTATTCAACCAGATTTAGTCTGTTTCTAAATAGGCATAACCTTTAGAACTTCATCCTTTATAAAGGTCTCAGGAAGAAACCCATGATCTCAGTCATCTTTATGGCAAGGGAGTCAAGACATCTCCTCCAATGACTTGAGCTTGTGGAAGTACCTGTGAGATTAATACATCTGTTTTCTATGAGTTACTTTAACAGGCAGATGCACTGGACACAGAGTAAGCCTGTTTGATAAAAGAAGCCAATCAGGAGTCTTCAGTGAGCCAAAGTCTTGCTCACTCCCAGATGCCTTTACTGGTGCTCACTGGCTGACTTTGTGGAGCTGTGCCTTCCCCCACCACCTCCACACCCCCCCACCCCCCAGCTTCCCCCAAAAGTACTTATTAATTCCAAATTGGTCTTGTAAAGAGGTGATGGGGAGGTTCACTTTGGATAGAATTGCAATACTACAGATATTATGAACAGGTAATCGTACTTCCTGGGATGTGCCCAATGACCCACTGTTGAAAGAGATGGGTGGGCCAGTCTCCCACGTTTGAAAACCTGGATTTATCTTTGACTCTTCTTTTTTTATACCATCATATATCTCACAAGTTCCCAAGTCCCATTTATTCCTTTTCTACCATGTCTCTATCATCTGTTTCCTTTTTATTATTATTGCCACCACCTAAATATAGACCCTCATTACCACAGTCTGCAACAGCTTTCTTTTTTAATTCTTTTTTTTATGTTTTAATTTCAAATTCTCTCCTGCCCTCTCCCTCCTCTACCCTTTGAGAAGGCAAGAAAAACAGAACTCATAACAAATACGTATAAATTCAAAACCAGTTTCTACATTAGTCATGTGAGGAAGGAAGGAAGGAAAGAGGTAAGGTCAGGTGCACTCTGTGTCCATCACTTCTCTATCTGGATGTGAACAGCATGTTTCATCATGAGTCCTTGGAATCTTCAATAGTTTTCTGATGGATCTTCCTGTCTGCTCTGTGCCCCCATCCTTCATCAGACTTAACTTCTTTGTGTTGATTTATTCATGCCACTATTAAAAAAATCATCAATGGCTGACTATCTAGTAGAGTTCAAACCTGGAATTCAAAGTCCTTCATAATCTAACCACCATACTTTTCCAACCTTATCTCAAATTACTTTCCTCCATGTACTCTATACTCTAGTCAAACTGGCTATTCTTCTCTCCCAATCTTCCTCACATTTTCCTTTTATTTTCCCTCCTCCGTACCTATGCTCATGACATTTCCTATGTCTTCCTTCTTCCTTCTCCTATGGAATTCCTATTCATCCTCAAAAGCCCAATTCAAATGGTACCACCTATATGAAATCTTCCTTAACTCCTCTGTCAGGATCTTTTCTCTTGGACCTCATATAGTATTTTGTCATTTTGTACCCCTCTAATGTAGTTATAATGCAGCATTATGTATTATGGTTGCTTATGTCCATATTTTATGCTCCTACTAGACTGTAAGGAACATGAGGGCAGAGATTTTCTCTTATCTAAACCTTGTAATTCAAGACTATTCTGTATATACTGCATGCTCAAACAATGTTTACTGAATGAATACTGAATTCCTCCAAAAGGGGTAGATTCAGAGTCTCCTAATAGGGGTTTCTTAGAGGAAGCAGGACATATAAAGTTTGACATACCCTGAATCAAGCTTGCTTTTGTCCACTTTGGATTCCAAGGTGGCAGAACAATGTCATACTCGACCTTAAAACTTCCTCCAGAACTTAAAACAACTGTAAAGTTGGGATAATAAAAGTGCTCACATCCCAGGGTTGTTGTGAGAATCAAATGAGATATTTGTAAAGTGCTTAGCAAAGTGTCTAGCACATAAGTGCCAACTATTATTGGTGGGACAGCTAAGTGATACAGTGGATATAGTGTTGGGTCCTGAGTCAGGAAGTTCTGGTTATTTAGTCATTTCAGTCACGTCCCACTCTCTAGGACCCCATTTTGGGATTTTCTTGGCAAAGATACTGAGTGGTTTGCCATTTCCTTGTCTAGCTCATTTGACAGATGAGGAACTAGGGCAAACAGGGTTAAGTGACTTGTCCTAGGGTCACACAACTAGTAAGTATCTAAGGTTGGAATAGAACTCAGGAATATGAATATTCCTGATTTCAATCCCAGTGCCCAGTTCAGATATGAACTCAGACGCTTGCTAACTGTGTGACTCTGGGCAAGTCATAACCCTGTAAGCCTCAGTTTTCTCATTTGTAAAATGAGCCAGAGAAAGAAACACCAAATACTTCGGTATCTCCCTCCCAAGGTAGCCTATTCCACTTTTGTTACAAAATCTTTCCTTGAATAAAGCTGAAATATGTCTTCATGCAACTTTCCCTCATTTCCTCTACTTTTGTCCTCTGTGGTCAAGCAAAGCATCTCTAATCTCTTTCCCCCAGGATAGCAATATTTGAATAAAGTTGTTTTATTTCCTTAAGTCTTCTCTAATTCAGGTTGAATGCCAATTCTCTTCTTCAGACTTTAGTTCTTTAACTGATTCTGCTATGGCATAACCTTGAGACCTCCACCCTACTTATTGTCTCCTTCTGAACACTCTGTAGTTTATCATTTTCCTTCCTAAAATGTGTCACTTAGAATTGGAGACAATATTCCTGCCATTGTACGATCAGGACATAGTATAGCAAGACTGCCAACTCCCTAGCTCTGGACAATAAACCTAAAGACCTTAATGCCTCCTCAAACGCTATTATTTTGGTGAGATTCTTTCCAGAGGAACTCTTATGTAGCCATACCTTCCACATTTTGTACTGATAACGTTGATTTTTTGATCCTAAGTATAAGACTTTACATTTATCTACAGATTTAGTATGTATGGAGCAGAGAAAAGGCCAGTCTGGCTGAATCACAGAGCAAGGGAGGGGTAGTCATATTCAATGTTTTTTTGGTAAAGACAGGTTGGGGCAATGTTGCATATTTTAAATTTTTATTTATTTATTATTTATTTAAATTTTAAAATTTCAGATTTTAAAACTAAACAGAGTAGCTTGTGATTTATCCTAGAGCCAACAGAAAGCTCTAGAGCAGATTGAGTAGAGGAGTGATATGAAATGTTATTTTGGAATCAGGGAGTGGAATGGATGGAAGGCAGAGAGACGAGGCTGCGAGACTCACTAGGAAGGAGATGCAGTAATTACTTGAGATGGTGACATCCTGAACTAAAGGAGTAGCTTTGTGAGTAGACTGCATGGTAAATGAAATGGAAATGCTTGTTTTATTTCATAAATAAAAAATAAAATAAAAGTGGGGGGAAGAACCATGGGGTTAGATATGAGAGTTATTGTAGGGGTGGAAACAGAAAGATTTGGGATTGGATATGTAAGGTTAGGCAGAATAAGAAGTCCAGATAAAGCTGAGGCTATGATCCTGGGGAGCGAGCTGGCACAGTGGATAGAGTACAAGACCTGGAGTCAGAAAGACTCATCTTCCTGAGTTCAAATCTGGCCTCAGACACTTACTAGCTGTATGACCCTCGGCAAGTCACTTAATCCAGTTTGCCTCAGTTTCCTCACCTGTAAAAATGAGCTGAAGAAGGAAATGTCAAACCACTCTTGTATCTTTGCCAAGAAAACTCCAAATGCAGAACACAACTGAAGGACAACTAAACAAAAACAACCACTAACGCAAACTCTACAATAGTCACCAATGTACGAAATTCCCAGTTACTTCTATCCCAGTAATCAGCTAGACCTTGTTTGCTAAGAATCAAATTAGAATAGAAATTCCCCTTATTCATTTCTCCACATTTTGAAGGATGAAATTATTATTAAGACAAATCAATAAATTATTAGCTATGCTGTTTCCAGACGAGATTGTGTTCTTGAAGGTGTCTAGATAATTGGAGTTTTCTATCCCTTCTGTGACGCCGACATTGCTGGCTTCTGTTCACTCCTTAGAAGGAATCTCCTCCTATTCCTCATCTGGTTCTTTCTTTCTGCTGTCTTTTTTAATAATATTATCTTCTGTTCTTGCTTCAGATGATCTTCACCCAAATGCACACCTTTCTCTGGCTCCTGTATTTCCTCATATAAGTATATCTTAATATACAGCGCCATTTTACCTTTCCTTTTAGTTTCCTTTAGTTTAAACTAAAGTTTAATCCCTTTGATTAAACTGTATCCAAATTAGTTATGGCTTTCATCTCACCAAGCTGCTGTGATTCCCATCTATAAAATCAAATTTACTTCCTGGCATTGAAATCTTTCATTCACTAGGCTTGTCACTCATGCTTTGTGCATCTATGTATACATATGTGAAGATGTGGGCTTTATTGTTGTCTCCTCTCTAGGATATTTTCTCTGATAAATTTTTAAGTGTCTACTGTCTGTTGTCCTGCATTCTAGTAGCTTTCTATTCAATCTTGCTTAGTGGGTTTAAGTAAGCAGTTTTTCCCTTTCATTTTCAGTTAAAATCCTTTGACTAGATTTGCAAAATCTAGTCTCCTAGCAAATATATTCTAAGCCTTCCTTGTAAGCAGCTCTTGCTAGCTGTATTTTGTCCCTGGTCAGAAGTCAATCATTCCCATATGGTACTGTCTTGACATTGCCAAAGAGATCAGGGCATTGGAAATGAATGTCCACTTCATCCACCAACTCTGGAAATTTTCAATGGTTGTCCTCAATGCCTATAATGCTCTCCCTCCTCATCTCCACCTTCATTTCATTGCTCATTCATTTATTTTTCAGCCATGTCTGTCTCTTTGTGAGCCCCCTTTGGGGTTTTCTTGGCAAAGATACTGCAGTGGTTTGCCATTTCCTTCTCCAGCTCATTTTACAGATGAGAAAACTGAGGTAGAACTAAGTGACTTGCTCAGGGTTACACAGCTAATAAGCATCTGAGAATGGATTTGAACTCAGGAATATGAGCTTTCCTGACTCCAGGTCTGAAGCCTTACAGACTGCACCACCTAGCTGCCTTCAAGTCCCAACTAAAATCCTACCTTCTACAGGAAGCTTTGGTGTTTTCTGTCTGTTGATTGTTTCCAATTTATCCCATATATGACTTGTTTGTACATAATTATTTTCAAGTCGCCTCCTCCATATTACACTGTGAACTCCCTGAGGGAAGGGAACTGTCTTTTACCTTTCTTCAAATCTCCAGTGTTTAGCACCGTTCCTGACACATTATATGTGCTTAATAAGTATTTATTGTAATCCCTCTTCAAATCCTGGAGAGCTTGCCCTGACTCTGGAACTGACTGGAACTGATGTTAACTGACAAGCTAATCCCTTTCATCCTAAGGGATTGTGTGGAGAAAAATCCAGGAGAGTTTGCAGAAGTGGAGGAAGGGAAGAGAAAAATCAGAGGATGGGAAGTTAAAGATGGAAGTAACACCATTACATGAACAGTGCAAGAAACCAGAACCTACCTACCCACCCATCCCTGGACTTCAGATCTCAAGGCAGTGATGATAACAGTAACAGTAATTAATCGTATTATATATATACATACATATATATATACATACATATATATATATATCGTATATGTCAATAAGTGGTCAAGCAACAAACATTTATTAGGCATCTACTAGGTGTCAGGCATTATGCCAAGCTCTGGGGATAAAAAAAGAGACAGAAGACAGTCCCTACCTTCCAGGAGCTCACAAATGAATAGAGGAGACAACATACAACAGATACATACAAACACGCTATATTCAGGATAAAAAGGAGATCATTAGAAGAGAGAAGACACTGGAATTAAGAGGGACTGGGGAAAACTTCCTACACTTTAAGATTTGTAAAGGGTTTTACATGTTATCTCACTGGATAACTAACAACCACCCTGTGAAGTAGGTACTATTTTTATTCCAACTTTAAAGACTAGGAAACAGAAGCATAGAGAGGTTAAGTGACTTGCCCAGGCTCACACAGCTAGTAAGTGTCCGAGGCAGGTTTTGAACTGAAGACTTTCTGACTCCAGGTCCAGAACTCCAGTTAGTGTGCCACCTTTTCCTTTTCAAGCTCTCTGACTCCCCTGACTAGAGAAGATAAGAGTTTAATGCCTTTTCTCCATGGACCTCAGGAAAGTCTGTTTCTTACAAATTTGTTTGCCTTTCTTTATATACTTGCTTTGTCTCTTAAACTGGCAATTGTGACTGTTTGCCACAGGCAATATTAGTCTGGGTATATTTATTGAGAATGCATTTGAGCGGCTAGGATTGTGGAATGGCTTCCCAAATGGAAGAGAGAGACTTTGAAAGCCATATTTTATCCAGCATTCTGATAGAGGGAAGCAGAAGATGGAGAAAAGAAAGAGGGGGAGAAGAGGGATGAGGACTTGTACAAAAATATGTATAGTAGCTCTTTTTGTGGTGGCCAAGAATTGGAAATTGAGGGAATACCCATCAGTTGGGAAGTGGCTGAATAAGTTGTGGTATATGAATGTAATGGAATACTCTTGTGCTATAAGAAACAATGAACAGGAAGACTTCAGAAAAACCTGGAAAGATTTATATGAACTAATGCTGAGTGAAATGAGCAAAACCAGGAGAACATTATACAGCCACAGTGTGAGAGAACTATTTCTGGTAGACCTAGCCCTTCATAGCAATGCAAGGAGCTAAACATTCTCAAAGGAGTCTTGAGACAAAATGCCATCCACAGCCAGAGAAAGAACTATGGAATTCGATCGCAGAATGAAGCAGACTATTTTCTCTTGTGTTATGTTTTGATTTGGTTTGGTTTTCCTCATGATTTCTCCCATTCTTCTATGCAACATGACTAATATGAAAATGTATTTAATAAGCATGTATAGAACCCATATAAGATTACATGGGAGGGAGGGGAGAAAATTTAAAATTTATGGAAAGGACTGTTGAAAACTGAAAACAAATAAACACAAAACAAACCAATATCAATAATAAACATATGCTCTAAAAAAAGAAAAGAAAAGAGTGGTGAGGAAGTGAAAGAACAGATCTCTCAGGTGAAAAGGAGAAACTTCTGTGGGCAGAGCAAAAATACTAATTCTAGGCTCTGTCTAGGCAATAAATGAGTCAGCAGGAGCTGAGGAGGCTAGCATTAGCTATACTGGTACTGATATGGAACTCCTGACATTTTCCCTCTGGGCTTGGTTCAACAGGAAAGTGCCTCACTGAGGGCAAGAGATGAGGGGACAGGAAAGACAGTCACATACTAGGGGACAAGTAGCTGAACCTCCAAAATGGGACAAGTAAAAGTGAGGAACAACCAGGTTCATGTGCACGGTGTCACACCACCAAACCACTGCTAGACTTATGTTTAAGCTGTGGTCTAGAATTCACTCATTCTCAGATGGCATCTTCTTAACCAGTCATTCATATCATGTTAATAATAATAATAATCCCATTATGACTGTTCATCTTCCACTAAAGTTTCATTTGAATGTTTATGGTGTAAAGTTGGCTCTGAATTGTCAAAGACTCCACCAAGCCCTGTCCGATTGGAAAGGCTCAGAATACAAGCCTAATAATGAACTTTATACCTCTTTCCAAGGACCAATCGGGCTAAGTTTGGAGGCATTTATCACCACAGTCATGACAGAATAAATTTTTGCAGTCATGGTAGTGAGTCATTCAGTCAACAAACACTGATTAAGTGTTTACTATGTGTTAAGCAATGTAAAAGGTACATAGTACAAGGAACTTACATCCTAATGCAGGTAGGGGGAAGACAACATAGAAAAGGGGCATTCCAAAGGGGTAGAGAGGAGGTAATTGTTCAGGGGCATGGCAGCTAAACCCAGAGAATGAGGAATGACTGGTCGTTGCCCCTACCCCTAAATGGAGGCTCCTGAAAGATCTCATCAACAGGGACCAAAAGATGAAAGTGAGGCTGCAGCTGAAGTAAGAAGGAAGAGGAATACGAACAATCTTTGATGCATAATAAGGCTGAGATGGTCTTCCCTGTAGCACGTCAGCCCCCAGTCCCCCAACAACGTCAGGATCCTGGAGGGGATGGAGCATTGCTGTTAACTATAAGAGACATCTGTGAGTAAAACGTATAGGAACTGAAAAAGCAGGAAAAACATTTACAGTGTGGCAGAAATATCTATATCATTTAACATGATGACTGACTAATGTTCTCATGACTTTAGCATTACGCTCTACTTTATAATTATTTTTGTTTTTATTACCTACCAGATACTATCATTAATCTAGTGTATAAATGTCAATTTTAGTGAAAAGACATTTTGGAAAGGTGGCTTGGATCCCCAAACTTCATTGTCACTTCATTGTTCTTGCTTTTTCCTCCAACCCAGACCTAGCTAAAGGAGGGAAACGATCCCGCAGGGGCCTGGGGCAAACACGGTTTACAGCTGCTTTACTCCATCCTTACAGGAAGCAACCGTTGCTTCTGGTTTTACCATTAGCCTTGCAGCTCATGGGGTATTTGTATTGAATACAGCCCCTTAGACTCAAATTGGCCTATTATCCCTTTTTTTGGTTGGCACACAATAATAGTGGTTTATATTTTTAAATCACTTTATAATTTACTAAATTCCTCCTTACTAAGTTAACTGTAAAATGGAGATAATAGTACTACTGACATCCCAGGGTTGTTGTGAGGATAAAATGAGATAACATTTATAAAGCTCTTCATGCAGTGGTTGGTATACAGTAGGTGCTCAATAAATGCTTGTTTTCCTCCCTCATCTCCTTCTTTCTTTTGTTCCTCTCTCTTCTTCCTTTTCTCCTTATCTCTTTTCCTTCCTTGCTTCATTCTGTCTTCCTTCCCCTCTTCCTTCCTCTTTCCTTCCTTCTTCTTTCTCTCCTTCCTCCTTTCCTTCCTCCCCTCTCTAATTCCTTTTCTTCTTCCTACCCTCTTTCCTCCTTTTCTCCTTCCTCTCTTTTCCCTTTCCTTCATTCCCTCTCTCTTTCCCTCCATTCCTCCTTCTCTTCCTTCCTTTCTTCTATCCTTCTCCTCCCTATTTCCTTCCCTCTTTTCTTTCCTTTTTTCTTCCTTCCATTCTTTTTTCCTCCTTTCCTTTCTCCATTCCTCCTCTTTCTCCTTTTCTATCTGCCTCTTTTCTTTCCTTTCTCCCTTCCTTCCTTTCTTCTTTTTTCCTTCTTTTCTTCCTTCCTAACAGGACTTTCACTTATATCTCTTATTTAATCCTACTCTGGAGTGCCATCAGCTAATGAAGATAATCCTGTACTCTCAAAAACTGTTCTAACACAGCACACAACCTCTGACAGCTTGCACCTACCTGGAAAGGCTTCAAGTACAGTCCTAGTGACAGATTGTGTCTGCTGTCTGAGGTCCAGCCCAGCTAAGCAGAGGAAAGCACTCTGCAAAGATGTGCTACCAGGCAATGCATTCTGTAGTGTAAGTGATCCATAAAAGAGACTTTAAAAAAATTCTTACAACCACCTGGTTTGATAGGTAGGTAGTATAAATGTTATTGCACCCATTTTACAATTTTCATATAGAGTGATTGTGCCTTTGAACTCACACAGATTGGGTTCAGTCCAAAGGGATCTAGTCCCCCAAAAGAAGGTAAAAGGGCTTTCATCACTCTCTTTGCTCCATTAACCCCCACCCTAGAGTTCTGGTGAAAAGTAAAGTCAAGGGTCTCCCTTAAAAGTGATTAACTGAGTCCCTTCTAGGAACAAAGCTCAATGTACAAAGAAGATATCATATTAGGATAGGTATTTATTTCCTTCATCACCAAAAGAGCATTTATGCAGAACATGCATGTGATGGTCACCCACACTGTAGCACCTCACACTTCACAGAGCATGTGACCACCTATTCATTCTCTGGGCCAATGGCTCACTTTGACCTGCCCTCACATTAGCAGGTATAGGTTCCCAGAGAAAAGACCTAAATGTCCCATGGCTGTACTCAAATTCCCTTGGAGTAATCTTGTGGTAGGGGAATACACTTCACCTGCTCATCAGTTTAGTTGTCAAGCTTCCAACAGTGTGCTTCCATTTCCACAAAACCAACCATGTAATGACACATTTACAGGTTAAACATAACCATTTACTTTGCAATGAGGTAAAAGAAATAATGATCACACTATAGGTTCTCCTATATTAAAGCAAATGCAGGAATAACAAGAGCACACAGCCTATACACAAACCTAGGTCACACTCTCCCAGCAATGCTACCTGTGAGAGAGAAAACACACTCCTGGGAGGGAAACGCATAATTAGGAAAACCTATTTGCTCCGGATAACTCACAACTCAGAAATGCAGGTTTGGATGTTACTGGTCCACTCAGAAATCAGGAAGTCGTTTCTTTGCTAATTGTTTTTCCTTACCTCTCTCCAGCTCAGCAAATCCTCCTCTTTCCTACTCTTGAACCAATGAAATATTTACAAGCACTTTCAATTTACAATCACCAGCCATTCTCACTGTGATCTGTTATATAGTCAACTATAAGACATTCTGACTCATCATGTGTGAATGTATCTCAATTCATTTAGGGCAAGCAGGTATCCAGATGGGCAATGCCTGCTGGGAGTTATATTTCCTGGAACTCAGCATCCAGATTCATGTGTAGATGTCACTGGGAAAAGAGATGGCTCCTTCATGACCTTCTGTGAAACGGGGGCTGGCAAGCATGTATCCTAGATTATCTTTGTGGCCCTGGAATCACTGTGACCAAGGAGTTCCAAAAAATCAACCCTGACTCACAATTCCCATTAGCTTCAAGGTTGACATCAACTAACTCTGCCCAAAGGGCTATAAAACTGTGCATACCCTTTGATTCAGCAACATCACTGCTAGGTCTGTATCTCAAACATTTGAAAAGAGGTGGGAGGTATAGCAACAAGCACCCTGATACATATCCAGGATGATCTGATGGCGCAGGTTCTTAGATCTGTTTTTCTAAAAGGAAAGCAACTTTTGAGGGGTCAGCAAGCTTTTTTAATCACATATACCAACAGAGCAAAGACAAGTAGAGAAATAAAGACCAACAGACCGGGCTTCTACCTGTCTGACCATGGGCAATACATACATCACAGATCAACAGAGAGATCTAAATGTCTGACCATTACATACATGCGTAGTTACCAAAGAGAGAAGCACCAATATCTGGGTTTTCAAAGGGAGGGAGGGGCTCCTTAATGGCTACCCAGAGTCTCATCTGGTCACATCACTTGAACATTTTTCCAAAGAATAAGCCCCAAAACAAAACCTCACCTCAGCATCTATAAACACTTTTCAGAGCTGGAGGGAATGACCCTTGTGACCCAGTACTTCATTAATTAACAAAAGGTGTGGGTCTTCCTACAAAACAAGCCTCCCCTAATCAAGCTTCCCTTAATGGGCTTCACCTGAGGCCTATTAATGGGTGGGGAAGATCTTTAACTCTCGCTACAGTAGTGGACAGGACCAAACTGTACAAAAATATTTATAGCAGCTCTTTTTGTAGTGGTTAAGAAGGAATACCCATCAATTGGGGAATGGCTAAACAAGCTGTGGTATACAATTGTGATGGAATACTATTGTGCCACAAGAAATGATAAGCAGGATGGTTTCATAAAAACCTGGAAAAACTTATATGAACTGATGCAAAGTGAAGTGAACAGAATCAGGAAAGCATTGTACAGAGTAACAGCAGTATTGTATGACAGAGAATTTTGAATGACTGAGCTATTTTAAGTAATACAATGATCCAAGACAATCCAATGATGAAGCACGCTATCCACCTCTAGAGAAAGACCTGATGTTGTTTGAATACAGACTGAAGCATGCTATTTTTTCACTCTCATTCTTTTTCTTTTGAGTCTTCTTGTACAACATTATCAATATGAAAATGTTTTACATGACTACACATGGATAACCTATATCTAATTGGTTACTGTCTCAGGGAGGGGGAGGGAGGAGATGGAAGGAGAGAGAGAATTTGGAACTCAAAACTTTAAAAAAGATGTTTAAAAATTGTTTTAACATGTAATTGGGAAAAAAGAAAACCTATTAAAAGATTCAAAAAATTAATTTTTTAAAAGGTTAGTGTCAACTACAAGCCTGGTGGGGTACCAGGTGGGGATCTCGCCAAGGTATAGCAAGTACTGTTCCTGCTAAGCAACATAGAGAGATTACTGTGTGTGCCTGGACCACAGATTTGATCTGACACATGCTAAGATGCCATTTGTACACAGGTATGTAGGTGAGGACATGGAGGAAAGAGAGTTTTCTAAGGCTCAGGAAGACATGGCAGCCCTGGAGCAAGACTGTGAGGAAGTGGGCATTGACACCTATGAGGATGCAGGGGAAGAACAGAATGGCCACTGGGAACTACTTAATTGCATTTGTTGCAAAGTCCCTTTGAAGTAAACAGAGTCTCTATCTTAAAACAACAACAAAAGTCTTACAATCATCCTTAAAAGGACATTGGAAAAACACCGAACTATTGATTTTGGCAATGATCCGGATTTGTTTATGCCTTTGACTAATGTAATCCCACACAGACCATCCAGATAGCCAGCATTTATTTAAAAAAATGAATAAAATTCTTAATCAAGCACAGACGTGTAACAGACACTAAGTCTGTTAAAAACTAAGTGAGGAAAGGAACCCATGAGGTTGGGTGTCCATTTCCGGCCTTTAATCTCTAAAATGCATGCCTTCTCACTTCCTGATGTGGGGAGGAGGGAGTGAACAGCGTCTTCAAGGGAGAAAGGCAGTGACAAGAAAACCCAGGAGATAAATAATTAACTTTTCTTATCAGTCTACATGTAATTAGAACTCACCAGTCTAAAATATCAGGTTATATGTATATATATATATGTCTTATCCTACCTTCCAAGATGACATAAATTCCTTGAAGGCAAACATCATGCTGCTTTTCATTTGTAAGTCCCCAGTGCTCAGTAGAGTACCTTGCATATGCAAGTAAGTGCTTAATAAATGTTGAAATCAATGATGTATGTTCAATCACTATACTTTTGCCATGAGAGGACTCTTCTACCTGTGATACCTAGGGGCACTGGTCAACTCACAAGACAAGTCCTCCAGAGAAAGTCACTCCAGTACTGATGTATTCTGTGCATTTACATTTGCTTAAGCCATAGATCATGAGTCTTTGTCAATGTTAACTCAATAGTTTGTCAGAGTTCAAGACAGGCATTTAATGAACTATTGCTATAAAACATTTCCCCCCATTAACCTGGTGTATACTTTCCACACACCATCAGTAAGAAGGATAGACACACTTAGGGAACACATATGCAAAGGGATATACGCAAGGAACTTGTAGCACCAGAGTAGATGCACAGAGAAACCTTACATGTAAGACACAATTATCACGGCACACAAGGATTGACATCTTGTGCCTCTTTTCTTGTGGAGCCACTGATGTCCTCTGGTGACATTACTGTGTTACTCCCACTGAGCTGGCTCCTCTTTGTTCTCCAAGGCGAGAGCATGCACTACCAGAACAGTCACTATATGTTGTTTCTTCAGTACCTTACACAGGTAATGATTGCCAGCAGGTTTTTTTAAAATTCCCTATGGATGCCTCACTGGAATAAAAGCTCAGAGCAAACATAATTCCTAGCTCTGCCACTAACTTTTGGGATCTAGACCAAATCATTTAAACCTTAATGCCTCACTTTACTTATCTACAAAGTGGAAATCCTTTAATAAGAATAATAATTTCCTTCCTCACTTTGTTTTCACCTCTCTTTGAACCACAGAAATATCATTAAGATGAATGGTGTGTGTGTGTGTGTTCATGGGGGTCATTGGTTTGATTCAGTCACATGCAGATTCCCTACCCCCCAACCCACCCTGGTTCCATCATCTGCCAGAAGGCATCATTATTGTCCCTCAGGACAGAGCCTGAGGGTGGGAAAGCTGCAGACAGTCTCTGACTTCATCTGGAAGTGGATTGTGGGAACTATGGATAAGGAGCCTTGATTCAAAGAAAGGGCCTTCAGGACACTACCCTTTCAACCTTCCTGCTCTCCCTTCCAAGAGGAGGAGGGGTGAGGACCAAGATATGGAGGAAATGCCCCCTGCAATGCTTGGCCCTGGGCATATAACTGACACCCCATGCCTCTATTGGTTTGCAGAAGTGACTACCAGGTTTGCATAGAAGAAGCTATTTCCACTATTTTCTGGTGTTGTGTATGGGGATACATATCCATGGGTATAATGGGGAGGGGACACACTCACTTATGGGATGGTGAGTATGTCCATAACGTTTCCAGTAGAACTGAGATACCCTCAGAGCAACAAGATGGAAATTTGCCAAGCAATGCCATAGCCAGGCACAGAAGATTAAGTAGATAAGGCTTTAAAATTCCACTCAAGGACAATTACATCCAAAGGTGAAATAATCAGGTTGTACAGGCAACTTTCCTTCACATTCTCTGTGTTTCATTAGCTATGATGCTGCCTACTTAGAAGACTAGGATACAGTTTGTAATCATGGAGCCCTTTCTGAATTGGAGCAGGTAAAAGTCACAAATGCCATTTTTGTCTGTCTGCTGCAACAGATCATTAACAGAATTCTTCATTTCTTCATAGTAGGAGGAGCTGGGATTTTCCAGGGAAGAGAAAAAATCCTTGTTGGAGATGTGGGATGAAAGGAAGAACACGGAGTTTTCAACAGTGATGACACCTGGAAGGTGAGAGTTGCTTTGGCTGATGGTAACGGGTTGTGATATGGAGCTGTGGGTTATTGTTGAGGGCAGGTGTGGCAGTTTGGTAAACGGTTGAAGAAATACTCTTGGAGCTTACAGTTGTGACTGTAGGGATTCGGATGCTTTTTGTGGCTTTGGTGCTGCTGTAACTAGTGGGTGTAGATGAGGTGTGATGCCTCATGGGTGTAGATGTCGTGCTGTGGTGACTAGATGGCATAGCTGAAGTGTGCTTAATGGGAATAACCATGCCTATGATAACCAGGAAAATCTTCTTGGAGAAGGTGGTGCTTGAGCTGAATCTTGCAAAAGTCAGGGATTCCAAAAGGCAGAGTTGAGGAGGAAGAAGATTCCAGGGACAGGGGACAGTCAGTCCTCTCTCAAAAAGCACAGAGGAGGAGAATGGAACAGTATATGTCCGTGATAAAGTAAGCCACTATGGCTAGAAGGGATTGCAGAGATTAATGAATAAGAAGACTGAAAAGGTAGGAGTTACCAAGTTGTAAAGAACTTTAAATGTGAAACAGAGGAAATTTTATATTATTCTAAAGGAAACAGAGAGCTACTAGAGTTCACTGAGAAGGTGTGACACAGGTAAACCTGAATGTTTTTAAAAAATTGCTTTGTTGGCTGTGTGTAGAATAGATTGAAATGGGGAGCATTTTGAAGCAGGGAAAACAAGTAGAAAGCTATTATTATAATAGTCTCTGGGAAGCTAGGTAGTTCAGAGGATAAAGTGCTAGGCCTGGTGTCAGGAAGACTCAACTTCCTAAATTCGAATCTGGCCTCAGACACTTAATAGCTGTGTGACCCTAGACAAGTCACCTAACCCTGTTTCCTCATCTGTAAAATGAGCTGGAGAAGAAAGTGGCAAAGCAGTCTAGTATCTTTGCCAAGAAAACTCCAAATGGGATCACAAAGAGTCAGACATGACTTAAATGACACAAGAACAAAATAATAATCTACTTGGGAAGTGATAGATTTGGCAATTTGAAGGGATATGGAGTGAGTCAGAGTGACGAGTCAAGGATGACTCCAAGGTTTTGAACCTGAATAACTGGAAAGTCAGTAATGCCCTTTACAATAATAGGGAAATTCAAGATAATTTGGAGGGAAAGATGATGAGTTATCTTTTGGACAGGTTGGGACGCTTGAGACATTCAATTCAAAATGTCCAACAGGCAGTTCATGAACTTGGACTAGAGCATGGGAAAGAGAATAGAAGTGTATATGTAGATCTGGGAGTTGTCTGTATAGAGATGATAATTGAACCTTTTGGGAGAGGACCAGGCAAGATTATAGAGTAGGAGAAAATAATATAGTCCAACTCTCCCCACAACTGCTCCAATAAGGATGTAAGAAGAATGCTGAACTAAATAGTGATTGGGTAACTGAAGGAGAAAACACTATTTACAAATGACAGGGTCATCTTTCCAGTCCTGGCTCACAAAGTCAATTTACAGACAAATTACCAGGGCAGAAACTGTGGAATGTGGGTGTGCCAGGATCACTGCTGAGTCAATGATCAGAGTTCCACTCTAGGCCAATGGAATGGGGATACCCAGAATGGATCCTGGACTCATCCCTGATCCAGATCAAAGTTATCTGGGAGCCCAAACCATGTACTCAGAGCTCCAAAACAGGCCAGATATATGCAGACACCTAGAGTTCATCATGGTCCTAGACCTGAGGTTCAAGAAAATATAATCAAAACAATAAAACCAAAGCCTCAAACTAAAACCCAACTTGCATACAAGATCAACTAGAGTTCCTAGAAGAAAAGATGCAAGAGTTTAAAATGAGATTTTAAAATAATATTATGAATTAAATGAGTCTGGTAGAGAAAAGAATTGGAAAAGAAATGAGAGCCATGAAGGAATGGCTTAGGAAGAGACAAGACTTAGGAAGCACAAGAGGTACAAAATGCTACTCATGCAAGAGACTTCACAAAATTAAGAATGGAACAGACAGAGGTTAATGACTCCAGGAGACAAAAAGAAATAGGAAAATTCAGTCCAAAGATTGAAAAAAAACCCCAGAAAGAAACAAGGTATCTCATATCAAAAACACTGACCTGGAAAACAGGTCAAGGAGATAATAATTCTAAGAATTCTTGAACTACTTGAGAGTCATGATCAAAAATAAAAACAAAAAGAGCCCAGATATGATGTTTTAAGAAATCATGCGAGACAGTTGCTCATGAAACAAAGTGAAAATAGAATCTACCAGTAATCTTCTGAGAGAAACATCAAAATGAAAATTCCTAGGAACATTGTAGCCAAAATCTAGAACTTCCAAGCAAAGAAAAATCCTACAAGAATCAGAGTTCAGGTAACATAGTCAAAATCACACATCTGAGGACAGTTTGGTGCAGTTAGGTGGATAAAGCCCTGGACCTGGAGTCAGGAGGACTTGAGTTCAAATCCAGCCTCAGATCCTTACTAGCTGTGTAAACCTGGGCAAGTGACTTAATTCTGTTTGCCTCAGTTTCTTCAGCTGTAAGATGAGCTGAAGAAGGGAATGGCAAACTACTCCAGTATCTTTGCCAAGAAAACTCCAAATAGGGAAATAGAGTAGGATACGACTGAACAACAAGAAGGACCATTTGCTCTTCTCTTATCCCTTTAAATTGGTGATATGATCCCACCATTCTCCATTGAGAAAAGATTAAGATAGCTATCAAATGGAAGAGGTCCTTTTATTCCAGGAGTGAGGGGAATGGTTCAGGAGGAAAAGGGTTTATTACTCAACTATCCTATCATTAACTAAATAATTAACTACAAATATTATTATTATTAACTACAAAACTGTATATATGCATATGTATTTACCTATACACACATTTCCCCTAATTACATGTTGAAATAATTTAACATTTTTTTAAAGTTTTGAGTTCTAACATCTATTCCTCCTTTTCTCCCTTAGTCTCTTTCCCCCTCCCTGAGATGGTAAGCAATAACATGTAGTTTACACATGTGCAATCATGTAAACTATTTCCATATTAGTCATTTTGTACAAAAAGACTCAAGTAAAAGACAAAGATTTGAAAGAAAGTGAAAAATAGCATGCTTCAGTCTGTATTCAAACAACATCAATGTTTTCTCTGAAGACAGACAGTATGTTTTATTGATTAGTCCTTTGGGACTATCTTGGATCACTGTATTGCTGAGAATAGCTAAGTCATTCATAGTTCTTCATCCAATGGTATTGCTGTTACCACGCACAATGATATCCTGGTTGTGTTCATTTTACTTTGCATCAGTTCATATAAGTCTTTCCAGGTTTTTCTGGAATCATCCTGTTTATCCTTTCTTATACCACAATAATATTCCATTACAATCATATACCACAATTTCTTGAGCCATTCCCAAATTCCTTCAATTTCCAATTCTTAGCTACTACAAAAAAGAACTGCTATAAATATTTTTTTACAAATAGGTCCTTTTCCCCTTTTTTATGTCTTTGGTATATAGACCTAGCAAAGGTATTGCTGGATCACAGGGTATGCACAGTTTTGGGCACAGTTCCAAATTGTTCTCCAGAATGGTTGGATCAGTTCACAATTCCACCAATGATGCATTAGTGTCCCAGTTTTCACACATCCCCTCCAACATCCATTATTTTCCTTTTTTGTTATGTTAGCCATCCTGATAGGTGTGAGAGTTGTCATAAATCTGTACATATTGTGATTTTCTTTGTCAAGGTTCCTACAAATGTTACCTAAAATTGTTTTGGGGTAGTGATTTGTGTTTAGTTCGAAGCTTTGGTTATATTGTCTTGGTAATGCTATATTACCTCGAACCTCAGGTCTAGGTCTATACATGACCATACTGGAATGTTGGAGGGCATGAGGAACCATGCCAGTTAGCACATCTCTTTTTCCAAACTAGAAATGCTGATAGTAGATCAATGTTAAATTAAAGAAGACTGTTTCTGACAGACTTGGGACTAAAAATTCAGAGTATGGTATTAGTACTACTATCTTTTTCTTCCACACATACTTTATCTCAGTCCCCACAGCAATAGGAGGAGATAGATAACACACTCTTTTACTTATTTTCAATCTCTTCCTGTGTACTGGCTCATTTCCTGTTGTTTACAAACATGCCCATGTCTTCTCTATGCTGAAAAAATAAAAAACAAAAAAACTCACTTAATCCTTCCATCCCTACTAAATATCATCCTCTATCTCTTCTGCCTTTTGTAACTCAATTGTCTCAAAAAGGCCATCTAAAATGGGTGCCTCTACTTTCTCTCCTCTCACTATCTTCTTAACTTTTTACAGTCCAGTTTCTAACTTTATTATGCCATTGAAAAAGCTCTCTCCAAAGTTACTGATGATTGATCTCCTAGTTGCCAAATCCAACTGACTTTTTAAAATGCTGTTCTCCTTGACTTCTCTACAGCCTTTGACACTGTAAATCACTTCTCCTTGATTCTCTCTTCTCTCTATATTTTGAGAACACTGTTCTTTCCTGGTTCTCTTCCTGCTTACCTGAGCACCCCACTGTCTTCTTTGCTAGATATTGTTCCAGATCATGGCTTCTAACCATTGGTGGCTCTCAGGATTCTATCCTGAATCCTCTTCTCTTCTCCCTCTATCCTACTTCACTTGGTGCTCATGTCAGCACTTATGGATTTAATTACCATCTCTATGCTGATGAGTATAAAATTTGCCTTTCCTGCTTGAATCTCTCTGGTGACATGAAATTTTTCATCTCTTACTGCCTCTTAGACTTCTTGAAATGGATGTCCAATAAACATCTTGATATGTTCAAAACAGAACTTATTGCCTTTCCCCCTAAACTTTCCCCTACTATTACCTTCCCTGTTACTGTAGAGGGCAATACTATCCTCCCATCCCTTAGACTCACAACCTAGCAGTCATCCTAGATTCCATCTCCCACCTCTCATGTCCAAGCTGTAGCCAAGACCTATCGATTCCACCTTTGGAACATCTCTCAAATACATCCCCTTCTCTCCTCTGACATTGCAACTACTCCTGTACAGGCTCTCAATTACTCATGTCCTGATGATGGCAATAGTCTGGTGTTGGGTCTTCCTGCCTCAAGTCTCTCCCCACTCCAATCCATTTTCCATTCAGTCACTAAAGTGATTTTCCTAAAGACAAAATATGATCATGTCTCATACACACACACACACACACACACACACACACACACACACACACACACACACACACACACATACACATTCCCCCATTGCCCACCTCCCCAATAAACTCCAGTAGTTTCTTATTACTTCCAGGATCAAATGTAAATGCTCTGTTTGGTATTCAAAGTCATTAATATCCTAGTCCCCTCCCACCTTTCCAATTCTCTTCCATCTTAGTCCCCACCACTGACCTTTTGGTTCTGTCAATCACCCCAAGGATTTTCTCTAGCTGTCCCTAATGCCTAGCATGCTTTCTCTATTCCACTCTGCCTACTGACCTCCTCAGCTTCCTTTAAGTCCAAAATAAAATCCCATTCTTCTACAGGAGACCTCTTTACCTCTTAATTCCAGTGCCTTCCCTCTGTTAATTATTGCCTATTTATCCTGTATACAGCTTGCTTTGTATATATTTGCTTGCATCTTGCCTCTTTTTGCATCTCTAGCACTTAGCTCAGTGTGTGGTACATAGTACGTGCTTCATAAATGTTTACTGGTTGATTGATATCATCCCTAATTTTACAAACAAAACTGAGGTTAAGTGAGAAATTGTGATTTCATCAAAGTCCTCAGCTAACAGATAGCCAAGCTGTGTCCATCTTCTGCCTCACTGTACAGTGTTCATTCCATTCTATGATCTGATTGACACAGGCAATAAGCAGAAAGAAGGGAGAGATCATTTTGCCTGGGATGATTAGAAAAGGCTTAATGGAATAGCCAGAATTTGAAGTGAGAATTTAAATGTGAGTAAGACTATGACAGGTAGAGAGGGAGATGACAAATATTTAGAGTAAAAAAGCATTTTATCCATTGTATTTTTAAACTGAAAGTGGAATTAATGGAATATAATTCAGAATAAATAATACTGATAATAGTAATATTAATAACAAATGATATTGATAAGTGATATTTTCAAGCTGTACTTGGCACATGGGAAAATAGCTGTATCAGCATCTCTATATTTGTTCAGTTATTTTTCATTGTGTCCAACTCTTCATGATCTCATTTGGGGTTTTCTTGGCAAAGGTACTGGAGTGGCTTGGCATTTCCTTTTCCAGCTCGCCTTACAGATGAGGAAACTGAGGTAGACAGAGTGAAGTGACTTGCCCAGGGTCACACAGCTAATAAATGTCTGAGGCCAGATTCAGACTTGCCACTGTGCCACCTAGTTGCCTATATCTCTATATGTTGAAACCTAATTAATGTTTATAATCAAAGAGAAAGCTGCTCATGCATTTTTCTCTAGGGTGGCACACCCATAACTGACTAACATTAAAAAATTACACACTTTAAACAAATGGTTGCCTTAAACTCTTTAAAATTTTTTATTTTAAAAATATTCTAAGCCTAACAAACACCAAGTAAAATTAGAATTTCCACATACGAAATAGAGTAGGAAAATAGAATTGTATATGAAAATGTGAATATTATGTACTACTTGTTTTTCCTTTTAGCTATAAGGGTGGGGTTGAAACCACTGCATTAGTTTTGAACCTTAACTGGGTGTGAATAGGTTTCAATCAATCAGAAGACTGAAGTTTGCAAAGTCTTCAAAAGCCATTGGATGAGGCAAAATGATTGCAGACAGGAAGTCTGTTCCAAAAGGCTGAGAAATTTGACCATATCTCCAAATGTTGTCCATAAGTTATCAAGTGAGTTAAGAAGGTTGAGGAATTCTAGAAATCAGTGTATTCCTGAGGAGTAATTGCCTGGGGTTAGCCTTGGCCAGATCTCCTGTACCTACCCCAACCCAAGGTGGATCTTCCATTTTCTAAGGATCCAGAAGATGTGGGGCTTCTCCTCTTCCAATCAGTATTTTAAATGCTGTCTTGGGACCAACAGTGTCTGCATCAAGAGTCAAAACCAAATTGGACACAGATTAATCATGCTTAAGGGGAACTTCTGGAGCATTCCAGAAATAGAATAGAAGGACTTCCTGCAACCAGGAGTTGTGAGTTATCCCATTGCCACACATGCTCTCTTTACTTTTACTAGGACTCTGTATGTACTTGAGGGAGAGTGTGTCATAGACATTAGGGGGAACATTTTATACCAATTTTTGGTACCACCTTAGTAAATTTTCTTGTTGTTCAATTGTTTTTCAGTCATGTCCAACTCTTCACAATCCCACTTGGGATTTTCTTGGTAAAGATATCAGGATGGTTTGGTATTTCCTTCTCCAGCTCATTTTACAGCTGAGGAAACTGAGATAAACAGGGTTAAGCACTTGCTTAACACAGCCAGTAAGTGTCTGAGGCTGGATTTGAACTCTGAAAGATGAGTCTTCCTGACTTCAGTGCCAGAACTCTATTGACTTCCACCCCTAGCTGTCCATTTTAGTAATTACCCCTTTCTAAAAGCTACTTAAGACTGGCCGACTAAATTCATTCTCAACTAATAATTCTTGGCAGAGAGTACATTGGAATGAGGGCTTGGATAAAAAGCATTAGAGAAGAAACATCCCATTACCTCAAACCTGAAGGGGTGATAGGAGTGAACCTAACTCTGGGAAGGTGAGCTCAGAGCATTCACTCTTTAAATATATAATAAATTCAACTTGTAACTTTCACAACTGTCTTTCTGGTCTGTCATTCCTTTTGGCTTTTCTTCCGTTTGCTTCAGTATATTTTTAAAATATTCAGTTATCTTTTTTTGGGTGGGAGGCAACCCCATTAGTACTTCTCCTCCTCCAGGAGGAAACAAAACCAAACCTTTGGAACAAATACGTTCCCATTTTTCCCAGAGTGGCTAGTTGATCAGGTTAGCTTGATGATGTTAGGAGTAGGTGAGTCATTGTTTTCAGATTCAATTCCCTTTCCTTGTGAAAGGTGCCCTTTGGCACCTTGTTGAAAGGTTGGAGGACGTGTCCTAGGCTGGGACACTTGTTTACTGTAATGTTAAGTCTTCCAGTCTAAGGACTTATGAGTTATTGCTTTGCCACACATGTTCCCTACTATTCTATTCTAAGTTTGAGCATTCTCTTCCCATGGATACTGTCAGTATTTATGGGAGAGTGCATCCCAGGTTTGGGGGGAAATGTTTTGTACCAGCTTTTCTTTCTAAAACATCTTAGTAATGCTGTTGCTAAAAGTTAGTTAAGTCTACTGCTTTATTATCAACAGGAAACACACTGATAGGGACTCCAGAACTACCATGCTAGAAGCTATCCACAGGATTATCAGTAGATTCTGAGATAGCAGCCACCCCTTCTGGGGACCCATCCTGTGAGTGGAAGTGAAAGTTGTAGAGTAATATAGAGGGGAATATTTACACATCGTTACCTTGATTGTGTACATGGGAACTAGGGGCTCTCCTAATCACATCTGTGGACAGAAAACTGAGTGGGGGAAAGGAGAACAAGGCAAAGTGGGGACGTAGGGGACAGCTGCCCCCAACAATGAACCTTGGTCATATAAGTCCAAAACTCAAATTCTGGGGCAGGAGTTACACTATCAAACACTCTTCTCTTCTATGGCAGTGTAGGAAAAGCAAGCCTTCCCTTTTTAAGACCTAGCAGCTATTTACAAAGTCATTCCCAAGACTAAAGGAGAATAACCAAACATCTGCAACAAAATTAATAGTTTATGAACATCAGACATTCTCACGGTTGAACTCCATGACCTCTGGAGTCCCTTCCTGCTTTAAAAATCCTGGTTTTTTGTGTACTCTCTTCCGTGTGAATGGCTAGCTACTTTCAACTCTAGGCGCCATCTTTTCTTAAGGTCTCTGAAATGCTCCCTGATCTTGGAGCATGTGGCTTAACACATTTTTGAAGGGCTCGTTTCCATCTTAATAAAGAACTCCCTTAGCACCTAAGAGAGGAACTTAACATATGAACTGAGACTAGAGGAAATGGAAGGCTAGACAGTGAATATAAATATAATCAGATGAAGAGGTATGCGATAGACAAAATCCTAAATGGGCTGTTATTTGGACTCCACAAGCAAAATAATTTGAGTTGAAGGACAATCCTATTGCTAAGCCTTTAAGGATTCTGTCGCCACTGCAAAGTCAAAGATCTGCAGTGTTATTAACTCAGGAAATTAGAAGAAGAGTGAAAGTCTGATCAAGTCCCTCCCCCTCTTTCCTCTTCATGCAGACTCTTCTGCAGGCTATATGGTGGTTGCCTAGGAAACAGCTTGTACTGAGATCCCAGAAAATGTGCTGTCAGATGGTAAGAGATGTGGAAAGAGGCAGCTTTATGCAGTCTCTGTCCTTTGGGGAATCTCTGGAAAAGAAGACATATACACAAGTAAATGTACTTTATTTCACAAAAAACAAAAAAAAATCAATTTAATAGCAACACAGCTCTGCATATCTAATGACACACAGAATAAAAGACTAGACAAAAGTGGCAGCCCAATTTCCAGTCCTAGCTCTGTCACTAACAATCTTAGATGTGGCATTTGGGGTGTACCATTTACCCCTTCATTCCCAGATATCCCGATGTATGAAGTGGAGTTGATAATAGATGACTTCTTCACCCCATAAGGATGTGCAAGAGGGACTAGCAAATCCTGCACATAATAGACAATATATATTGAGTGAGGGAATGACTTTTCTGTTCATGTTTCCCTGGCTAAAAATCATGGAATTTCACAGTCTCAGAAGAATAAAATTGGATGTCCATCCAAAGAGCAAGGGAAAGGTACACACGGTGGGTGGAATAAGCAGGGTGTGATGTAATACCAATGGTGACTTACATGTTTGTAAAAGTCAGCGGCATCAAGATTGTGTGCCTGGCAAGGGAGGTAAGCCAGATATACAGTGAGAGTGAGGGATAATAAATAAGTTTCTTAAAAATTGTACTAGAATTCACAAAATATTGAAAGAACCACTGAAAGGTTTGAACAGGAGACACTGTGGATAGAGACTAGACAGAGTTAGGAAGACCTGAGTTCAACTTTGACCTCAGATATTTAGTAGCTGCATAACCCTGGGCAAGTTACTTAACTTCTGTCTGCCTCAGCTTCTTCAGCTGTAGAATGGGGGTAATAATAACACCTCTCTCCCAAGGGTTGTAGAGATGATAAAATGAGTAAAGTGCTTAACAAACCCTAAAGTACAAATGCCGTGTTATTATTGTTATTTTGACTATAGCTGACAATTATGAGATTATATGCTTGGGGCAAGATTCCAAATATGAATGGATACCAATCCACTGACAAGTGCTTCACTGGATGCTTCCTGCCAGAAATGGGTAGTGGTACTGGCCAATTATGAGTTCAGTATTCATTATTAGCCATGAAAGAACAATGTGAACACAGATGCCTCATACAACAGAAACCTTGGTGATCCCCATGGAGAGAATGAAGGCAATCTGTTCTGCACAGTGAACAGTCACTAATACAGGAAAACTCAGTTGAAAGTCTGGAATTTCACTCTGGAGAGCATACTGGGAGCAGAAATAAATTTCATTATCACTAGACTAGTATAGTTGCAGGATAAAAGCCTGTAACAGGCCAAAAGAAATGTGAACTCAGGCTTAGCCACCCATTGAGATCCCCTTGAGATTTCTTGTCTTTGAATCAAGACTATTTACCACCCCACAGAAACCATCTCCTGTTTGGTTTGCTCTGCTCCTCTGATGTTCCCAGCCAGAAGTCTATTGCCATATTCCAGGAATGAGGTGATGAGGGCCTGCACTAGGTGGCAGTGTCAGAGGAAAAGAGGGGCCATATGCAAGAGAACTTCGGAACAGATTGGTTATGGGAGGGTGAGAGATTGAAGAGCTAAGAATGATGCCTAGGTTATGAGCCTGGGTGACTGGAAGGATGGTAAAACCCTTGACAGTAGTAATAGAGAAGTTAGGAAATGGGGAGGACTTTGTGGGGGGGGAAAGAAATGAGTACATTTTGGCAACGCTGAGCTGAAGATGACTTTGGGACATCTAGTTCAAAATGTCTAGTAGGCAGCTAGAGGTCAGGAGAGAGGTTAGAGCCAGACAAATAGAGCTGAGAATTTTTTTCATAAATATGATGATTGAATCCATGGGATCTGATGATCACAAATAGTATAAAGGAAGAACAGGTCCCAAGACAGAGCCTTGGGGGGATGCTCATGGTTAGAAGGCATAGGCAGGATGAAGATATGGCAAAGGAAACAGTCAGAGTGGTCAGACAGATCAGAGGAGAATCAGAATAGGGAAGTACTATAGAGAAGAAAGTATCAAGGAGAAAAGGATGAGTGACAGTGTCAAAGGGTTTAGAGAGGTAAAGAAGATCCTGCAACGATGAGGCAAAGCAGCTACCTGTTGCCTTTAGGAGAGGCAGTCTGCTTCTGGGGAGACAAGGATTGAGGAAGTGGGCTTTGTCAATGGACAGTTGGTATCAGATAATGACAAAGAGAAAAAGATTCAGGTAAAGATTCAAACAGACAAGAAGCTGTATTGCATAGTGGCATTCATTTGAAATTGGAGGAAGTTTGACAAGACGGCCTTTGCCCAGACATCAGGGAAAGGGCTGTATCCAAAGGAGGCCCATTTTCTATCTAATGCTTTCTCTGTGATGGCCTCAAAGGAACAGACACCAACCAGACAGCCTTACTTATTAGGAGCTAGAACCAACGCTATTCAGCCTGAGCCAACCATAGGCCCAGCAAAGGACTGCAGCTAAGTGGGCCAGTGGATTTCAAGCTACTCACAAAGGATATGGAGACTAGGAGCACAGAACTGATAGTGGGTCACCGCAGAAAGGCTAGGAATATCCAGCTAGTGACCAGGCTGAAATATGACATTGCAAGGGTGGTGGGTAAGGAAATTATGTGTGCTGCCAGATGGTGCTGCAGAAGAACATGTGGAAAACACACTATGTGCTTCTTATATTGATGGACTATGGCATGTTTTTGCATGTGACTTATGTATTTGGTCATACAACAGAAAATTATATGCAACGGTAACACGAATGCTGCAAGGTAACAAGACATAATGGATAGCAGGCAGCCTGGTTGTTAGGAAAGCCTAGCTTCATGCCTTGTCTCTGATGCTGTGTGGCCATGAACAAGTCACTTAACTTCTTAAGAGCCTCAGACAATTCTAACACTATAAAGTTCAAGCAAGTTAACTGGCTAATTTTGGGAAGAGAGTTTCCACAAAGAGGGTTCCCTACACTGATGAAATCACTGTTCTTACCTCCTCCTCCCTAAATGTATGTTACATACTATGTACCTAGTATGATGGTGCAATCAATGTCTAAGCTAATGGATATCATATGATATATATATCCATATCTTGCATGCCATTAACCAGTATAATTTTCAGGGATTCTCCCCAAAAATGTTTTTAAGTGGAAGTTGGACATAACTATTAGGGAAATTGGAAAGAAGGACTTTATACTCCAGGATGCAAAACGAAGGGAAAAGACAAGGAAGGACTACGTTTCCCAGAATGGTTGGGACTAGAAGGCAAATGCTCATTGGGAGTGAAAGAACTTTAATTCCCATGAAGCCTATGAGCCAATGGTGCAAACTGATTTTTTTTCCCCCAAGGGGATTAAGGGAGGAGAGTGAGGAAAAGGGAGAAAATGCAGGTTATTGCTGAGCTCATGACCATAGAGCAAAGGAAGTTTCCAAGAACAGACATGTTCTGTAGCAATACTAATTCTTTGTTTCTGGACTCAGCAACTACAGTTCTGCCTGGAGCAGAGTAAGGATGTGAGATGTCTAGTTTTGAATATCTGGTAAATAGTGATCATAGAAGTTGTAAGTACTACCAGTGACATATACAATCAGAAGCAGTTTTAAAATACGGATGCCAAGACTGTGCACAACGAAGAATTCAATCCCTCATTCTGGTTAGGAAAAGAGAATGAGTCCTACCAGAGGCAAGACTCTTCTAGAGGTGCCCGTTTCCGAAATCACCTTGGCAATCTAAGAAAAGAAACTGAATTGATAAAAAATTACTGACATTGTTTTCAGGGACCAGTATTCATTCTTATTCCAATTAAATGTTTTACTAGTTCAATGCCTGGGCCTGTTAGTATGGTTAGCACCAAAATTCTAGAGAGGTTAATTTCAGGAATTCCCAGTTTTCTAACTTCACAGAGGGAAAGCAAGTCAGGGAGGTAAATTTCTATTTAAAAGCCCCAGGTTTGAACTTGAGTTTGTGAAGGTTCAAGAGTTGAGTACAGTCCCTGGGCTACAAGCATAGACATTAAGAATTCATATAGTATTGAGAAGACATGGAGAAATTATTTGCAACAATAAAAAGGGTTTATGTACATCGATTACATACAGTAAAGGATGGCTAAGTGGTACAGTGTATGGAGTTCTGAGGTTGAGGAAGATTTATATCTCTGAGTTCATATCTGGCCTCAGACACATACTAGTTGTGTGACCCTGGGCAAATCACTTCACCCTGTTTGTCTCAGTTCCTCAGCTGTACAATGAGCTGAAGAGGATCTCTGCCAATAAAACCCCAAATGGGGTCACGAAGAGTTAGACATGACTGAACGACAAGACACCAATTAAGTCCCTGATTGATCCAATTATCTGTGATAACACACACACATGTATATAATTACATGAATATACACATACATGTATATACATATGGGTGTGTACACATGTGCACATACATGGATGTATATATGTATACACAACCACATATGCATATATGCATACATATTGTGGTGAGTGGAGATTCTAGTAGAGACGCCCTATGTAAGTTTGAGAGCTCACTCTATTAAACCCATAGTGAGTAGGCTGTATAAAGGTTGTTATAGGTTAAAGCAAGTAGTGTGGGGTGCCTTCAGGCATAAATCCTCAAGCAAAGATAAATTAGAAAATATGTTAGGCCCAGTATACACTTAACGAAGGACCCACATACACATACACTCATCCCATCGGCTTCTCAGCACTATTCTACTATACCTAGGGGCTCTTGATTCACTTTGGACTATTAATCTCTCTCTAGTTACCACCTCTCCTGATTATCAGCTCAAAGTGACACCAAGGGGTTTGTGATACTGAGGGAGAAATCACTAACTTTGCTATATCTCAGTGGGGATATATCTCCCGCCTGCCACACAAACTTGCCCCTTTAGCCAAAATCTCTACTGGTGATGTTAAAATTAACCGTACAATGAGAATTAGCAGCTACTAGTTTTCTTTCTATAAAAAAAGAACAAACAGTAGAAATGAAAGAACAGGAAACAGAGGGGAAGGGTGGAATTTGGGGATATACCCAATCAGTGACAAGTGCTTCTAGCTGCAATCAAAAGTTAGCTTCTTTAGGGATTTCTCTCTTGCAGGGAGGATTTAAGGGGAAACTCCAGAGAGGAAGGGCAAATAATTGCATTTGCTCATCTTCCTGGAGAGCAGGGGTCTGATAGATTTCACCAATCATCTTCCGTTTGAGGTAATCTTTCTTTTTCAGACCTTGCTTCAGTCTGGTCAGAAGAGCTAACACCCTTATTCCCAGAATTAGCAGTAATGCCTCATAATGGTCTCTCAGGAGGAGAAAACTGGTAAGGACACTGGGACTCAATGGTGCTGGTCCACATGATCCCTAGTCCAATGACAGAGGATGATCTCTGAACTCTCACTCTCGACTCAACTCAAGTCTTTTTTTTCCGGGAAAACTTCTCACTGTAGGCACAGTGGGACAGTTGGACACAGTCTAAATGACTCCAATTTGTTGGCAACATCCAAAGCATCACAATCTGGAGCAAGCCAGACATAGGCTTTCTTCTCTCCATCAGGTCGGATCAATGTGTTGACCCTGGCCACGTTGATGTCATACAGCTTCTCCACCACCTGCTTGATCTGATGCCCGTTGGCCCCAACGTCCACAATGAAGACCAAGGTGTTGTTGTCCTCCATCTTCTTCATAGCTGAGTCAGTGGTCAAGGGAAACCCAGTGATGGCAGAGTGATCAAGCTTGTTTCTCTGACGGGCATTTTCCGAGGGTATTTGGGCTGCCTTCTTAGTCTTAGTGTCTTGGGTTGCCAGAAAGTGGGGGATGTTTGAATCTTCTTTTTGTGGTTATGGACACCCTTCAACACCACCTTCTTGGCCTTCAAGGCCTTGGACTTGGCTTCTGTCTTGGGGGGGACAATGGCTTCCTTCTTCGTCTTTGGCACCATCTTGGGGGAAAGGGCTCAACTCAAGTCTTTCCAGCATCTTGTCACAGAAATATCCTTAAAGGATTTCCGGAAATTTTCACAAAGGCTCTTCCCAGTTCCAAAACATCAATAGCTTAGGGGTCACAGGATTACTTTTTTAAACCAACACAGGTTACATAACGAATGAATAAATGAATAAGATACTTAGCTTTTATTTTTCAGGTGTAGTCTTGAAAAGCTATGCTTAATTTTATTTTTTTAATGGACTTAAATTTTCAATGCACTGAAGAAGTTCATTATTTTAAAAGTACCTTATAATGAATCTTATTTTAAATTCAGCTTTTTAAAATGTAAATCATCACTTTCTAATTTATTCTTTTAATAAAATTGGGGGTTTGTATATACTATACTAGGTTTTTTTTATATTAGAGCCTTTGAATTCTTCAGAATTAAAGCAATATAAAATACAAGGTATGATGAAGACAGATATTTTTCTGGGGCTTAAGAAATTCAGAAGAGATAAAACTGGTACCTGAAAATGAACACTATGCCTTGCACTGGCCTGGAAGAGAGGGGTGCAACTAATATTGCCAGGGTGAAAATAGGTCATGATCTCTTCTTTTCTACTTCCTGTAATTTTTTAAATCATATATCTAATGGATGGAGTTATACTTAATGTAGACATATGTGGGCATCTAGGTGACACAGCTGATAGAGTGCCAGACCTGGGGTAAAGAAAACTCAACTTCCTGAGTACAAATCAGGCTTCAGACACTTACTCACTGTGTGTTCCTGGGCAAGTCACTTAACCTTGTTGGCCTCAGTTTCCTCATCTGTAAAATGAACTGGAGAAGGAAACAGCGAACCACTCCAGTATCTTTGCCAATAAAACCCCAAGAGGTGTCACAAAGAGTTAGACATGATTGAAAATGACTGGACAACAACAAAAATATTACCTATGTACATCATATTCTAGCAGATACTCCTTTTTAGTGCATCCTCTTGAAATTCATTCAGATGCCTATTTCTAATAATACTCTCTTAATAGACCTAATTTTGTTGGTCTTCAGGATCTTTTCTGTCATTCAAACTGTTTTGCTCTAGCTATAAAATTATAGTAGTTCATTGTTCTATGTATGGAGCTATTAGAATATGAGAAGAGCTTCTGATTAAGAGAGACATCACCCATAGAACTAGATTTCATTGTCTTAGGAACCTGACAGAGACACTCCCCTTCTTCCAGGGATAAATCTTTACTCTAAGACAGAATTTACTATTGGAAAATGAACTTTTGGCGTGCTACCACTATTTTTTATAAATAAAATTAGGAAATAGTTCACTTTGTTCAAAGGGCATTGGACAGAGGGAAAAAAAAATCTCCTTTTTTTGCTGTCAAGCTCTCTGAAAGCAAAATTCAACCTCAAAACATTAAGCTAAAAAGATTTAATTAAGATTGCATTATTACTATGGTGATAGCTTCACTAGCACAAATAGCAACTGCCATTTATGTAGTCCTTTCAAATATGCAAAGTATTTCATGCATGTTATCTCATTTGAGCCTCCCAACAAGCCTATGAGGTATGCCCTACAGATATTATCTCCATTTCACAGATGAGGAAACTGAGGCTCAGAAAAGTTAGATAATTTCTTCATCACACAGCTTTGAGCACAGTATCAGAATCAAGAAGTCACACCTTCCTGATGTCAAATCTAATATTCTATCCAGTGTAACAAACCATCTTCTTGGAATAAAAACATGCATTCAGCCCCAAACTAAAAATCCAAATTCTGATCTCTACATTTTTATTAAATAGAAAAAATAATCAACATATATTTGGCTCAATGTAGTAAAAACAAAAGTGTGGATATGGATTTATAAGAACTGAATTCCTATCCAGGCTCTTCCACTTAATATTTGTATGACTCTGGGCAAGTTAATTTACTTCTGGACTTCAGCTGTAAAAATGAGGGGAGTGAATGAATGAATGAATGAATGAATAAAACACTTATGTTTACTACGTGCAAAAGTGCTGTGCTAATTGCTGGGGCTATAAACAGAATATTCAGACAATCCCTGCCCTCAAAGAGCTCACATTCTAGTGAAGAGACAACATACGGAAAATTTAAGCTGTAAGTCAGATGGAAAAGTCTTATGGTCCTTAGGGTGCATTGATGCAAGACAGATAGTAATGCCTCTGATTTAATATCATTTCCACTGATAAAATCATATCAGTTTCTGATGAAAGTATTACTAATCCAAAAGCTTTTGGCAATAGGGTCGTGGGCTGTCTTCATCAGGGAACAAGGGAAGATGGTCAAGGAGGTGGTGGAAGGAACCTACCTGGTTCATGCTTTCTCTCCCTCGGAGTGCCCTGTTGCTTCAGCTAGGTTGGCTCACTAGGTGGTGCAGTGGATAGAGCACCAGTGCAGGAGTCAGGAGGACCTGAGTTCAAATCTCACCTCAGACACTTGACACTCACTAAGTGACTTGGGCAAGTCACTTAACCCCAATTGCCTCATCCTGCATCATCTCCAGTCATCTGATGAATATCTGGTCACTGGATTCAGATGGCTCTGGAGGAGGTTGGCTCACTTGCCCTGTGAATGGCATTTTGTGGGAATGGCTGTTCCCTTCTCCAAAGGTTCTGCCTAAGCGGATGATGGCTATGAAGGTTAGGAGGGAAGCAGGCTCTGTGGTCTAAGGAGTGCTGACACTCCAGGATTCTTGTTCCTTTCTGATTTGAACTAAGAAGTTGTCAGGCTCTAGGTCTTATGATCTTTATACTTTAATACAGTCTTCATACTTTAATGAAATAAAAATAAAACAAAAATGTTCATATTTGTTCTGTGACTCAATTCAAATTTCAGTAAAATTAGTTTCATATTTTATATATTTAAATTTATATACTATGATTTTTTTCTCTAAAGTGAAAAAATAAAATGGAATCCCCAACTGGCTTACAACATACGGGAATGAACAATTTACAAGCATGTTTGGAATGGTGGTATGAAGAAAATGTATGGAAAGATACGGTTATTTGTTTTGACTACAAAAATAACCGAACATTTTACATTTCAGACAATCTATTTAAACTACTGCAAGTCATGTTCTTTTCTTTTCTTAGTTTTCAAAATCAGAAAGTCTTTAATTTACTGATAGAGAACCATGTGAAACCACAGAGAAATTAGTGCCTCTGCTTGATGAAAGAGAGATAAGGAAGTTGTGATGGGAAGGGAAACATTTTCAAAATAAGGCCTATAAAACAATAGTGAAACCAGGGCTAATAGCCCTTCCTCCTCCTAGGTTGCAGACAGCTGGTTTTACACAGTTAGCAGGGTATCCTTTACCGACCTTGCCACCCTGGGTCATGTGATATACTTAAAGCTCTAAGAGGAACTGAATTCAGGGAAGGCAGAGGGAGTTCTTTGCAAAGGGAGCCCTCTAGCATTAGAAATGAAATGCTTTTAGAAAGGAACATGGAAGAGGTTTCTCTAAAAGGAAAAGAGCCTTCCTTTTATTTTTTGATTTTTTCTTATTGTAAAATTGACACACATGAGCAAAGCATGAACATTTCTACATACAAAGAGCAGGAAAATAAAATCGTATATTAAACCATGAATCTCTGTTATTTACAGCTTTGAGTTTGGGTTTTTTTTAAGCCTAGAATAAAGTCAGCACATCCTCTCCAAAGCTGTCCTGTTTGTGTCTCCCTCCCTCTCCCTTCCTTGTTTTCTTCTATGCATTTAAAAAAGCTTCATTGACCTTCCTTTTCCTTTTTGTATCAGTATTACTGTCCTACCCACACTGGACACACACATACCCCAGTCTTCCTGAATTCTGTTCACTATACTCTTCAGCAGTTCATCCAAGTCTTCCTAGGTCTCCCTGCATCTGTCACATTTGCCATTTCTTTTGGCATAATACTCCATTAATTCATATGCCATCTTTACAGCCAGCCCTAAATGATCAACACTCCCTTGGTTCTCAGTTCTTTGCTACAGCAAAAATGTTATGAATATTGTTGTACATATGGGTTGTTTCCCTCCTTATATATTCCCAGTAGAGGTATCACTAGACCAAAGGGTACACATAAAATATTAATGACTTTAGAAGTTTTGAATTGCTTTACAGAATGATTAGCCCCATTGAGATCCATTTATAGTACATTAGTATGCCTGTCCTCCTATATACTACCTTTTAAATTTTAGTAGTCATTTGCATAGAAAGTTTAACATCCAACTAAATATTATTATGGACAGGTAGCTGGTGCAGTGGATAGAGTTCAGTGCCTAGAGTCAAGGAGACCTGGATTCAAATGTGGCCTCAGACATGTACCAGCTGTGTGACCCTGGGTGAGTTATTTAACCCTGTTTGCCTCAGTTCCTCAATCTGTAAAATGAGCTGGTGAAGGAAATGACAAACCATTCCAGTATCTTTGCCAAGAAAACCCCAAATGGGGTCACAAAGAGTTGGACACAACTGCAGTGAGTGAACAACAACAACAGATATTATTATAAAATGTAACCAGTGTTACAGACACAGGGGAAACTACCTCATACAATCCATCTCTCCCTCCTTTGGTCTTGTACACTGTTAAAAAAAATAAAAATAAAAAGGAAGCCAACGTTTGATGCATTTGGAACTAGAAGTTTTTTTTTCCTTTAAAACACACTGAACATTTCATCTTGAAACTCTTCAAATGGTAACTATCAAATGGAAACTTTTGCTTTTTCCTACAAGAAGCCAGGACATGGATGAAGTATTTGGCCGCCTGGCTGAGAACCAGTGATTCTGCTGGTTTGATGGAGGGTGGAAATAGGACCTGAGTCACCTAGAAAACATTAGACAGGAAGTATTAGTCATGGAATGGCTAGAAGCAGGCTTTACATCAGCAGCAGTAATAATTTTTAAAGACATTTTGTAAAACATATTCTAGTCGGAGTTAAAATAAGCTTTATGTAAATTCCCTGATTATATGCCTTGCAAAGTTCTCTCCACTACTTTCACGGAGCCCCCATTTGCAGGTCTAAGCTACTTCCAGGAAGCCTTCACTTAAAACAGCTGAGAGGGAAATGTCTGATTCATTTAACTCTGGTGACTTATGCCTCTGAACAGTGTACAAATACAGCAGGGAATTCAAAGTTACATTCTCTATAATGTTTTAAAAATATCTTTATTGTCATTTATTCTTTCATGTATACATGAGTTGTCTGTTCCTAACTGTAAACTTTCTGAAGGAAAAGGCATTATCTTAAGCCCACATTTCATTACCCAGTCATGATCCTTTTCTGTAGAGTCTGCTACATAAGTAGAGATTAATAATTTATTCGCTTATTGACTATCACTTACCCTGTCCCCTAAAGTCCACATTTATGGACTTTCACACTATTCTGTGGTTCTCTTATTCCATCTGTAAACACTCATTCTTTTTCTTTCACCAGATCCCCTGTACCCCTTTTAGTGAAAGTTTTCATCCTAGTAACAACTTTCAATTTTCTTTCTCTAGTCCAAAGCTGAGCTTTCTTATGTCTATATTTTTCTAATTTCCCACATTTCCTCGAAAGGATAGTCAGAAGATCACTTTACAAAACCTTCCCCTACTATGACAAATAGTGCTATATTTTGGACTTTCCATGAGTAGAAAGAACTTCATCGACTGTTTCTATTCCCCCCCATCTTCTACCTTAGATGGCAGAATATTGGAAACAGAGTGGACTTCTGATGAAAAAAAGGAACAACCAAGAGGAAAACTTGGGGACCTATATGGTATATAACTGGTTAGAGCACATATCCCTAACCTTGAGAGAAATTCCAGAATCCATGTTATACCCAAAGAGATAGATGCTTTCTCAACAAATGTTGAGGCTTTAGGAACTATCTTGAAGAACATAATTATGAATTATATTTTCAGGGAGCCTAGAAAACATAGATGAAGCAACCTAGACAATTGCTATTTTGAACATGATTCTAATCAGCAAACAGAACCTGGTTACCCAAGTAGACATGATAGCCACCTTGGAACCATACCATTTTAGAAATCACATGAAATGAGGATCTTGCCAATGAAATTCCAGCCCTCATAAGCATGCACAGTGTGCTCAACCTGAAGCAACCTTCCTTGTGGACTTTGTGGTATTTTATGTCTGTTTGTTATGTTATGTTTACTTATTATGTTATATCTGCTATGTGGTGAATAAGAGACTTTTTGGTTGGCTACTGAGCTAGAACTGAGCATGCCTACACATGTCTCAGTTCCACAGGGGGACAGTAGGCTAGGACAGTAGACCATTGGCCTCATAAGCACATGGTTGTGCTATTGCTTATTTTCCCCTTGTGTTAATTTTTCCCTGCCTTAGGTGACAGACTTTGGAGCTAGTCTGCAACAATGATCTTTGAGAGGTCAGGAGAACACCAAAGGTTCAGGAACTGGAGTCCATGCCAGAGTTTTCTAGTAATTGAATCCAGTGAGATATGATATCTGCTTGGTCCTGTGTAGCAGATGGCAGCCAAGACAGAAAGAATCATTGATTGTCTGTGCCATATTTGGCAGTGAACCTGGTGGGTTAAGGCTTTGTAGTATCAGCTTTAAGTTTGAGCTTGGTCCCCAGGGACCAAGGTCATTTAGGGGAGAGTTTGGAGAGATGTATTTGTACCTCTATTCTTGCTGTATCTTCTCAGTAAATATCCCTTTGTAAAGTTTAATTGAAGTTACTTAGTATCTAAGTATCATTTAGCCAATCACTGGGTCAATTACTGATTTGAGGGAGGTGCTAAAAGTAGCTGATGAATGATGTTGGGTAGAAGACATCAGACTGGGGGGTTGAGCTGATATTATTACAAATAATAAACCTAACCCTTTAAGGGGTACTCCTAGGACCTTGCCTTGTCCAAGTGTTCTGCTCTAATACTCCCTCTCACTTACACCATATATATCATAACCATCATATATCTATCTATCTATCTATCTATCTATCTATCTATCTATCTATCTACACACATATATAAGTTAAATAACTTACGTAGTAATTTACATATTGTCTCCTTCATTAGAATGTGAGCTCTTTGGGGTTGGGGAAAGAGTATTTTTTTCCCTTTTGTATGCCCAACACTTGGCAAACTTGGATAACTGGGAGGATGGTGGCCCTTGACAGTAATAGAGAAACTGGGAAGAGGTGAGAAAATTGGGAGGAAAGATAAGGAGTTCTATTTTGTTTGTGTTGAATCTATGTTGGGTATCTGATGTCTGTGGGACATCTAGTTTGAGATATTCACTTAGTAGTTGGTAATGCAAGACTGGAAGTCAGAAGAGAAGTTTGGGCTTGATAAAGAAATATGCGAATCATCATAGAAATGATAATTAAACAAGTCTTGAGAGTTCAATGGGAATTGATGGGAGATCATCAAATGAGATAGTATAGAAGAAGAGAGCCCAGGACAGACTGCTGTAGGACATTCAAAGTTAGCATGCATGACCTGAGGAAAATGCAGCAAAGGAGACTGAAGAGTGGTCAGATAGGTAGGAAGTAGCAGTACCAGAATTTGAATGAGTGTCCTTTGCTTCCAATTTCAATTCTCTAGTCCAAATGTATTGTTTTATATATTCAGGATTGAAGTCTTTCTTTCAGCTTAGAGTGACAGTGAAAAATCTGAAAGCCATTGCATATGGAATGGAAACAAAGGAACAAGGGATGTTTAATTTTAATTTAATTCAATTCAAATTTAATTTAATTAGAGAAGACTTCAAGGTAATGACAGCTGACCAAACCATATAAAATTCTTGAGGTCCAATCATGAGGGAAGGAACTGAACGGAGACTGTCCAGATTGATTTGGTAGGTCATCTTGATGACCCTAAAGATGCAATATGATCTCTGTAAGTCTGACTCGTAGATCTTCAAAGATGAAAATCTTTGAGATGATGCTGAATGAACCAGAACCAGAACCTGAACCTGAACCTGAACCTCCTGGCTCCTGGCTGCCAGGGAAGGCAGTCCTCTTTGGAGATGGGACTTTCTGGAATTCCTGAGTCATCCATTTATAAACTAGACTTCACCAGAAGGAGTCAGCACAATTTACTCTCCCATGATAAATCCTGGTTTTTTGTCACAGTTCAGGAAAATTTTTGTCTTCTTACCTTCCTCTTCCCTCCTTATTATTAAATAACTTACATTTGTATAATGCCTTAAGGTTACCAAATGCTTTCCTTATAAGAACCCTAAAAAGTATGGAGGGTAATATTATATATTGAATGAGGAAAATTATAAATTATAAAAATTATATATAATGAATGAGGAAAGGGCAGCAAGGTGACAAAGTAGATAGAGTGCTGGGTCTGGAGGCAGGAAGACATCTTCCTGAGTTCAACTCTGGCCTCATTTACTAGCTGTGTAACCCTGGTCAAGTCACTTTTTGACCCAGTTTCTCAATCTTTAAAATGATCTGGTGAAGGAAATGGCAAACTACTCTCGTATACTTTATATTATTATACTAGTATACTCTAGTATCTTTGCCAAGAAAACCCCAAATGGGTCATGAAGAGTCAGACATGACTGAACCAATGGATGAGGAAACTAAGATTTTTGAAAAATAAAATGAATGAGTAAGTGACCCTGGATAAGTTCCTGGGTGAGATGCAAACCCAGGTCTCCTGATTCCAAGACTATACTCTATCCACTTTGCCATGCTTTCCTTTTCCCAACTGTCTTTTTCAATTTTTCTGATCCCAAGCTGGTTTACTTGCTAACTGCTTGATCTGCTGTCTTATTTTGGTGAAAAATTTCAGTCCTGCTTTACTCTAGCCTGAGCTCTGATTGGTCCTTTACTTCCAAGTTCAGATGCACCATAATATACTTTTGGAGTTTCAATATGTTTTTACAAGATTTAGAGTCAGAGAAAAACAAGATGACCCTAGGTTCTAGAAACTAGCACAGTGCCTGCATAAATTCATCAGCTCCCATGTTGGTCAATAAACATTAAGTACTTACTTACTGTACCAGTCACTGGGGCTGGGGATAAGAAAAGCAAAAATCCTTGCTTTCAAGAAACTCACGGTCTAATAGTATAGTTTAAAAACAATGGCCTTAGAATTAGGAAACCCCGGTCCCCTAGCAAATCTAACTTTGTAATGACTCAGCTAGTCACTTACTCTGTCTGTTTCCTCCTCTGTAAAATAAGATTTGTAATACCTACTTCACAGGTTTGTTGTGAGGAAAGTAATTTATAAATCTTATATTAATGTCAGTAATTAGTGTTAATAGGTATGGAAGAGATATCTTGGCATCAAGGAAAAAATGAGTCAGAAGCTTTTTAGTGAAATTAGACACAAGTCAATACTGTCAACCTCTTACATCCTTGAAAATGTCCACGAGGCCTCTCCAGAGTGTGCACAAATTCCAGTGAAACGTGAACTGAAAAGCTCTGAGAGGTCCTTTCCAACTCTGAAGTTTTGTGATTCATTATATTATAATTAAACATACTTTTTTGAGCAATCAAAGTAATTTCTTATTCATATATATGTACAAAATTTCTCATTCAATTTAATGTTTGTTTTGTTTTTGAATGATTGTATTAAAATTAAATTATTGTACAAACACAATGGTTTAAAAACAAATTCTTCATTGCAAACCTATAGCATTTCAGCTTCCTTATGGGTTTTGTGGATTGACCCCAGGAGTCTTGGCATAATTTGTAACATTTTCCCTATGCATTCCTACTTCCAGACAACTGATTTAAAAGCACACACTTGGAATATAACCTGTCTGTATTAAGGAATGTCTAATGTCTTTCTGCTTTCCCAGCCTTAGTAGAGTCTTCTAAAGTCCTAAATCATCTGTGTTCTGGCTGGCCACTCCAGTCTAATCAACTATTGTTAACACAGCCCAGCGCAAACCTTCACAAACCATCTACTTCTAGTAGACAAATCTACCCTTCCAGATGCACAGGGATCGGGGGAGGGGAAGGGGGGGGTTGGCAGAAAGAGAATAGTCAATTCTGTGAACAATGTTGCATGAGATTGCTGTTGAGTTATTTCAGTCATGTCCAGCTCTCTGAGACCCCATTTAGGGTGTTAATGGGGGGGGGGGTGTCACTTTCTTCTCCAGCTAATTTTACTTATGAGGATCTGAGGTCAATATAGTTCAGTGACTTGCCTAAGGTCACACAGCTACAATCTGACCTACAGGTCTGAGGTCACATTTGAACTCGGGTCCTCCTGACTTCTGATCAAGCACTCTATCCATTGTACCACCTAGCTGCCCTGCATGTAGCTTGTTTTATCTATACAGTTATCCTTTCTCATCTCAACTTTCCCATCTTGGTTTCTACATATATCACAGGTCGGATAAGAAATTAAATGGGAATTTTGGAGGAGTTTTGTGAAAGCTGTAGACAACACAGGAAGGCCAATAGACACAGGAAAAGTTTAGAAACTCAGAAATGTATAAAATATATGTACAGCATTGTATAATATCAACATATTTTATCTTTTAATACCTAACAATTCAGACTTCTCTGGTATGAAGGGAGGGTCAACAAATGTTACTCAGATTTTCCAATACTCAGGGGCAGCTTTGCTCCTGACCTCCTCCATATGGAAGAGATCGTTGTATTTGTTTGCTTGTTGTCGTCCCCATTAGACTATAATCTCTGTGAGGACAGGGATTGTTTTTTGCTTCTTTTTGTATCCCCAGCGCAAAGTGCCTGGCACATGGTAGGTGCTTAATAAATCTTTATTGAATTGAATTGAATTGAGTTAGCCTACAAAGCCAGTGTGTTGTAGTGGAGCAGGGAGTACAAAATGATGAAAACTGGGGGGAAGTGGGGGGGGGGGGAGAGAAAAAGATAAAGAACCTCATTTAATTGAATTATGATGAATAACTCTGCTTTTAATTTTTTTTTTAACACTTCTGGGAACCTAACTTTTCTTTCTGGCTGCTTAGTTTCTCAATTTTCATTGACCCTTTAAAAATTCTTGCAAGACCTTAGGGAGGTTTGGAAATCAATATAATAAAAATCAGGACTGTGGTAAATACATGTACTAAATTGTATCCTGTCTTCCCTACACTGGTCACAACTATGCTAATTAAGGACATATTTTCCATACCTATAACCAATTCCCTTCCATTCCCTGCTTTCATCCCTCAAGATCTGATCTGGAAATTAAGAGGAAAAAAAATCTGAGAATCTACAATATCCTGTTTAGCTGAAATCGCTTATGAAAAATACAAACAAAAACCACTCTCAGTATCTGGCAGAAAAGCAGTTCTCTAGCAATGCTATCTAAAAGCATCAAGTAAATGAAACACTTGTGAGACACAGGATCAGAGCTATGAATATACTGGAAAATAATACATATAATCATACTAGGATTTGATATGTTCCAGGAAATTCAAGTGAAAAGTAATATGGTATTTATGGTAAATTATCATTATTTTTAATGGAATTAGAATTGGGAGAAGGGAGAATTCTAAAATTAAAATTAGACCCATCTTCAAACTTCTTTAAAAGAATGTTTTTAATGTTGCTTTGAACACAAAGCAATAGTCCTTTATAATATGCATAATTTTGGCAAAATTATTTTTGATAAATTTCATAGGGATTCAAATTAAATTGGGAATAACTAATTCTCTGGATCCTCTGTGCAATGAATATCCCACTTTTTCTAAGGTCAAAATAAAAATGAATAAGACTGAGTGCTCTTTAATGGGACAATTTTCTTGTTGGAAAAGTTAGTTTTTATTATTATTATATCAAAAAAGCTGCCTGAAGACAAACCTGGGGCTCCATTACCTACATAAAACATATAAATTTTCCCAGGCTTATTCTTGTACATGTCCTATAATTCCTCATTACTTACTTAGACTAAAACTATTTCACCTAAATTTCATCTATCATATTTAGGAACAAATTGGATGAGAAAGTAAGGTAGCATTTATTCCCTGAATCTTCTCTGGAGCAAAAGTAGAGGCCAAGAGGTGGCATCACTTTTGGTTTGTTTTTTTTCTTGCTTTTTGTTTTTCTTTCAAATCTAGGTCACATTATATATTCATATCATGAAAAAGGGAGACAAAGACACATAGAGAGAGGGGGAGAGAGAGAGAGGAAGAGAGAAAGAGAGAGAGAGAGAAAGAGAGAGAGAGAGATGGATACATCCTTATTTTTATGGAACCTTTGAGCATATCTTTATTTGTAGTCTGAATTCAGCTTTGTCTGATTAATGCCACTTGTAGAATTTTCATATGGTTCTAAAGGAAATGACATATCAGGGAGGATGGGCTCAATCGATTTCTATTTCCTTTCACCCATCATCCAGCAAAATCTGGATACTCTTGTAAGAGAAACTTCTTTTTTTCTTTTGTTGTGAAACAAAGGGAAATGCTGGGAAATAAAGGGCTAAACTGGGAACTGTAGGTGACATTAAAAAAAAGATATCAATAAAATTTTGAGAAAAAAGAAACAAACGAAGAAAGTGAGAAGGAAAAAGCTTGAGGGTAATGTATTTTTTAAAAACTCTCAAAAGTCTAGAGAGGAGGACAGAAATTGTACTGACTGGTGTTTCTCATAGTATAAACAATAATTTAAGGACATAATAATGCTATTTTATAACATGTAATATTAAAATTAGTATCAAATATAATGCAAGGGAGCAGAGGAGCTAAAACATAAAATCTAAAGATAACATATTTGATTTAGATGGAAAATAGATATGTGTGGCTTTTACTGTTGGCTGTATTTCCTCTGACAGGTCTTTCTCCCTATGTTGTGCTTTCTCAGAGTTTATGCAAAGAAGCAAAATTGAGACAGAATTAAAAGTATGCTGGATTGCAGGACAATGTGCATTGGCATCCCTAGATACATGTAAAGTGTGCAGCCATCTACATGGTGAGATATGAGGGGTGCTCCAAAGGACTTACCAGCCTAAATGTTGATATCCTCCTATCCTGTCCTCCCCTCCTACACAACTGGAGACTTTCTCCTTTAGTTATTCTTTTGAGTTAGATAACAAAGAGAGTGGCATTCTCTCTAGAAGGCCATTGTTTAAAAGTACATTCTTTAATGTTATCTAGAAGTAAAGGAGGTTCCTGGAGCAATCCTTTAGACTTTTCCAATAAACCATCAAAACAGAAGACTTTATTACAGAACTTTAGAGTTGGAAGGGCCCACAGAGCTCATAGAGTCAAACTTAAACCTTAACAGGAATTCCTTCATTGAGGAACCTCTAAGAAGCCTCTCCTCCATTTAAAAAAAGCTATAAACAATGATTGTCAGCAAGAATGAAGGCAAAATCTTATCCGGAAAGTATCTTAGACTTTAACCAGGCAACACATTAATAACTAATGAAAAGAGAACATTTCTTGGTTCTATGTTTCTTCTTGACCTACCAAAAGCTCCACTATCTTTTGATCCATTTTCCTTTCTTCTCTCTTTCCCTCTCCTGTACTTCCTCCACCTTTCTTCTTTAATAGTATAATTAATGTATATTCAGCTTTGGTTCTGCTAATTTCTTTTTGTACCACCTCCTACAGATCTTTCCATATTTCTTTGTGTGCTTCACCTTTATCATTTCTTATTGGATGTAGATGTTCAATTATGTGGATAAAACCATACTTTATTCATCCATTCTATAATCAGTGAATCTACAGGTGGTTTCTAAGGTTTTGCTAGCACAAATACAGCAACTATAAATATTTGTGGGGGGAATGATAGACCTTTTCTCCCTGCCCTCCCTCTCCAATGGCGTGTTTATGATAGAGCTTTGGCAATGGAATTGCTGGATCAAAAGGTATGATCAGGGCTCTTCAAAATCATTGCACCAGATTGCAGTCCCATTAAACACAAATGTCTGTTACCCCATAACACTAGAAACATTGAATTTGTTGTGATGATCAAATGAAATGATATGTATAAAAAGCTTTGCAAACCTTACAGAAATATATGCTAGCTACTACTGTTGTCATTTTTTTGGATATCTTACCATTTTAATGAGTATAGATGGTATCTTTTAAAAAAGTATTTATTGGTATTTTCTGTTTCTTGCATCACCATAATTATTCTTTCTTTCCTCTGCCCAGAGAGCTATCCCATATGATTTTTAAAGAGAGAGAACAAAAGGTGAACCTCTTATCGGGTTAGATTGGATAGATTGGGGGTGTCTCCTTACCTTTCTTCATTTGAGTCCTGCTATCAGGGGTGGGTAACCTCAAAGTCACATAGGGCCTTCTAGGTCCTTGGGTGCCCCCTTTTGACAAGTTTTACAAAACAAATCCTTTTATTAAGGGGATTTATTCTGTGAAATCTAGATTCAGTCAAAAGGCAGCACTTGAAGACCTAGAGGGCCATATCTAGCCTCAAAATGGAAGTTTCCCTACCCCTGCTTGACCTTCATAATTGTTACACTTACTTTTGATCTTTTAGTGTGTCATTCTGTACATTTACATTGCTGTAGTCACTTTGTATATTGTTTTCCTGGCTCTAAAGATAGTATCTTAAAGTTGCCTCCCTTTGAATTTCTCTGCTTATTAAGAAGCTTGAGCATTTTTCCATGTAGCTATTAGTCTATTTCCTCATCTGTAAATTGTCTGTTCATGTCCTTTGGGTGTATTGAAATATGTAATTTTAACCTCATAAATATGCACCATTTCCTTATAGATTCATTATTTCAAAAATCTATTTCTCCCTCCAAGGCTGTGAGGTTTTCCTTCCTGAATTCTGCAGCAGAATTATTAGATGCAAATATATTTAAGATGGATACATTCTCATTTTTATGGAACCTTTGAGCATATCATTATCTATTTCTAGCTTGAATCAGCTTTGTCTGATTAATGCCACTTGTTTTTCATGATTTAACAGGAATAAAAACAACCATAGCTCATATCCAAGCAGAATTTTAAGGGTTTTTGTAACAATCGTGTGAGGAAAATACCAATACCCCCATTTTTACAGGTGAGGAACCCTAGGAAACAGAAAGTAAAATGGCCTGTTCTGGGTCACACCTCTAGTAAATACCTAAAGAAAGACTGAACAGTATGGCAAGCTTTTGCTCCAACTTTTACTTGTCAATTGCTTTTGTATACTTTAAAATTGCAAATTAAATGTCAACTGCTGCTATTACAGTTATTGTTAATATTTTTAAAATTGATCTTTCTCTATCAAATGTTTCCTATACACAGCATAATGCCGGAGACTGATTTTCAATACTTTCTGTAATTTTTTGTTTTGGGGGAGGAATGGATAGAGGAATTTAGCCTGTATCTTTCATTATAATTCTCAGATTTGCATTTTCTTCAACCATTGTATCTGAAAGGAATATGTGTAGTCTCAATCTTAATATTCCCCAGAATTATCTGAACTTTTCTTGATAGCATTACTTTTTCTTCCATTAATAATCACAGAGGCCACTTTAACTGGTCTTCCTCTTTACTGGAGATGGGAGTTTTAATTTGGATCACTTTGCCCCATCCCCTTCCCTGCCTAATTTTCCCCTTCCCAGTTAATACTGTAATCTATAAAATACTTCCATTCCTCTTTAACAACTGGGGTTTTTTTTAGTTGTTTTTAAATGACCTTTTTTTTTTTTGCTACAATTTTGTTATTTGAAGACTTCCTGTTAAGTGCTATAGATTTTTTGTAAATTTTTCAAAGTCTGTTTTCTTTTCAAACAGGCATCTCCTATCTTCATAAAACATGTGGAGTTTTGCTAAGTAGATAATTCTGAGTTCATGGTCCGTTGGCCTTCCAGCTTGTGCTACCTTCCCTCACCTTCTTTGAAAAATCCATTTTGATACTAATTGTCATTCTCCGGTAAGTGAACTCTTCATTTCTGGCACCATGAAGTAATTTTCCTTATCTGAATTTATCTATGATGGACAATAATAATATCTCCTAATCAGTCTCCCTGCTTTAATAATGATCTTTCATCTTCTTTACTTTACAGAACTTCCAAAATGATATTCCTAAAGCACATGGCTTCCTGTTCAAAAACTTCCAGGAGAGAGTCTCTCTAGTCTCCAAAACAAAATATAAATTTCTTTATTCAGAATATAATGTCCTTTACCATGTAGCTCCAGACTACCTTTCTAAGCTTGTTGTGCTTTACTCCCTTTAAATCCCACTATATTCTGGCCAAACTGGCCTTCCTGCTGTTTCCCTCCACATTCTATCTCCCATCTCCACCCCTTTGTCCCTCCCTGGAATGCACTCCCCTCTCATCTCTACATCCTGGAATCTCTATCTCCCTTCAAAGCCCAGTTCAAGTAATACTCATGCAAGCGGCCTATCCTGATCCCTTTTCTAATGCTCCCCACCCCATTACTCTATACATATACATTATATATTTATTTTTCTGTGCATATAGTTCCCTGCCCCTCCAATAGAATATATTTTCCTTGAGGGCAGGGGATTTTTTTTTTTTTGCTGGTTGTTTTTGTATCTCATCTCCAATCCCTCCCTCACACCTACACATAGCAGAAATTTAATAATTGCTGGACTTGTAGATGTGTCTAGGCCTGTTTAGTGATTTTTAAAAACAAATGTAGGACTCTAATTTCACCCCTATTCAATTGCAACAATGAAATTCAACAATGTTTATTAAATGGTTGTTATTTGTAGCACTCCAGAGACAAAGTCAAAACTTGTTGTCCTGCTTTGAAAAAGCTTTCATTATACTAGGTGGATACAACACATAAACAGATAAATACAAAAATTTGAGGGAAAGCACATCTGGGGAGTGGGGAGAATTAGGCAAGGTTTCACAGAGGTGGCACCTAAGCTGAATCCTGAAGCTAGGGATTCCAGCAGCAGAGGAGAGAAGGGAGTATATAAAGAATACTAAAAATGGAATGCTGACTCCTGGCAATAGTTTAGATGAAATACAGTGTATATCAGGGTGAATATGGAGTGAATCTAGTAAGCTGAGCCTGTTAGAATCATTTCTGATTTGATTGGACTTGAACTGTCCAGTTAATTATTTATGTTAGCCCTTTGGGCTTTGTGTCATCTGTCAATTTGAAAAGTCTGGCATCCATATCTTCATCACAGTCACTGATAAAATGTTACCCAGCACAAACCCAAGAACATATTCTGGGGCATCCCACCAGAGACTTCTCTCCAAATCAATTACTCTTTGGTTCTGGTCATCAATTCATTTCCAAAGACACTTACATGTACCAAATGCACTCATGTTATAATCCAGCCCACACCTCTTCATCTTGTCAACAAAGACAGATGACAGATGCTGAAATCCAGTTCTATTATGTCTGCAGCATTTCCTTGATCTACTAGACCAGTAACTCTGTAAAAAAAAATTGTTTTTAATTTAAAAAGGAAGTGAGGTTCATTTGGCAAGTCCTATTCTTATTGAAACCACGCTGGCTCCTTGTGATCATAACTCCCACTTCTAAAATACTCACAAACCATTGTTTTAATATGTTCTTTAATTTTACAAGGAATCAAAGTCAAATTCACCAGCTTGTAATTTGTAGACTCCACCCTCTTTCCATTTTTGAAAACTAGGACATTTGTACTGCAAAACCTGGATAGAGCCTTCTCCCATTATCCATGATTTATCAAAGACTACTCTGCCAATCCTTTTCAATATCCTTGTCCTTTTCAATATCTTTGTATATGTAATTCACCTAAACCAGAGGTTCTTAAGTTGGTTAAGATTTTTTTTTCTGTAGCGATTGGGAGCTTTATTGACACAAAAGCAGCGGGCCTGAGATTTAGCAAGGAGCTAAACAAAGGCCTAGTTGGTTAAGATTTAAAGGCATCTATTAAATTGGATGGGGAAAAATACATTTCTATTTTCACTAATCTCTATTGAAATTTAGTGTTTAGTGTTTCCTTCCTTACACTTCATCAGACTGCCAAGAGGGAGCCATGATTCCACTAAACGAAAAAGTTAAGAACTCATGACCTAGAACCTATTGCCTATAGGATAAAATATCAACCTTTTGGCCTGTATTTAATGCCCTTCACATTATTCCCCTTCAAGTACTCCATGCTCTAGTCAGAAGAAACAATTGGCTATTCCCTATTTTTGCCCTCCTCTCTCCTGTCTCTGCATAGGTCCTCTCCCTTGCATGAAATGGATTCCTGCCTAATCTTTGCCACTCTAAATCTGTCTTCCTTTAGGGGGTCAGCTCAGGTACCATCATTTGTTTCCATGATGACTTTTCTTATCTTTAGTCTCCCAGTCCCCTTGAAATCTCTCCCTCTGATTTTCCTGTAGAACATTGCCTGATTCTTTCAACCTTCTTACTCTGAGTTATACTCAAAGTGAAAGATAGTGCTGTGGATACAAAGCTGGCCTTGGAGCCAGAAAGTTCTGGGTTCAAGTTTTTCTTCTGATATATACTATGTGATCCTGGGCACTGAAATTCTTAGTGCTCTAGAATTCTCTCTAAAAATAAAATGCAAAGAGCCTGCACTGAATTGGTAGAGTTCTCTACATCAATAAAGTCACAGTTCCATTTCCTAAACTGGAGTACATTAAAGGGATAGTAGAAAATGGCCTAATTTGGAGTCAAGAACCTGTGATATAATGAATAAATAGTGTTGGGATTAAAATTAGAAAAATGAGGTTTCAAACCATGAGAAAATCATTTTCTTTTTTGAGCCTCAGCTTTCTCATCTGGAAAATGGTATGAACAATGCCCACAGCACTGACTTTGTAATGAGAATGTAATAAGATAATATATGAACCTTAAAGTGGCATATAAATATCCATTATTATGTCACATCCCTTCCTGTATTTCTTGAGGACAGGGACTATGCCATTTTGCATCTTTGCATGTCCTGTGTCTGGAACTTTTTTCCTTTTCAGTAAGGACAAGTTGAGGCCTGTCATTTTCCTAAGGTATGGAGCCCTCAGTGTGGAAATTCCTGTTGACTGCATATTGGCAACTCCATCAACAACTTAGCAATGTAGAGATCTGCCTGGGGCACACAAAGGATGTATCAGAAGTAGGACTTGAACCCAGGTTTTCTACATTCCAAAAAAGCTCTACCCCACCATATTCTCCTCCTATTTTTTTTTCCCATTCTGTAGGCTCTAAAAAAAAAAGTCTGTTAAATGAATAATCGAGTTTGTCAAACAAGCATTTATTAATCGCTTATGTGCTTGATATACTTTAAATATGTATGTAGAAATATCATATATTGTACAATCCACTAACAGGCAATTAAATTTAACAAATGTATAAAAGACCTAATACTGCTGGAATACTAGGAGAAAGATTCTCTTTGGAGGATATATATATTCAAGTAAACAAGTATAAAGTTATACAAAGTAACATCAAGACTGAGGGAATGCCAATAACTAGGGGTGGGGTAAGGGGAGAATCAGAATGCCCTTTATATGGCATCTTTTGAACTACAAGCTCGACCTTAAAGCTGAGTTATTATTTCTCCATACCCTCTCATTTTCTACTCACAAAACACGGTTAAGGAGGTAGGTGTCACCCACATTTTATAGTTACAGACGCAAGGAGAGGGGAGACTAGTTCAAAGTGGTCAGTGGTGACTCAAAGATCAATTGTGAAGTCGGCTTGCCCTACTGCTCTACTGACCAGGCCCTGGAAAAGAACCCAAGCTGGTCATTTCCCCACCCTCCCCACAATGGTAGTTCCGGAGCCTCACCTTTTCTCTCCAGATTCAAAACATGCACCCTTCACACCCCTACACACTGATCCCATTTATCCAGACTGCCCTCAGGGTTCTGGCTCGGCTCTCTCTACCCTGCAAGGTGAAAGGAACACCTCAAGAACCAGGTGTAAAACCCTAGCACCTGCAAAGGCCTCCTTTTCCTCCTCCACTTAGGAAACCGAGCCACCAGCTGTCCTTCCATCCCGGAGTCATATTCTCCAGCCCCTCGCCGAGGACGGTTTGACTTGGACCGGAGGCCGGGAGGGTGGTCACCTTTGGTTACCCGATCCAGTTCACTGCGGGCTTGTCTTCCAAATCGTCCCCTCGCGCCCACCCACAGGGCAGCCTGTGACCTTCTCTCCCCAGTAGCACCAAATCCCTGCTACCCGCAGCGCTCCACCCCTTCTGGGTCCCCAGCTGGGCCCAGAGCCCGGTCTAGGGGCAGGCAGGAGGAAGTGGGAGCGCAGAGAGGTGGGGAAGGGGAGGCTTTCGGGGAGACAGGAAGGACCTCGTTTCCCTCAAGTCAGGATGGGTCTCCGATTCTGGCCCAGGGTACCAAATCAGCCTGAGAGGACGCTGAAGGCATTGGGGTTGGGGTCGAATGGAAAGGGTTGCAGGGAGCGGCGCATACGGGTCCAGGTTTTTTGCAAAGGAAGCAGGACAGGATGAGGAGGGGCACCCCCAGGAGGAGGGGCAGTCGGGGAGGGCCCTTCACTGCAGTCAGCCGCGGCCCACGCCTAGCTCGAGACCCCTCCCATCAATGCAGCCCAGACTGCACGCACATCCACAGCCCTCTCCCCAATTCGTGCGCCCCAATGGCCAAAGCGACGCCCCAACTCCTTTCTTTCTTTCTCTGCGTCTCGGGCTCCCCATTCGGCCCCACCCCTCGCCTTTCCCCGGTGCCCAGGACAATGCAGCACCCAGACCCGCCCTGCGCCGAGAGGGGCTCGCCACCGCCTCCCCGGCTAGCGCATTACCTCACCGAGGCAGCCGGGGCGGGCTGCGCGCAGAGGCGGAGAGGGAGAGCCGAGGCTGGCTGGCGGCTCGCGTGTGAATCAGGGGGCGGGGCGCAGGCGCGCTTCCTCCGCCCCCCGTATAAAAGGCTTCACTTGGGGTTCGGCCGCTCTCAGCTGCAGCCTCGGGACCTGGAGAGCTGGTGCATCGGCACGAGCTAGGGCCGGCTGGGGAAACGAACCATCGCTGTCGCAAGCAAGCACCATGCGGGAGATCGTGCACATCCAGGCTGGCCAGTGTGGCAACCAGATAGGAGCCAAGGTGAGGCATGTGGCGGTCAGGCAGTGGGTGCCGGGCGGCCCTGCGGGCTGGGAAAGGGAGCCCGGGAAGCCCTGCCGACCACTCGGGGTTTGTGCATTCCTTCACGCTGAGGGTCCGGCCGGGCTCAACCTGTGCCTTAATTCCCCCGAGGCGGAGCTCGAGCTTAGAAAAATAATAAACCCTCCAAGCTGTTTAAGCCCTTTGTATTTTCTTCCGTGGCTAGCTGATGACGTACGGACTTATGCTTGTGCGTAATTTTATCTAATGGCCAGTTCAGTTGAAATATTTACCCAGTGACATGTTAAGTTCATGTAATTCATATGTACATATTCTGGTATATATGTGTATCCCTATGCACGCATGTATAAATTCCACTTAAAAAACTCATGCATTCAGACACTGAATGGCAAATAGGGTTTATGATTAAGATTTAAGATTAAGATTGATTAATTTAAGATTAAGGGTTCACATCCTGAAAAAGAGATTTTAGACAAATTACCTAACTCAATATGGGCACATTGTTGACCCATCTAAAAACTCTAAGCTTGGATCATCCTTCTAAGGTAATGTAATTATTGTAATCATGCCTGTGAATTAACAAGGGGAGTGGTGTTGTGGCTTGGCATGAGTGTATGTCTCTGCCAAAGATGTGGTCTCTCTCCAAACCGCCATATTGCTCACCGTCACAGCCTCACCCCTTTCCTGCTGTGAATTTACAATAGATTCAACAACCTTGAAGAAAACACTAAATTGTCTCAGAGCTCCCCTCCTTCCTCCAGCCTGCCCTTCCCCCTGCATTCACTCAGTGTGGACAGTGTTTAAACCAGTATGTAGGTCAGTGGCATAAAAAATCCTGTTTCTTGGATGGCTTGGGTGGGGTTTGGTGCATGCCAAGATTCATTGATCATCGGAGCAGTCAGAACTTGAACCTTGGGCATCAGGCTGCTGCAGGGAAAACCGAGGCTGTTTTATCAATAGGCAATGCTGCTTATTTACTGTTCGTTTCCGTCTAAAGCAGCATTAGCCTTTACTGTTAGGTTGTCACGTCATTCCTTTCCTCTAAATGGAAATGATGAATTCACTGCTGCTTTTTCCGTGATATTCAGTATAACATGGCCAAAGCTCTGCAGCCTTCCAAGCACCTTAACAGCTTTGCTTGCTGGTAGTGGTAGAAATGCCCTATTTTGTGCTTGCTTGTCTCCTTGAAATAGTCTTTAGTTATCTGACCAGAGTGGCCACTGTTGCAAGAAGGTGGTAGGAAAAAGAAAAAAAGAGGCCATCTTTAGTGACATTGAAATGCCTTTCATACCCTCTTAACTCATTACTCATTAAAAACCTCTCTGTTTCAGTTTTGGGAGGTCATCAGTGATGAACATGGCATTGACCCCACGGGCAGTTACCATGGAGACAGTGACCTGCAGCTAGAGAGAATCAATGTATACTACAATGAAGCAGCTGGTAACTATATTTGTATCATTTTCTTTCTAATTCTTTCATACTGTGGCTAATTAACGACATAGGCACGAAACATAAACGAGGGATGTGTTCCTTGTATCACGATGAGTATTGCTGCTGAGGAGCCACTTTTAAATCCTGTAAAGGTTATATAGCTGATATGGTTATGAAGTTATTATTTTTGGATCATTTTTCTTAAGAAAAATAAAATAATCCTACCAGTTTTTTTTATGAGTGGTAGAATTTTCTCCAGTCAACACTGATGAGGAAACTGCATTGAGGCAGTCGCTCCTCTGGTGATTGAAAAATTGACTACAGGTCTAACACTGGCTTTTGTTCCTTTTACAGGTAACAAATACGTACCTCGGGCTATCCTGGTGGATTTGGAGCCTGGCACAATGGACTCAGTCAGATCTGGACCATTTGGCCAGATCTTTAGACCAGATAACTTCGTTTTTGGTACGTAATCATAAATTGGAAGTAGTTAAATGATTCACTGTCTTTCTTACAGCCAGGCTGAGTGAGGTGTGACACATCAGCTTACAGACCTAACCACTCCTTCACTAGACTTCATCCAGCCTGTGGGGTAACACTGCTTTGGTTACTATCTCTACTAACCAAGGAAGAAGTTCCATTCCTACTCTCATTAAGCTGCAGAAGCTAACATCAGAGTAAAACCTCTAAAGGCTTATAGACAAAAAATCGCTAAAGGCCAGTAAACCCTGAATAATCAGCTAGCTGCCATTTCAAACGCAGTGATAACATAAAGCATATAGAAATAGTTGTTTAACCTGCTATCTACTTTTTTCCCTGTCTGTGAATTATTCTCCCCTCTCCATAAAGTTAGAATCCCTATTTTATAATTGACTTGAACCTTTTTCTCTGTCAGAAACTCCAGTAGGTACTTTTTGGGGTATCTCAGTTTATACCATCACTGACACATAACATTAAGAATTCCCAGCTCTGATCTGAAGAAATGTTAACCAGAAAATCTGTATCTATGAAATTAGTACTATATTTTTCAATATAGTCAAAATTGGAGAACTGAAAATGTCCCTTTCAAGACTATTTCAACATCTAATTTGGCCTTTTTCTCCTTCCCCTTCCAGGCCAGAGTGGTGCAGGAAATAACTGGGCCAAAGGCCACTACACAGAGGGAGCAGAATTAGTAGACTCTGTCCTGGATGTAGTGAGGAAGGAGTCAGAAAGCTGTGACTGTCTCCAGGGCTTCCAGCTAACTCATTCCCTGGGAGGTGGCACTGGATCTGGGATGGGAACCCTGCTCATCAGCAAGATCAGGGAAGAGTACCCAGACAGAATCATGAATACCTTCAGTGTGATGCCCTCCCCCAAGGTATCAGACACTGTAGTTGAGCCCTACAATGCCACCCTGTCTGTCCACCAGTTGGTAGAGAACACAGATGAGACCTATTCCATTGACAATGAAGCTCTCTATGACATTTGCTTCAGAACCCTGAAGCTGACCACTCCCACTTATGGAGACCTGAACCACTTAGTCTCTGCCACCATGAGTGGAGTCACCACCTGTCTGCGGTTCCCAGGCCAGCTGAATGCTGATCTCCGCAAACTGGCAGTGAACATGGTGCCCTTCCCCCGCCTGCACTTCTTCATGCCAGGCTTTGCCCCTCTGACCAGCCGTGGTAGCCAGCAGTACCGGGCTCTGACGGTGCCTGAGCTCACCCAGCAGATGTTCGATTCCAAAAACATGATGGCTGCCTGTGACCCCCGCCATGGCCGCTACCTGACTGTGGCTGCCATCTTCAGGGGCCGCATGTCCATGAAGGAGGTGGATGAGCAGATGCTCAACGTGCAGAACAAAAATAGCAGCTACTTTGTGGAGTGGATCCCCAACAACGTGAAGACAGCCGTGTGTGACATTCCACCCCGTGGCCTCAAGATGTCTGCCACCTTCATTGGCAACAGCACGGCCATCCAGGAGCTGTTCAAGCGCATCTCTGAGCAGTTCACGGCCATGTTCCGTCGTAAGGCTTTCTTGCACTGGTACACAGGGGAAGGGATGGACGAGATGGAGTTCACCGAGGCAGAGAGCAACATGAATGACCTGGTGTCTGAATATCAGCAGTACCAAGATGCCACTGCTGATGAACAAGGGGAATTTGAGGAGGAAGAAGGCGAGGATGAGGCTTAGGGCCATCTGAATACATTATGCATCTTACATGGACTGTATACTATTGTGCTTACGCATGGTCTTTCTACTTGTATACTATATGGTGCTCAGTTCTGCCACTGTCAGAAGTTAATTGTTGATGTAATAATGTGGAACACTTTAAAATTATGGTAATATCTATGTGAAAATACCTATACTCATAAAAGGCATGTACCTAAAGCCTTGTCTTGACTGTTCTTTATCATTTTATAACTCACTTTCCCTTTATTCAGACATTTAAAATAAATAAGTGGGACTCTTAGAATCTCTGGCTACCTTCAAGGTTCAGCTCCAATACCACCTCTTAGAGGAAGTCTTTCCTGATTCCCTCCATTGTTAATGTTCTTCCCAGCCCCAAATTGCCTTGTATATATTTGGTACTTACTTACACTTCCCTGTGGACATGTCCTCTCCCCTACATCCTTTCCTCTTTCATCAACCCCTTGAGTCCACCTCAAAACTACTACTTAAGTCCAGTATAGTACTATCAGCAGGCTCAGTCATGTCCTGCTCTGGACAGGCCTGGAATGGGGCATGTTGTGTTCATCCTTCGTTGATGAAGAAGACCATGCCATCAGAGAAATGATGACATGACTGGCACTTGACTTTGTTTTGAGTGAGGGAGGGCTGTGCAGGTCACCAGCCTCTCTTCTCCTCCAGAGCCATCTGAAACCAGTGACCTGATATTCCTCAAGATGACTGGAGATGGCCCAGGATGCACTGGGAGACCTTGGGCCCTTTAAGTCAAGGTCTTTGCAGGTACTCACTTAGGGTGAGGCAACGCCCATTCATTGAATAGGCCTGTTTAAGAAGTAGCCAGGGAATGGCCCGTTTAATGAAGTCAAGAAAAAGAAAGATATCAGGTTGGGTGGGAAACAGTTACTATTGATAATCACTTTAAAGCTAGGAGGGTCCAGAAGAGCCCTTAGACAGGGACCCATTGGCGTCCCAGCTTCAGAGTGCAATAGCTTTAAGGTTTTGGAACAGGACATGACAGGACAGGAAAGGAGCCAGTAAAACTCAAGTCAGTTGGGCATCTTTTGGCTATCCAAATTTACCTTCCTTTGGAGAGAAGAAGGAAGGGGAGGGGGAGGCAGACAGAAGAGAAGGAGATGAGTTACCCAGCTAGCTGGGTCCAGTGGGGCATGTAACTTGCTGCAGGGCCCTGTGAGTTAGAGTGGAGGTAGCAAGTGCATGCTGAGGTCATTAACACAGCTCCCAAGCCTGCTTTTACTAGGAGAAAAAAAATAAAAATTCCAGTAGTGCCTGGATTTCCCAGAGAACATTAGGGACTCAGAAGAAAAGAAAGAGTGGGTTGAATTGTCAGATGGTTCCTCCCTGTAATTAGTGATGAGACTTAACTTAGACATAACAAAATTGGGCTTGGGAGGGGAATCACAGGATCAAAGATTTCAAGCTGAAAGGGATGGCCATCAATCCAACCCCCACATTTTACAGATAAGGAAACGAGGCCCAGGGAGTCCTGTGCCTATGGCCTTACGCAGGTAACTACTATACTCACCTATAATCATAAAAGGGTATCTAAAGCCTTGCCTTTACACATTTTATCATTTTATAAAACTTACTTTTTATTTATTCACATTTTTAAATACATACATGGAACTTAAGGAAATCCTGGCAGCAGTAAAAGAGTATACTATGTAACAGCCTTCTTTGTGTCACAAAGATCAGGATTCCTTTTTTAAAACTTGTGGGACTATTGAAATTGACCTGGAGGAGCACACAGTGCGAGACTGGGACAGAGGAAACTGCCTTGATCTCTAGTTACAGTTTGCCTTATTAATAAGCCAAATAAGTGATTGTTAACTAGTTGCAATTGTACCAAATTTTTTCCACCGATAAGTGGACAATATATTCCTTTCCTCTCTGAGGGCTCTTGTGAGTGTAAATAAAGCAAAAGGAAAAGTGCTATCTGTTTTTCAAAGAAAGGTATAGCAGAATTTCAAGATTTTGTTTTATTTTGTTTAGTAGCAGATATGAAAAACAAATGGCCCAATCTACAGCAGTTTATTTAGAACTAAAGGGATTTTACAGGAAGAAATTCACAATTTATTAGTAAGAAATTTCATTAGTAAGATTTACTTTTGGGGGATGGGGTAGCTATTGCCACAAAATTAGAGTGCTCTCATAAACATGATTGATCCTGATAATTCTTATTTTTTCTAAAAGAAAGGCAATTTACAATATGATCTGAAGATAGATGTATGTAAAAACCAGAAAGATTTTGGTCAACTTTTTTTTTTTTTTACTGTAGGAAGTCTTCTACTAGTTTGTTGAATTCATCTGCAAAACGCAAATGCAGGTTGTGCTTGCCTTCTGGCATCAGATGTAATCTAAAAGAAGAAAACAGTGAATATCAAAAAATAAACATTTACTTGGCAGTAAAAAATTCATAAATCCAAGATCTCAGCATAACCTATTCTTTGGAAAAACCAGGATTTGATTATTTTGATTGATATGAGTGTTCTTTCCCTCAGAGCAGACTGTGCTTTCTTAAGCCCTACTATGCCTTTTAATCTTCTGAAATTCTTTTGCCTTCTTAGTCTTTGTAAATGCCCCAAAAATATTCTACCTAATGTGTTTCCTCTTATTCTGCTTGAAAATGAATTGGGCTTGATGTTTTCTGGCATCTCTTTCCGTTCTAAAACTATTCGATCCTGTTTGTAAACAGCATTTGGGGTACCAATGCTGACCTTAACAGGTTAGCCTACTGTTTCATTCTGTTGATTGGCCAGTCTCTGCTACATTTACATCCTTAGAGGCAGCAGGGTAAAATGGACACACAGTCAAGAACTGGGTTTGAATCTCGGCTCTGCCTACTAGTATGATGGCATAATAACTCACTTTTGAGCTTGGTGTCCTCGTCTATAAAATAAGGTTTTGCTAAACAAGTTCCAAAGACCCTTCTGACTCTTGGTCGTATAACACGAGAGAAAGGACAGCATACCACTTCTTACATGCAAGTCTTGGTTCCTACTCACAACCACCATACATCTTTTCACTGCACTTTGGGCAGTTTGTAATTTTAATTCTTTTGCAACTATCAGGAAATGGCTAATGAGCTCATAAAATACTACATTCAGATCCATCGAGTAGAGGAGAAACTTATTGTACAATAATAAATAGCAGGGGTTCTTAATCATATTTTTTTTAATGTCATGAACTCTACCAGACTTGTTAAGCCTATGGACTCACAAGAAGAATGTTTTAAAACATAACATATGTGGAATTACAAAGGAAACCAGTTATAACGCTATAGTTATCAATTTTTTTAAAAAAAGTTCACAGACCCCAGGTTGAGAAGCCTTGATGTATGGTGAAGAAAATATAATATATTCATTTATACTAGCTTTTTGGGGAATGCGGAATAACTTAAAATAACTAGGAATACAGTGTGTGTAACAAGCTCTTGAAAGTATGCTTAGTAAGATGGCTTCCCCTTAATATGAGTATTATACAGAGTAAACATTGTATTTGTTATGCATCATCAAGCAAAGGAATTTTTTTGGCCATAAACTGATTGGAAGGGAAGAAATGACTAAAAGGGGAACTATGGTGACTTCTCTAAGGCTAGATGAGAGTTTGTGCAGTTGATTCTTCAAATAAATAGATGTTTAAGGTCAGCTAATGAATGGCTTCTACTGTTGAAGAATGGGAAAGCTAGAATCAGAACTTAGAAGCTTCTCAGCTCCTACTCAAAGACTGAAAGTTCTAAGTCACGCCATCCTCCTTTGATCAAAAAACACTTAGAATCTTAGAATCATAATCTCGGAGTTGGAAGGGACATAAGAGACCATTCTACCCTCTCTGTCTCTCATCCTGAATCTCACCTTACCCACCCATCCTTAACCTTCACTTCTACATTCACTGCCCCTACTTGCTCACATTTCAGTATATTCCTGGAAACTACTTTCTCTGATGTTGCCAGTAATCACTTAAATGTGAAGTCCTTTTCTACGTTCTCAATCTATTTTACCTCTCAGCAGTTTAGGACTCTGCTAACTCTCCCTCCTCTTAGATTAGCTTCTCTCTTATCCCTTGTTATCTATAAAATGAGGGGATGGGATTATGTGGCCTGTGAGGTCCCTTCCAGCACCTGAGCTATGATCCTATGTTCTATCATACTATTCTCTACCTTTTCTCTTCCTGCTGTCAGACCACTTCTCATTCTCATCAATCGTCTCCTGCCCATTAACTTCTGGGTCACCCCCAGCTAGCTTTCCTGTGCTCTCTTCTCTTCCTCTAGACTCCCTCAGTGATCTCATCAACTCCCACGGGCTTGATTATCCTATTTATGCAGAGTACTTCCAAACTACAGATCCAGCTTTGTTTTCTATTTAACTCTCATTGCCAGTTCCTATTGGACATTCACCTGGATATGTCATTGGCAGGTCAAGCTAATCATGTCCAAAATGAAACTCATATTTGCCTCAAACCTCCTCCTCTATATCTTTTTTCCTATCATCCAGACTGACAACTTCAGAAATGTAGGTAAAAAAAATTACAATATATAACAAAACTCACTGAGAATTCCAAGCATGATTAATCAATTTATTAGGGAGTTCAAAGGTCCCTAATCAACTGGATCCAAGATCTTCCTCACTTTGGGTTCTAGCTACTTTTATACACTTGGGAGAGTACTAAAAAATAGAAGGAGGTATTACAATTCACTGATTGGTCAAGTGTAGAAGTAGAGAAATCTTATGGTTGACTAAGGGAAATGTCCACCAATCGTAACCACTCTGTCAACAGTCTTTTCACAGGCCATGAGACCTTCCAAGGTCATCAATTCCAGGTCATCTCAGCAGGGACTTTCCAAAGATCATAAGACCCTTTCAACAACATCTCAGGGCCTTCCAAAAGTCATAGGACTCTAGTGTTTAATCAATAGTATCCTAGGGTCCAAGGAAGTTGTGGGTTTGAAGCAAAGGTCACAAGGGAGTGAATGTAGTGATTTATAGGGGTGAGGGGATATTGTACCAATAAATGAATCTTATTACAGCATGTTTGGGTTGCGGGGGAAGAGGTGTTCAGTAATTAATTACATTCTTATTACATTTCTAACTAACAATATGAATCTAGCTGATAAATCAAATACAAGTAATATAATCATTAATACAAGGTAGATTAATTATTTATAAAGGGGACAGCTAGGTAGTACAGTGAATGGAGCGCTGGCCCTGGAATCAGGAGTTCCCAAGTTCATATCCAATCTTAGACACTTGAAACTTACTAGCTGTGTGACACTGGGCAAGTCACTTAACCCCAATTAGCTCACCAAAAAAAAATATTCATAACTCTTATCCTAACAGCATTAGCATACATAACTCAAACTCAATCTTATTCTGCTTAATTCACTAATACCATCACTGATCCCTTCAAATCACAATAAACTAAATAAATGCTGATTAATTTGAGTAGGGTATATCAAATTGTAATCACAGAATAATTCTTGATGCTGTTAGTGCTCTTTCACTTCCCCCTCAATCCAATAAGTTGCCAAGTCATCTATTCTACCTCTATAACATGTGCCCTTTTCTCTGCTTAGTTCAGATCATCACCCCCTACCTGGTCTATTAGAACAGCCTGTTTGGCCTCCCTGCGTTCAGACTCTCCTCTCTCTAACCCACTCTCTACTCAGCAGCCAAATAACTTTCTAAGCCACAGGTCTGACCATTTCATTTCCTCACTGAAAAATCTCCAGAAGCAGCCTACTGCTTCAAGGAAAAACAAAACAAAACCTCTTACTTTGTCATTTAAAGCCTCTCACAGTCTGGCTCCCACCTACTTTCCAGACTGAATTCATATCACTCCCCCTCATACACTCAAACAAACTGGCCTACTCACAGTTTCCAAAATGTGACCTGAGATTTCCCATCCTTGTGTCTTTATAGAGGTTGCCTCTTTCCTCACCCCAATATGCTTGGAATTTACTCCCTCAATTCCACTTCTAAAAGTCTCTAGTTCCCCTCCCCCACCCCACCAAAAAAAAAAAAAACCAAACAACCCATTCTTTTTCCCTTCCTCTTGGATGTCCCACTCACATGCTGTTTTTTTAATTTTTAAATGTTTACCTTCGGTTCTGGTCTTTCCTCCCCACCTTTCACTTCTGCCTTTCCTTGCCATCAACTTCCAATTATTAGCATTCTCTGCTTCCAAAAATGACTTTATATTTACTTGAGTACAAATTATATTTCATACACCACCCTAGTCCAGGGGTGGGGAACCTGTCCACATGTGGCCCTTTATGTCCTCAAGTGCGGCCCTCTGACTACATCCAAACTTCACAGAACAAATCCCAAAACTTCACAAAATGAATCCCCTTAATAAAAGGATTTGAGAAAAAGACTGAGAATTGGCAAATATTTCTCAAAGAAGGAGGGACACAGGCTGATATATGAAAGAAACTTGGGAAGTCAGGAGGCAGAAATGAGAAGAGCTTGGAAGGCACAAGGGAGAGTCAGTAAAAATACTGTCAGGTGATGGAGCTCCCTGCGTCAGTAACAGCAGAGAGACCAGTGTCACTGAAACAGAATATAGAGAGGGAAGTAAGGTGTGAGAAGGCTGGAAAGGGAAGAGGGGCTCAAGCTATAAAGAGCTTTCAAAGTTAAACAGAAGATTTTGTATTTAATTCTAGAGGTAACGGGAATGGACTGAATGAGGCAGGGAAGTGATATGGTCCTTTAGAAAGATATATTTGATAGGTAAGTGGAGAATGGAGAGTGGATTCGAGTGGGTAGGGAGCTCCCTACACGTGGTAGGGAGCAATAGTCCAGGTGAGGCAGGTGACGTGAGGTGATGAGGACCTACAGTAGGCTGATGGCACTGTCAGAGGACAGAAGGCTTCTTATATGAGATATGTTCTAACAAAAGAACACAACCACTAACTATATATGGAGGGTTAGTGAGGAGTAGAGGGTAACACTTAGACTGCAAGCCTGGCTGGGTGGGAGGATGATGCTCCCCTCAATAACAGCAGGGAATTAAGAAAGAGAAGAGAGTTTGGGGAGGAAAGATAATGAATTCAGTTTTGGACATATTGAATTTAATATATCTATAGACACCTAGCTCAAGATATTTAAAAGGCAGAGATTCGAGACTTGAGGTCCAAAGAGATGTTGAAGTTGGACAAATAGATCTGAGAGCCATCTGTATAGAAATGATAATTGAATCTATGGGGAACTGATGAGATCATCAAATAAAATAGGATGGAGACAGAAAAGGAGTCAAGACAGAGCCTAAGAGGTGGTCAATGAGGGTGACATGGACTAAGATCCACCAAAAGAGAGTGAGGAGTAGTGAAGAGAGGACAGGGTCATGAAAACAGAGAAGGGTGAGCAACGATGTCGAGGGCTGAGGAGAGGTCAAGAAGGACGAGGATTGAGAAAAGGCCATCGGATTTAGCAAGTAAGGGATGCTGGGAGGCACTGGAGTTCTTAGACTCCAGCCTGTAACAGGTTCACTCTTGCTCTGGTCAGACAGGAAGGGCAGGGAGACACTTTGGAAGGCTTAATAATCTTACTTTATTCTAGTCTATTCTTCTCAAGAGGGTTGCTCACAATGACAGCACCAATTCGTGCAGCTTCCCCTGATCACCCTTCTTTCAGGGGATAATGAGAATATAGTAGGAGTTACAACTCCTACAGAATCCTCTAAGCCTCAAAGGGGGCCGGCTGAGGCAAACACAGATGCCCTCCAACCCTTGATGGGGGCAGTCGAGGCACACACAGCATTATACTGTCATGTTCCCCTGTGGGTTCCCCACTCACTGACCAGTGCCCACTTGCTTTATAGGAAACAGACAAAGAAGGCACACTGCCAGCAATAAATAGCCCCACAGGTTAACTTGAGCAATATTGTCATTCAGCGCAAGCACAGTAAGTATTGTATTATGTCACTCCATATATCTCACTGCGCAGGCGTGGAAACTGTTTTGAACCATGATCTGAGAATTATTATCTAGCACCTGGAAACTAGAAATTGCTATGGCCATGGATCCTGAGAACTAAGGCAAAAAGGATAACAAAATCCTCTTTACTTACAAGAGATCATCAGTAACTTTAGGGAGAGTAATTTCAGTTGAATAATGAAGTCAGAAGTCACTCTGTAGAGAGTTAAGGGAGTGAGAAGACAGACAATGAAGACACATATTGTAGACAGACTTATCAAGGAGTTTAGTCACAGAAGGGAAGAGAAATATAGGTCAATTATTATCAGGGATAGGGACAGATAGTTAACCCAGTGAATAGAGCACCAGCCCTGGAGTCAGGAGGACCTGAGTTCAAATTCAGATACCTGACAATTAGTATCTATGTGACCTTGGGCAACTCACTTAACCCCTATGGCCTCACCTCCCCCCTGCAAAAAAAAAAAAAAAATATATTATCAGGAATTGACAGATCAAGTAAAGGTTTTTTGGGGATCAGGGAGATATGAAAATCTTCATAAGCATAAGTGAAGCAGCCAATAGAGAGGGAGCAAATGGAGATTATTAATCAAGATAATTGGGGGGGGGCAATCTGCTAGAGAAAATGAGATGGAACGGGATCACTTGTGCACATGGAAAGGTTTGCCTTGGCATGGAGAAAGTTCACCTCTTATTGTGAAACAAGGGTAAAGGAGGAAATAGTGGCAGAGCACATCTGAGTGATTTGAGAAGAGGAATAGGGAGAAAAGGGAGTCAAGATGGAAAGGATAGAGATTATAGCCAGTACAGGGGTCATGGTCTACATAAGAACTGAGGGGTAAGGGAGGTGAGGGTGAAGATGAAGAATGAAGTTTAGAGTTACAAGGCAGGGGAAAGGCGAAACAGCAACAGACTGTGATTGTGATCCGATAAAGAAATTTCAGAGTTCATGAGCATGGATGTGGAACACTTGCAGGTGATAATAAGATCAAAGGGATGATATCTCTGTGTGTAACAGAGGAACAGGTCATAAGAAATGAGTATACTGAAGAGTTGGGAGGTAAGGGAATTTGAGGGAATATTAATATGTATATTAAAGTCCCCTAGTCAGAGGGCAAGAACTGGGGAGAATAAGATTGTGGGCCAGGCGCTGAACTTATTAAGGAAGGAAGGAGACAATCCTGGAGGTCTGTAGACAACAGCTACCAGAATTTTGATTGGATTGTAATCATGTATTGGATAAACCTCAGGAAGGAAAGTGACTGAGTGAAGGAGGTAAGGGTGGAATTTAGGAGTGGCAGTGGGGAACAAGAAGGAATACAACACCTCTACTATAACCAAATGAGTCTGGGTGAGTGAAAGTTCAATTAGTGCTAGAAAGTGTAGCCAGGGAGGCTGTTAACAAGAGGGAGCCAGATCTTGGTGAGTTCAAGCAGAGAACAAGAAAGGAAAGGGTTCTTAGATGAATTCTAGTTTCCAGTAATGGGGCAGCTAGGTGGTGCAGGAGATAGAGTGCCAGGCCTGAAATCAGGAAGACTTGTCTTCCTGAGTTCAAATCTGGCATCAGATACTTACTAGATGTGTGACCCTGGGCAAGTCACTTTTAACCCTATTTGCCTCAGTTTCTTCCTCTGTAAAATAAGCTGGAGAAGGAAATGGCAAACCACCACAGTATCTTCGCCAAGAAAACCCCAAATGGGGTCACTAAGAGTTAGGCACAATTAAACAACAAATTTTCTAGTAATATGGAAACTACTTGGGTTCAAAGGAAGATTCTAGGGAACTCTGGGTCTGGTGTGAAATTATCAGGTGATAATAGAAAGACTCTGTAAGGGGCAAATTAAGAAAAGAAAATTTAAGTCCATATGCAGAGAGTTCTCTCTCCTTCTGTGTTCCTCATTTCACATCATTCAGATGCCTGTTTTCTGCCACTTGTTTCTCCTTCACCCTTATTTCACATGAAAAGGTAACTTTCTTCCATGCCAAGGTAACGGGGCCTCAGAAGCAGCTCAATGCAGGAGTAAGAATACCAAATTTGGAGCCAAAGAAATCTTCCAGCTCTGCTCTTAGTACTTACTAACTGGGGGACATTAGGCAAGTTACCCCACCTCCATGGGTCTGAGCCCGCTTATCTGTACAGTGAGTGGGTTGGACTATAGGATGACTCAGGTCTCTTCCAGCTCTATCTAGATCTATGATCCTATCACTTCCTTTCTCTTTGTATTCCAGTGTCTAGCATATTGAGACCTCTTGTTTGTTGAACTGTTATGAATCCAATCCAATCCCATACCTCAGCAGAAATTCCCTCTACAATGTTTTTCTATAATGTGACATTGAATGCCTCCCAATGACAGAGAACTCACTCCACTTCCTGAACTAGCCAGGCTACTCCAGTACTGGACAGCTGTTCATGGTTATAGAGTTTTCCCTAATATTAAGCTGTAATTGGTCTCTTTGCAATTTCAGCTCACTATTGTTATTTCTGCCTTCTGGGACCAGGCGAAACAGGTCTGGTCTTGGAGAAACTTAAATCTGCCTAAGATTGCTATGGAGAATTGCACAGGACTTCCCTGCAGGATTCTACATCTAAGCCTACAAACTACTGCAGCCTTAAGCAATCCTTTGTTGAGCAAGTAGCTTCTGCAGCTGTCATAACACATTTTTTGTTCATAAGCTTCGCTGCACTGTTAAGATATTTACTTTCAATAGGATTTTGAGTAGGAAGTCAAGTGCAGTCTGAATGAATTACATTTTCTTTAATAAAAGCAGAATTTGGCAAGTTCAAGGTTACATTTACTACGCATTGCTTTGAAAAAGCGAATGCATAGTAGACTTCCAAACAAATGGGAGCTTGAGATGTAAGTTATAATAACTGGAAGTCAGTCAGTTGGTTTATATTGGAAACTGGACATCAGAGAGACTGTATTGAGGCCAACAGTCATTTTGTTCCACCCACTTACCTACCCTTCTAGTCCTGGAGGCAGATCTGTTCCAGCTTAACCTTATGGTAGAGATCTGGGAAAACATGTAGTTGTTCAGTCATTTCAGACTCTTTATGATCTCATTTGGGGTTTTCCTGGAAAAGATACTGGAGTGGTTTACCATTTTCTTCTCCAGTTCTTGTTACAGATGAGGAAACAGGTAAACAGGGTAAAGTGACTTGCCCAGGGACACACAGCTAATGTCTGAGGTCACATTTGAACTCAGGAAGATGAGTCTTCCTAACTCTAGGTCTGGCACTTTATCCACTGCACCACTTAGTCACTCTCAAGAAAAACTAGGGAAGGACTTTTGGTGGGATGGGAGATTACTCTCAGCCAGGCCAAGGTCATTCTCCAGTTCACAGAATCTAAAACACATGACCTTCTCTGGAATGGTGCACAATCCCAGACCTAGTTGAATCTTCAGTTTTGGTATGGGTGTCGCCCAGCAGTTCTTAAAGTTTTACCTGGTAGATCTTCAAGCCTACTGAAGAGACTGCTCCCCACTCTTTCCATTGTTTGCCAGGATTTCCTAGCAAAGAAGGAAGCAAAACCAGGACAGCTTTCCCTCTTCTGTTCTGCTTGAGTACATTTTATTATTTACTTATTCCACACCTTTCCCCTGCAAGGATCTCTTTGGGGAAGAAATGGTGGATAGTACCTTGTCTTAAAAAGGATGGGAAGCACTCCTTGAAGGCAAGTGGTTCTCAAAGTGTGATCTGGGGACCTGCGGGGAGGAAGGGTCCCTAGTTTTCTTTTAGTAAGTCTTTAAGGTTAAACTATTTTAAAAATAATTCTAAGATGTTTTCATTTCAAATACAGTAAATAGCAATAGATACAAACCATAAAGTTTTTGGGGGGTTCTCAACAAATTTTAAGAGTGTAAAAGGTCTTGAGATTTAAAAAAAAAAAATAACCACATTCTAAGGCATAATTAAGAGTACAGCTGACCTCTGGAATGAAAGGATAAGAATATGATCAGAATTACCTTTCTTAATTCTTTTTCATTCACTAACCAAAGGCCCTTATTGTACTACCATCATGTTCCGATACAAGACTGAATGACTTTAAAGTATCCTGTTATTTTGTATTCCTTTGAAGGCATAAAGAAAGATAGCTGTAATTATATAGTTGTTAAAAGATGAGTAAACTCCATCTGGGAATTATGTTCATATTATTATGCTAAAGGCATCTAACTAGATTTCATAGCTGCTCAGAGGTGGTGATAATGGCACAATGGAATGAGGAAAGGAGGGATTTGGGATCAAGAGAGTCCTAGAATCAAATTTCACCCAGCTGTGTGACACAGTTGTAAAACAGTTGACTTCTCTGCACCCCAGTTTCCTCAAATGTAAAGCAGGGATAACAATATTTGCCTTCTCTACCTCACAAGGCTGTTGGGAAGGTTAAGTAAGACAATATATATGAAGCACTCTGCCAGCCTTAGAGTCCTATGCAAATGCCAATTAATTAACATGTATGCCAATGACTATACAGTGTAAAGAATCAAACATTAAAAATATCAGAACTAAAACTGATGCAGTCATCAATCTTGTCCTCAGAGAACTGAAGCTAAACCATACTGCTTTCCTCTTTATAAAGAGGTGTTAAACTATAGGCATGGAATGAAGTGTACAATATCAGATATCGCCAACATATTGCTTTCCTTTGCTTAACTGTACCTTGTAATAAGGGAGTGTTTTATTGGAAGGGGATTATCAGGAAATAGCCATAATGTTAAGAAGCATCATTGAGTCATCTTAGATGTATCGTTACACTAGCATACAATAATTTATTCAGCCATTCTCCAATCATAAGATCTATAAATTATTTCCATTCTTTTAATAAATTCATCTGACAGATTTGTGTAAATCATTTGATTACTTGTTTTGCTGACTGTTAAAATAGCCTTATGGTTCTTTCATAACAGAGCATAAGTGCTCAATTATGTCCAACCTTTGCAACTTTGCTCCTCCATCCCATTCAGTAGTAACTCAAAACTAGAGGTGTGACTGATTGGTATATTAAGCTGAAAACTGCCATTCTACAACTTCCACCCACTGCTTTGCATTCCATGTCCTAGGACCAAATTTAATCTCTCTTCTAATTTTTCTTTAATAGCCCTTCAAATACTTGAAGACAGCTATTATGTTCCCCCTAATTCTTAAAACTGATGCTTTCCACCTCACCTTCACTAAATCTTGTATCCTTCTATTTCCTGTTTCTAGGGAAGACAATCCAGGACTATGTACCCAGGACCCCAGAAGTCCCTATACCACTGGCTTTGACCCTTTCCACCATGAATGAAGGGAGCAATCTTCAAGGATACAGTTTCTGGATACTCGCACCACCCAAGTCCTTGGTTTTTATTGATGGAAAGAAGATGCAGTACCATTTGCCTTGTGCCAGTGCACTCTGGGAATCACTGGGCCTTTCTACCTCAATTGCATATGAAATCTGCTTTATGGGTTGTCTCTTCCTATGAAAACGTGAGCTCCTTAAGTACAGAGGCTATCTTGCTTTTCTGTTCATATCACCAGAGCTTAGCCCAGTGTTTTATACGTGGAAAGCGTATAGTAAGGCTTTTTCATCCTTCATCTACTCATTCAATTGAGCTTTATACGACATGTTCTGTCATGCTCTAGATCATCCTGGTCACCCTCCTCTGTACACTCCAGATTATATTAATGTACTCCTTAAAATATGACACGAGTCTGAATGCAATTTAATTCAATAAACATTTATTAAACACTATCTACAAGGCACTATGCTAAGCTGAGGATACAAAAAGAAATAGAATAATGACCAAAAAAAAGCTAGCACTTGCATAAAGCTTTGAGGTTTACAAAGCATTTTATATATATATTGCTTCTTTTGACCCTCACAACAACCTTGTGAGATAGGTGCTATTATTATTCCCATTTTATAGATGTGGAGACTGAGGCTGAGAGAGGTTAAGGGACTTGCCCAAGGTCACTCAACTAAGAAAATATCTGAGGCAGAATCTGAACTCAAATCTTCTGACTCCAGGTTTGCCATTGCATATACTCTATGACTAAGCTGCCATGCAATACTTCAATGTAGTCTCCCTTCCTTTTTTGGGGCAATTAGGTGGTGCAGTGGATAGAGCACCAGTGCAGAAGGTAGGAGGACCTGAGTTCAAATCTCACCTCAGACACTTGACACTCACTAGCTGTGTGACCTTGGGCAAGTCACTTAACCCCAATTGCCTCATCCTGGGTCATCTCCAGTCACCCTGATGAATATCTGGTCACTGGATTCAGATGGCTCTGGAGGAGAAGTGAGGCTGGTGACCTGCACAGTACCCCTTCACTCAAAACAAAGTCAAGTGCAAGTCACATCATTATTTCTCTGATGGTATGGTCTTCTTTGGCAACAAAGGAGGAACACACATACTTCTATTCCCACTGCTGCCTCTGAGTTCAATCAATCATTATCTCTCACCAGGATGGACTTCTGTAATAACCTGTTAATTGGTCTTACCTCTAGTCTCTCTCCCCTCTAATCTTTCCTACACATCATACCAAAACCTAGATGGACCCTCCTAATGTATCCCTATCAGAAACATTCCTTTGCTCAAAAGTCTTAATGACTCTCTGTCACTTCATGCATAGAATAAATCCTAGTATAGAGAGCCTTCAGTTGGTCAGTTAACAAACATTTATTAAGTGTTAATCTCTCCAGTGGGAGAGACAACAAGCAAAGAGATATGTACAAACAAGCTATATACAGAAAAAGTAGGAAATAATTAATAGAGAGAAGGCCCTACAATTTAGAAGGACTAGGAAAGTCTTCCTGTAGGAGGTCAGATTTTAGTTAGAACTTTGAAGGAAGCCAGGGAAGAAGCCAGGAGACAGAGATAAGGAATGAGAGTATTCTAAGGATGGGGGACAGCCAGTGAAAATGGTCAGACCAAGATGGGGTCTTGTTCATCAAATAGCATGGAGGCCAGTGTCACTGGATAGAATACATGGAAGGATGGAAGGTATAAGAAAACTAGAAAGGTAGAAGGGGTGGCTGGGCTATGAGGGCTTTGAACTCCAAATAAAGGATTTCCACAGTTGGATTCCAGTCTATCATATCAGACTGAGACTGTTACTCTTCACATAATAGCAATGAGAGCTAGCAATTACATATAGGACTTTCAGGTTTACAAAGATGCTTTACAATGATCTCATTTGATCCTCACAACAACCCTGGGAGGTACATGCTATTATTATCCCTTTTACAGTTAAGGAAACTGAAGCAAACCGAAGTGAAGTGACTTGCTCAGGGTCTCCCAGCTTGTAGTCTGAGGCTGGATTGCCATCAGGTCTTCCTGACTCCAGGCTCAGCCCTTCATATACCATGCCACCCTCTTGTAAGCCTTCTTTGATTTCCTAGCTGAAAATAACTCCCTCTTTTCAACTCTCACATCACTTATACTCAAGTTTTTACTTAATTTTTGTGTGTTTGATTTCCCCCACTAAATTGTAAGTTCTTTGAAGGCAGAAACTTTGTCTTATTCATCTTTATCTCCCCTTCAACACCTGTTGTTTTGTTCTTGTTCAGTCCTGCCCAACTCTTCATGACCCCATTTGGGGTTTTCTTGACATAGATACTGAAATAGTTTACCATTTCCTTCTCCAGCTCATTTTATAAATGAGGAAACTGAGGCAAACAGGGTTAAATGACTTACCCAGGGTCATACAGCTAATAAGAGTCTGAGGCCAGATTTGAACTCAGGAAGACAAGTCCAACTTCATGGCCAGCACATTATCCACTGTGCCACCTACCTGCCTATGTCTCTTACTGGCAAAAAATCTCTAGCATGATATTTTATAAAGGAAACATTCTTTGAATGAACAGCAAATGATTGTTTTAAATGAACTTACTGAGGAAAATTATCAATATTCCTTACTTCTACTCACTGAATAGTAACCATTTCTAGAATGTTAGTCTAGGAGGTAAGCAAGTAGGTCATCTTACCAATTAAGTCCAAGATAAACTTTGCCTGTCATCTTCATATAAGATGTTCACTAAAAATTCAAGCTATGCACAATGAAATAATTACTATTGAAAGTAACTACAGCAGTAATGATTATCAATACTTACAAACTATAATGACTTTTCAGGTTTTCATCTTAAACTGGGAACAATTTTTGCCAAATATCAAGCTTATATTAGATCAGGAGAGGAGATGGATTTTTTTTTTTAAGCAAAAGGCTCAAATTCTTAAGGACTTTGCTTGTTTCTGTTTCATGTCTACCTTATAACATGACCATAAGTGGAATTTTGAGCTAACTGTTTTACTTCAGCCATAGAAGCAAACAGTTGACTATAGACAGCTAAAAATAGTACTGCGAAGGGAGGGTGTGGTGGTAGTGGGGAGTGGTAGTGAGTATGCCTAGGGGCAGCTGGAGTGGGATCACCCATCACACACTGTCTTGAAGATGATATGGAATCACAGAGGTGGGGGAAGTCATACTTCTTCGGTGTCTCTGCTTCTACCAGCATGTTGGCCCCTGTTAGTCTTCAGAGCCAAAGACTAACAGGTGGTTTAGTGGAAAATGTACACTATCTGGTCCTGGGTCGGTAGGCTACTACAGCTCAGCTCAGTCCTTTCTGGGCTAGGGTACAGTGGGTTTTCACGAACTTGCTTTGGCTTCTACCAGCTAGCTGGAAATCACTCAGAGAATTCCTAGGATGCCACAGGAAGTGGCCCTTCTCCAGATTCTAGAATTTATAGGACAGAATCCAGACCATGTCCTCAAGAGGCTCAGCTCATTTTTACTCTGGCCCCAAAGCACATAGGCTTAACCTATGCCATAATCACTTCCCACAAGTACCTGCGGGATCTCTGATGAACACCGTCTACCATCTGCCAGTTCTTGTATACCTGAATTAAGGAGAGAAGGGAACCAGCTCCTGTCTGAGGATCAAGAGTTGTAACCCTGTGATGTGAACTCATTCACTTGTACCAGGCTCTAAGACACTATCTCTAGTCTCCCTGTGAGCACTCTGTTCCCTCACATTCAGCTTTAATCCTGGATGCTGACTCCTGCCCTTGATACCCGGCATTCTTCTCATGTCTAGCTTTATATTATCTGGACCCATCTGGAGTTCTGGACTCCTACTTTGTCTGGCATACTTGGATGCCACACCTTGACCTATTTTTGGCTTTAGTCTTTGGACCCTGACTCCAGCCCATCTATCAGGATTCATCTTGCTTTTCTTGTTCTCTCTACTATGTCTGGAAGATACACACTGAACTCAGATTAACTGTTTGTGTTCAAGGTTCCTGCTTTCTTTACTCTCTGGCCTCCCATTTCTCATCTCTTTCTGATAAAATATAGTATCTACTGTGACACACTGACTAAACCTGGTTCCCTCAGACTTTCAGAGGGGGTGGGGAGGGAGGCGAGAAGAGGTGAGAGAGTTCATTTAGTTCAGTCAGTATTCAATCAAGAGTCTTTGCTTCTCATAGATCTGAATCCATACCTTTCACAACTGCTCTCATATTAATACAGCCATCACTCCAATTCAGGTCTTCATCATCTAAGAAGTATTAAAAATATGGGCCTGCAACACTCCCGAGTTGTGACCTGAACCAGATTAAAATATCTAAAATATTTAACGCTGATATATTAATAATATAGTATACATATACATACACATATCTGTGGCCACATATTGACTTAGAAAACCATAAATGTTCATATATATAATATATATTTACACACGTGTGTGTAAATATATATGTCTGTGTTTACTTCATACTTTATGGTTTTCTAAGTCAATATAAGTACAGTTTAGTGACTCACTTCTATTTGAATTTGATACTGGACTAGACTATTGCTATAACCATCTTATTGAGCTCCTTTCATCCTGTCTCTTTCCTAGCTAATCCATCCTACACGCAGCAGCTTGATAGTTCCAAAGTACAGCACCACACCTGTGGTGCTCACCTGCTCAAGAAATGTTAGTGGCTCTCTCATGCCTCCGAGACAAATACAACCTCCTCTATTTGGCTTTTGAAGTCCTTCACTGTCTGGCTTCAGCCCATTTTTCCAGACTGATAAGGCACGACTATGTTCTAGTCAAACTGGCCGGTTTGCTGTTACCCTTATTTAACATTCCATCTCTCACCTCTGTTCCTCTGTATTGGCTGTCTCTTGTGTCTGGAATGTTCTCTCCTTATCTCTGTCTATTTGCCTTTGAAGATAGGTACCACCTCCAACAGGAAGCCCTTCTTGATCAGTTGAGTTAAGAGTGCCTTCCCATCCTCCCCATCCTTCACATCTACTGAAATTACCTTGTACTTACTCTGTATATACTGTTACATGGTTATCTTCGTACATTTCATTTGACAATGGAACGTGTCCCTGGCATTCTCACAGGGCCTGGCACATAGAATGCACTCAATAAATACCAGCTAAATGAAACTGAAGTGGTGATCCAGGGAACTTAATGTTCATTTGAGCTGGATTCTCAGATTTCTAAGGTGTATTCCTGAGAATCTGCTTCAGATGCTTGCTCTGCTGTGGATCTTGTCTATACATAGTTATTTTCATTTTCTCTTTCTCATCAGACTAGGATCACCGTTTTTTACTCTTTTCTTTGTATCCCCAGTACTCAGCATAGTACATGACACACAATAGGTGCTGTAAACCAACAAACAAAAAGCCTGTTGGCTAACTTGAAGAGCTCCTCCTTCCCTCCCTATTTAAGCCATTCTACTTTCCCATAGCTCTAATTATCTTTCCCTACTTTGAGCTGAAATCCGCCTCAGTAACTTCCAGCCATTGCTTCTTATTCAAATAACTTAGCATCATGGAATCATAGAATTTGGGAGTTGGAAGCGATCTCAGTGGCCACCGAATCCAGCCCATAGAAAAAGAAGTTTCTCTATGGCATACCAAAAAGAGACTGACTAGGCTTGACTTGAACATTTCTATTTGGGAACCCATGGCAGCCCATCCCACTTCTGGGTACTGCTGTTAGGAAGCTTTTATTTACATCAAGTAGACATCTGGCTCTTTGTAACTTTCAGCTGTTCCCAATTTTGTCTTCTGAGGGCAAATCAGAGCAAGTTTAATAATCCCTTTTCCATAAGAAAGCCTTTCTCATACTTGAAGATAACTAGCATGTTCTTCCTGAGTCTTTTCTTTTTCCAGGCTAAATAGCTTAGACTTCTCTGAATCTTTATTACAAATACAATTTCAAGAGAAATAAAATTGTTCTCTGCAGAATATTCAAAGAAATAACCTTTTTTATACCTGAAATTCTTCCTCTGCAGGGAGGAGGAGGTTATGAGAAATGTCCTAGACCTGCATAGGGATTTGGAATTATATGGCACATTCAAAACCAGGATGTATCACAGAGCTTTGGGGATGAGGACAGAACCTGAAAAGAGCCCGCCAATGAGGGAGGGAAGGAGGCCTGATAGTGGTGATAGTATCAACACTGGAGCAAATAAAAGCAGCTGAAAACAGCAGTTTCCTATTTTCAAACCCAGAGAGAGAAGTTACAGCTAACAGGGCCACTGGCTTGGGTGGCTGGGGCTCTGGCTAAAAAAAAAAAAACAAACTGCTTGTTGGGGGCAAAAGGGAGGATGAGATGTGGAGCACCTATGTCCTTGTTGCTCCCTACCCGCCCCCCACCCTGCCTTTTTTCCAGTTGGTGAACGGATCTGTGATAATTTGTTTAATTTGCCAAAGACTGAATTTTACAGATTTAATCTTACTTCTCATAAGCATCTGTGACAGACCTAGGCATGTATATTTCTTATATTGACTAGTTCCCAGCATGAGACAAGTCTCAGAAGCAATATAACAGAAGTCAATTTTTTCTAGCCTGGGGATCTCCCAGCCTATAGTTAGAAAATGTCTCCATCTCAGTCTCAGTATAATCCAAAAGGAAGAACAGAAACCAAATTGCGTTGACTTGTCTGACTCTTCATAACCCCAAAGTTTTCTTAGCAAAGATACTGAAGTGGTTTGCTATTTCCTTCTCCAGCTCATTTGACAGATAAGGAACTGAGGCGAATAGTGTTAAGTGACTTACTCAGGGTCACACAGCTAGGAAGTGTCTGACATTGGATTTGAACTCATGAAGATGAGTCTTCCTGATTCCAAGCCCATGCTCTATCCACCTAGCTGCCCATAGAAACCTACGCCTTTAGTTTATTCTGTCCCACCAGACTGAGAAGGTAACCTTTTGTTCTGCCATGTAGCTAAGGCACATGGCTCACACTGACTATAGAAATAGAGATACAAGATAGTTAGACTTGACATAGTAGTCAAATTTAAGCCTAGTCCTAAATCCTAATGGAAACAAAATTATGCTGTCAGATTATGCCAGTTGGCTGTTACCGCCTAGTCAGAGCCTAAAAACCTGAAAGCAGATAGGGTAAAAGATTTAGTTTCCCATATATCTTCTCTTCTTTAAGACATGATTATTTCTTTTATCTGATTCTTGTTATGACAAGATCTTGAAATCCTACATCATCCTGGTGCTGCCCTCTGGATGCTCTCCAGTCTATGGAAAGACTAAAATATAGCTCTCAGTACTGAACACAATACCCTAGCCTTGATTATCTGATAGCTGAGTTGTGTCTTACTCTTGGTGACCCCATTTGAGGTTTTCTTGGCAAACATATTGGAATGGTCTGCCATTTTTTTGTCTAGCTCAATTTACAGATGAGGAAACTGAGGCAAAAAAGGGTCAAGTGACTTGGCACAGGTCACACAGCTAGCAAGTGTCTGGGGTCAGATTTGAACTCAGAGAGGCAAGTCTTCCTGACTTCAGATCTGGCATTGGATCCACTTCACCATCTATCTGCCTCATCCGATAATAGATACACTAAAGATTATTCATCTGCCTTGTTCTGGAAACCATTCCTCTCTTAATGCAGCATAAGATTTCATTTTTTTTTCTTTTTTGGATACCATATGGTCCTGTTGATACATATTGAACTTGTAGCCCACTAAAACTCCAGATATTTTCCATACAAACTATTCTTGTCACATCTCCTCTATCTTGTATTTGTGAAATTGTCTTTTGAACCCAAGTGTAAGACTATTTCTATTAAATTAAATTTTATTAGATTATGCTCAGTGTTCTAGTCTGTTTGGATTTTTCTGGATCCTTACTCCATCATCCTTTACGTTTGTGCCATTTACAAATATTGTGAGTATACTATCTATACTTTTATCCAAGTCTGATAAAATAAACAAGATTTATTTTTTGTCTATTATATTAAGAACTTTTTGAGAATAAGAGCCATAATACCTCACCACCATGGAGTAATTTATAGTTTCCAAAGAGTTTTGACACACAAAAAAATGCATTTGATTCTCATTACAATCCTTGGAAATGGCAAGGCAGGTGGTTTCCTCATTTCATAGATGAGGAAAATTAGGCTCAGTGAACTTGAGATAGGCCTGAGATCAAAAGGCCAGTAAATGAAAGTGACAGAACTAGAACCTAGGCTTTCTGACTCCTAGCTACCTTACCATAGCACATTCAAAATGTGACTGTAATTAGACTGGTGATCCAAGTGTTAATATCCTAGAACTTAGCTATAATTCTGTACTTGGCATCCATGCCACCATCTTAGTAGGTGAACTGACTTCTTTTTTGTTACTTAAGGTTATAGATTTAGGGCTGGAAGTCACCTTAGAAGTCTTCTTCTGAGGGAAGTACAGTCTCCTTTTTATAGATGAGTTGAGTCTCAAAAAGTAATAATTCTCTTAATTTTGGATCAAAGATGGATCCAATAACTGCTTGCATCTTTTCTGTTTTGACCATATCCACCTCCATCGTCAAGAAACCCTCACTTGATCTGTCCCTCTTTTCTCTTTCCTATCATTTTATAATCTCTCCTCATTTTGGTGTCTAAAGTGCTCCTGAGAAGGCTGTCTACAATTGCCTCCACTTCCTCTCCTCTCCTTCTCTTCCCTATGCTCTGCCTTCTGACCTCATCCTTCCACGGACCCTGCTCTCTCCAGAGTTACTGATGATCTCTGAATTGCCTAATCTAATAGCCTTTTCTCAATCTTCATCCTTTTTGACTTCTCCTCAGCCTGTAACAAAATCATTCTTTTCTCCTTGATACTCTCTTGTTTAGGTTTTCATGACACTACTCTCACCTGATTCTTCTCCTCCTGCCTCATCTCTCTTTCTGTCTCTTTTAGTGGATCTTCATTCATGTCACACCCACTAACCACAGGTGTCCCCCAAGGCTCTATCCTGGTCCCTCTTCTCCCTCTAAGTTATTTTTCTTGGGGATCTTGACTTCAGTAGATTCGATTACCACCTCTATGTAAATGATCTTCAAATTTATTTATCCAGCCCTAACCTGTCTCTTGACCTCCAGTCTCTAATCTCCAAAAGCCTTTTGGATGTCTCAAAGTGAATATCTTATAGATATCTTAAACTGAACATGTCTACAATTGAATTCATTATCTCTCCCCCAAAATACTCCTCTCTTCCCAACTTCCCTATTACTATCAAAGGTGTAACTATCCTCCTAACCACCCAGCCTCAAAACCTAAGTGTCATCCTCATCCTCATTCCCAATACCCCAGCCAAAAAGCTGCCAAGTCTTATGGTTTCTACCTTAATACTTCTCTTGTATTCACCCCCTTCTTAGTATCAAACTGACCCTAGTGGAGGCCCTCATCATCTCACACCTAGAGTATTGCTAGGTCTTCCTGCCTCTGGTTTCTCCCCAATTTGGTGCATCCTTCACTCAGAGTTGTCAAATGCATCTTCCTAAAATGCAAGTCTGACCATATCACCTTTTCCCCTCCCCACACTCAACCAACTCCAGTCCAGTTCCTCCAGGATCAAATATAAAATCCTCCATTTGCCTTTTTATGCCCTTCATGACCTGATTCCTTTCTCCCTCTCCATTCTTCCTTACATCTTATCCCCCTCTTTCCCTTTCTTTGTTTTTCAGTGACACTGATTCTTCTCACACTGATACTCTGTCTCCCATGCCTGGAATACTTTCCCTCCTCATTTCTTTCCTCTGGGTTTCCCTCAAGTCTCAGCTAAAGACCCACCTTGTCAAGAAGCTACTGCCAGTCCTTAGTCTTCCTACCTGCCTGCTGAGACAGTTGTTATCCAGTTGTTTTTCAATTATATCTAACTCTCTGACCCCACTGGGGGTTTTCTTGGCAAAAATACTGAAGTGGCTTGCCATTTCCTTCTCTGGCTCATTTTACAGATGAAGAAATTGAAGCAAACAGGGTTCAGTGACTTGCCAGTCACACAGCTGGTGTCTGAGGCCAGATTTAAACTCACGAAGATGAATCTTCCCCACCACAGGCCTGGTACTCTATCCAGTGCACCACCCAGCCACCCTCCGAGACTACCTCTAAGGGCTCCTGTATATGTCCTGTTTGCATGTTGTCTTTTCCATTAGACTGTAAGCTCTTCGAGAGGGGGGACTTTTTTTTGGCCTTTCTTTGTATCCCCATTGCTTAGCACAGTGCATGGTATACAGTAGGCAATTAATAAATGCTTGTTAACTGAGTGACTGCTATGTTTTGTTATATGACAGGAGAGGTATATTTAGGGGATTGGGTGGCCAACACAATATTGTTCCAAACTCGTGCTGTTGTTATTTAATGGCAAGGAGACTTGATTTTTAATGGCATAGGCTCATAAGTTATTTCATAGGATATTTAATGGTATATGCGCATAGGTTATTTCATAGGATATTTCAGTTTGAAAATTACCTTCCAAAAATAACCTCTTATTTAAAAAAAATTAACACCTGAATTTTGAGCACAGTAACCAATTTATTCTGCTGCTAGGAGATAGGTCTAGAATAGAATTTCTACATTAGATTTATTTTGGAAATTGATTCCTTTTTAAAAGCCTACATTGAATTTATTGTGGGACTTAAAGTGCTCAACCATGTAATTTTGAAGCTCAAGAACACTTCATTGTCAGTAGGAGAGAATATTTTAATATATGATTAAAAATACTATTTTAACATACTATTAAAAAGAGACAAAATGTTAAAGAGAAGTGGAATTTTACTGTAGAAATAAATACATGACAATCATTTTTCTTACTTAAAAGTTTTTATTTTTTAGAGAAATTAGCTTTCAATGTATGCATATATTTTCCCCAATACCTTTTAAACATATATTGACAGTTACTGCAGATAGTAGATAATAACTGAAATCAAAATATAGGTGACACCATTAAGAATCTGAATGTGGCTACTGTCCATACGTATCGGAGGTTAGACCTCCAAAAGAGTGACATTCTCTTCCAAGCAGTTTTCACTTTGAAAGCCAGTTAGCCCCTGTCTGTTGCTGTTTTTATTTGTTTGTTCTGGCCTGGACCTGTGTGAGTTCATTGGTGTAGGGAACTCCCAGTTAGGAAACTCCCTCCACCAATGCAGGTCTGCTTCTGCTCTGTAACTTGTGGACCACTGAGAAGATAAGAGACTTCCCCAAGGTCACATATTTTCCCCAAGGTCAACCAATATTTTTTCAGAGTGGTACCTGAATTCAGTCTTCCAGACTCTGAGACCAAGACCCACAAAGGAGAGGGTGTTTTTTGTCACTATGCTACTGGAGCGCATTAAATAATGTTAGTGGTTGATACATGGTAAAAATTTAAAGAAAGCAGTGCTGGGAATACTAATCTTTTTTAGTATGCTTTTTCCTCTTTATGGTTTCTTCAATTTTTCTCCTTATACACTTAGCAATGGATTACTAAAGCCATGAATAATGACTTACCGTGAACCTTTAACATGTTTATGGATAAGATCTGCATGAAAACGTGGAACCAAAGGATCTTTCTCGCCATGTATTATTAAAGTAGGACACTTTATAAGGGGTAAGAAATGTCGACAAATGTTACCTGAAAACAAATGAAATTAAAATTATGCTCTAATTATAACCAATGCCAATTATTTAGATGCTAATCATTACAGGAGATTGATTTGGGAGGACATTTTTGGTCTTTGGTTTTGACTAAACATTTTATCTCTTCATACCCTTGCTCTTCATGCAGTTGGTGCTTTAAAAATTGCTTAATTGAGTGTAAAACCTTTATACTTTAGCTTTAGTACTGTTGTCATAGGTCTATTATTATGGTGTCCCAAGATTCAGTCTTGATTTTCAAATTAAATACTGAATTTTCTACTTTACAAATGTCTAAACAAATAAACCAAGTAAACAGGTAACGAAAGCTGAGCCCAGAAAAAATGCCACATAATTATGTAAGAAAAAAAGCAGAAAACTGAGTATTGATCTTCCTAAGAACAACACATTGTCTCTGATTTACTTTTACAATTCCAGATTGAGAAAAATATATTCTCCACATTATTACTACTAGTGATGAATAAACTAGTTAGTAGCGGAGGCTGGTTCACAGAAAAAAGGTTAGTTTTCCATGACTCTATCACTCCCACACCCATAATTTCCTTTTGGCACCATCCACCTCCACCACTCAGTCTCAATCCTGGCTGCATTCACCTCCTGAGCTTCAGGGTCATTCTCTCTCCTTTTCTATGACAATGGTACAAATAAAACGTGTCTGATTGTAGGAGGCAAAGGCAGGCAGATGATAAGGAACTGGAAAATCAAGGGAAACAGTGGTCAGAAAGCCAGGAGGTGAACCATGAGTATGGAGTGCCACAGATGCCAAGTGAAAAAGTTTTATTTGCCACAAAGAAGTCAAGAAGAATAAGGAGAAAGAAAAAAGGGTCACTAACTTGTTAGCCAAGACAGTGATGGGGTACTTGGTGCACGTACTTGGACCCCACTTCTAAAATCTCTCTAAAAATTGCATTTCTTCCTAGCCTCAAAACACTATCCCAGGGAGAAACTCCAGCCCAAGAACAGCCTGCCCCAGCAGCAACCATTATCTCCCTTCCTGCTGCAGTAGCCAGCTGTACCTATAGAATTTATTAGTCTGAACCAGCTGTGTACTGGCTTAACAGGCTGTGCACTGGGTCATAGCAATCATCTGTATCCTACACTTAGACGTAAGTATAGTCCCTTACATTTATCTTGTCTAACAAGACATTGATGAGAGCAGCCTTGTAGTCCTTAGCTAGCCCTGACCGTTAGTTGACTTAGTGATGTTTTAGGCCTAAAATCATACCTCCATGTAGCCCAGCTTTGGGCTATTTCCCAATGAACTGTGCAGTAGATACTAAGTGTATGTTCCTTTAAGAACTAACCACTCCTTAACCACTCCCTAATCCCACCCTGAATCACCTAACTAGCATATTTGGCACATGTTTTACTATAGAATAGCCTTTATAAACTGTTTTACTATAGAATAGCCTATATAAGCTTTACCTGTACCCCAATCAAATTGCAGGTTCCCTAAGAATTCTTGCCTGCTGAAAAGTATAATAAATCTTTATCACTTTGTCTTCAAGAATACTTGAGTCCTCGAATTCATTCCAGGCAACCTGCCCCTGTACTCAGGTCTTAGGGGGATTTCAGAATTTCATCCATTCCATCCCCCTTTCCAGTCCTCATCAAACAGCAGAGTGAAAGGTCACAAACCCCACAAAAGACAGAAAGGTTCAAAAGAGAAGGAAAAGAAACTTACATAGCCCACCACAATCACACACACACACACACACACAGACACACAGACACACAATAAATATCATCTATAACAGAAAATAAGCAGAGCCAAGAAAAATATAAACAAAACAACCCTGACAAAGCACCACATAACAACTGAGACAACTAAAGTACTAGAAGCAACACAGGCAGGAGACATGTAAGACATGCTCAAAGGGATAATGGCGTACTTAAAAAATTAGTCAATAATTAATATGGGTAAAAAATCACAAGTCCAGACAGAGAGCTTATAGAGAGCATAATACCACAAAAGTCAAATAAGAATTAAAAGATGATTTAAAAAAATTGGGGGAAGAAAAGTGGGGAAAATTGGTCAATATAAAGAGAACAATAGAAAACCTGAATCAGTAGAATAAAACAACAGATCTGGCACAAACAGAACTGCATAAAATAGGGCAAATGCATAGGCAGGCACAGACTATCAATGCCTATTCACATGATAGACCTGAGCTGTTATCCCCTTTAGTGGTAAGCTCATTATGTTGCTTCATTTATAAGTTACAATGCTAATACGAATGCAGTTCAGTTCTTTCAATAGTGTATCAACCCAAATGTTAGATATGTATCTCATACTTAGGTAAAATTAAAGGTTAAAGTAATGTTTTAGATACTCTCTAAATGTGATTCTTATCACCCAGTGTCCTCCCTTTGACCACTGCCATCAATACAGAGGGAGGCCTCACCGAACTGAGGGTCATTTTAAAATTCACATAGATGCAAAGCCTTCTAGAACCAAGGGGCACTTTCATGCTTTGATGTGTCATTACAATAGTATTTCTGTGGCGGAATAATAACAGCACTTCCTATTACACAGCACTTTATGGTTTATAATATACTTTGTTCACACAACACCCTGAAGCAGGCAGTGCAGGTCTTGTTATCCCAGGGCAGGATAGGTATTAACCAGGTTTTCTGACTCTAAATCCAGTATTTCATTTTGGCTTGTTTTTCTATCATACATGTAGTGCTGTCTCTACCAATAAAACAATGTAGACTCAAGAAACATTTTGCATGGAAAGAACACTGATTCTGCAGTCAGAGGACCTGGGTTCAAATTTATGTTCTGCCCCTTACCACCTGTGGGATCTTAGGCAAATCACTTAACCTCTCTAATTTTAGTTCCTTCATTTGTAAAATGAGAGGGTTAGACTGAATCAATGAGCCCACTATTAAACATACATAGATGTATATGTGTGTATATACGTACACACATATACACAATACATATGTGCATGCATGTATAGTGTGTGTATGTTTTGTTGTTTGTCAAATCATTGCAGCCATGTCTGATTCTTTGTGATGCCCCCCTCTGGGGTTTTCTTGGCAAAGAATAGTTTGCCATTTCCTTCTCCAGCTTCTTTTACAGATGAGGAACTGAAGCAAACAGGGCTAAGTGACTTGCCCAGCATCACAAGCTAATAAGTGCCTGAGGCCAGATCTGAACTCTTCTTGATTCTAAGCTCTATCCACTGTACCACCTAGTTCCCAATACACACACACACACACACACACACACACACACATTTATATTTATGTATCTATATGTATATATGTGTGTATATATCGAGAGGGAGAGAGAGAGAAAGAGACAGAGGGAGGGAGGGACAGAGAGAGAAAGAGAGAGAGAGTGAGAGAGAGAGAGAGATAAAGAGACAGAGGGAAGGAGGGAGAGAGAGAGAGAGAGAGAGAGGGAGGGAGGGAGAGAGAGAGAGAGAAAGAGAGAACAAGAGAAAGTTCCTTAAGAATTCTTGCCTGCTGAAAAGCATAATAAATCTTTACCACCTTGACTTCAAGAATGCTTGATTCCTTGAATTCATTCCAGGAGATCTGCCCCTGTACTCCCGTCGTAGGGGGATGCTTTCGTGGATTAACTAGATAGTTCCCTGGGAGAAAGGAGTTCAAGACTGTAACTATGTGGGGTTTGAGATGAGAAAGTACAAGATGTGGGAGAGTATAGAGGAATATGGTTGGAAGATGATGTGGCTGTGGCTGTGGAGAATGGGAAACAGAGAAGAAACTATTTAAAGTGGTAGAAAACAATCAGGCTCCTCCTAGGGCATCCAGCAGCATCATCATGACAGGAAGATAGATTTGCAGTTAATGAAATTGGAGGAAGGGCCTGATCAGCAGCAGACTATTTGCTGGTAACACAATGGCTGAGGTCTCCTTTCTCCTCACCTCTGAACACCTACCTTAAGTTTAGAACTGAAAAAAAAAACAACCTATGTTTTATTTTGCTGTCTATCATTGCTGCTGGTATTTTCTAAGCCTGATTCTCTTTTTCTAAATTAGTTCAATACTGTCATCTGTGGGCACATTATTACTTGAGATCAGACTGTATAGTGGGATGGCCCTCAAGGACTTTGTATTTCATAGACTATGCTAGGACTCTGCAATCTTAGGATGAGAGGTTAAAAATCTCTCCCAAAGGCTACTAAGTTACACTTAAGTTTTACAAATAATTCATTCTCTCTCTGTCTGTCTGTCTCTCTGTCTGTCTCTCTCAAAGGCTTGAACTCAGGGCTCAATTAGATTTTCCTTGGAAGAATGAGTAGCATAGTGCTGCTGAGGATATTATTTGGGGGCCCAAAGGGTTAACTCTGCCCCTGTTACCTAAAGGGTAGGGAAATGTTCCACAGCAACACTTAGAATTGAATATTTCTTAAAATAAGGTGTAGTGCCTTCTTCATGAGTACAAGATAGGGGAAGTATAATTAAAGAGTAGTTAATATGATAAAGATTTGGGGCTGTTTTGGACTGAAAGTTCAGTGAGTTAACCATGTGATATGACAGACAAAAAAATAATGCAATCTTGAGATTCATTAAGAGAAGCACAATAATCAAGATTAGGGAGGTGATCATCCCACTGCTCAGTCCATTCAGCTCATATCTGCAGTGTTATGCTTAGTTCTGTGTAACAACACAAATGGGAAGAAAACAGCTATTAAGAAGAACAGGTTTTAGATTTCTGGGCCAAAGCTTAAAATATGACAGAAGAGTACTTGGTTAGAAATGGAGCATCGGTAACACCTAGCAAAATGTATTTGCCTAGATTCTTGAAAATCTAATCAAAAGGACTTTAAATAAAAATGAAGGGAGTGAGAGAAAACTGCCTGTGTATATCTCCCAAGTTAGATATAATACAGAGTAGCTACAGTGAAGAAGGAATAGCAGAAATTTGCAAGATTAAAAAATCCAAGGAAAGAGTCATCAATAAAATCAATGGCTCAGAATCACATATACAAATGTATGGGGAACATACATGGGCATGGGTAAAATATGGGTAACAACCAAGGTGAACTAAAACCTTTAATGCAGGACAGCAAATACTACCTCATAGATATCACTGAATAATGAGAAGAAAAATTAGAAAATGATTCTTCAAGGCACATCTCATTAAAAGGAGGATGAGGTAGAGAGTAGCATTTAATATTTTGAGGCAATTCTTACATGAGGAAATCCAGAAGGTGATGCTGGAGAGAGGGGTTGCATGGGTAAAGCATACAGTTGTGTGAAAATCAGGGGTAAAAATAGAATTTATAGTGTTACATGCATGTACTACAGAATACCCAGGAAAACAGGAAAAAGATGAGAGGTAGAGGTAAAAGATCATAATCCTGTCAAAGAATCATGCCTTAATGATAATTTTATCCTACAAAAGATGAAGGAATCAACAAGAGAAAAATTCTGTTCTAGTTCAGAAGTGGTTGGTGAGGTGAAAATGACATTGACCTGGGGAGGCAAGTGACCAGTCCTTCTAAGAAAGAGGTGGCCCCTACTATCTTTCCCAGTCACCCAGCTTCATAACCTTGGAGTCCCCTTTGACTCTCCTCTCTCCCTAATGTCTCATATCCAATGAGTTGCCAGGTCATATCAATTCTACCTCTCCATCTCTTGTGTCTGTCTCTTGTTCTCCACTCGTGGCTACTATCCTACTTTGGGACTTCATCCCCTCACACCTGTTTTATCATAACAGCCTCCAGATTGTTCTTAATGTCTTTAATCTCTCCCTTCTCAAAACCACCCTCCACACAGCTGCCAAAATAATCTTCCTGAGGTGCAGATTGGATGACCAAATCACTTCTCTGCACAAAATCCTTTAGCAGATGTTTCCTATCACCTGTAGGACACACACAGTCTTTAGCCTGGCATTTAATGACTTCTATAGTCTAGCTTTAATCTTATTTCCAATCTAATTCAATAAATATTTCTTAAGTGCCTACTACTTGTTAGGTTCTGTGCTAAGCACTAGGAATACAGTGAATATAGGCCCTGTCCTTAAGGAGCTCACAATCTAAAGGGGGGAGACAACACACAAAAGGAGGAAGGAAAGGTGGAGGAGAACCAGGGGGCATCTTGTTCTATGGAGTTGAAACCAGACAGAGCAGCAGAAGTAGAATGGAGTGAGCCAAAATGTCTAGTTTCTGCCTTCAGTAAAGGAGGGCATCGGGAGTAATTTGGTAAGAGAAGGCAAGGCAAGAGGAGGCAAAGGGAGGTGATGCCAATCCAGGTTGGAGCTAGCAGCACGGAGGTGAGTTGAGAAGTGATGAGTTCATCCTGGGAGGGGCATTTTGTTCCAAAGATGTGAAACCAGGCAGAGCAGCAGATATAGAGTACAATGGGCTGAAAAGTCCAGCTTCTGTCCTCTATATAATCCCCTTCACACATGCTAAGTTCAGCCAAATCAGCCAACTATTTGTATTCCAATCTTGACATTTTATCTCCCAAATTCCCTGAATCTACAAGCTGTCCCTCAGCCTGGAATGTACTGCCTTCCTCATTTCTACCTTTTAGAAATTTAATCTTTTTTCAAGGTTCAGCTAAGGCTTCAGTCCTCCACGAAGTCTTCTGTTAATATTCTTTCTCTCCTTAAATTACCTTGTATTACACTCACCTCTCTATAAATTTTACCTCCAATAAACTCCTTTAGATTACAGACTGTTTCATTTCTGTCTTTGTATCTCCAGTACATGGCACAGGGCTTTGCCAGACAGAACAGGTATTTCATAATCGCTTATGAAATTAAATTTAGGGGCGGAGCCAAGATGGCAGACTAGAAAGACACACTTGCCCAGGGTCCTCCCCACAGCCCATAAAATACCTGTAGAGAGGGACTCTCAACAAATTCTGGAGCAGCAGAAGTGGAGAACAACAGAGTGGAGGAGATTTCCAGCCCCCGTGACCTGAAAGGCCCACAGAAATGTCGGTTGTGCTGGACGCGGAGCCAAGCGCACAGCCCAGCCCAGCCTTGGCCAAGCGGTGTGGAGCAACGAGACTCTGGGAGGAGGACACCTCAGGGGCAGAATCTCCAATCACAGTAGTGGGGCCTCAGATCCCTCGGCCCACAGGCACCAAAGGTCAGTGACAGGGTTTAATCAGCAGGCCAGGAAGGGAGAAGGGCTTTTCCACAGCTCCAGCAGCAGGCAGCAGCCACAGAGCCTGCACAGCAGCCCCTATGGAAGCTCCATTGTTAGAGCGTAAAAACCCCTAGGGGCATTGAAGAGCTGAGTCTTGCCTCCACCCTAGGTGGAGGCCCTGGCTGAGTTGGTCTTTGTCTCACACATTGAATGGTGGCCCTGCCCATCCAGTTTATCTGAAAATCAGCCCCCAGTGCTGACTTGGGAACTGGAGGCCAAGTGGCTGTGGAGAGGTATCTGCTAAGATTCTGGGCACAAAAATCCCTCTCTGCGTCCAGACCAGTACACGCTTGATCGTGCCACCTTGGAGGAACTGAGATCTCACAGATTCCCAGAGTATACCCTACTCTTGACAAAGGACCCAAAAGTCAAGTAACTGGTTGGGAAAATGCCCAAAAAAGGGAAAAAAAATAAGACTATAGAAGGTTACTTTCTTGGTGAACAGATATCTCCTCCCATCCTTTCTGATGAGGAAGAACAATGCTTACCATCAGGCAAAGACATAAAAGTCAAGGCTTCTGTATCCCAAACATCCAAAATAAATATTCAATGGGCTCAGGCCATGGAAGAGCTCAAAAAGGATTTTGAAAACCAAGTTAGAGAGGTGGAGGAAAAACTGAGAAGAGAAATGAGAGAGATGCAAGAAAAGCATGAAAAGCAGGTCAACACCTTGCTAAAGGAGACCCAAAAAAATGCTGAAGAAAATAACACCTTGAAAATAGGCTAACTCAATTGGCAAAAGAGGTTCAAAAAGCCAATGAGGAGAAGAATGCTTTAAAAAGCAGAATTAGCCAAATGGAAAAGGAGGTCCAAAAGCTCACTGAAGAAAATAGTTCTTTCAAAATTAGAATGGAACAGATGGAGGCTAATGACTTTATGAGAAACCAAGAAATCACAAAACAAAACCAAAAGAATGAAACAATGGAAGATAATGTGAAATGTCTCATTGGAAAAACAACTGACCTGGAAAATAGATCCAGGAGAGGCAATTTAAAAATTATGGGATTACCTGAAAGCCATGATCAAAAAAAGAGCCTAGACATCATCTTTCATGAAATTATCAAGGAAAACTGCCCTGAGATTCTAGAACCAGGGGGCAAAATAAATATTGAAAGAATCCACCAATCCCCTCCTGAAAGAGATCCAAAAAGAGAGACTCCTAGGAACATTGTGGCCAAATTCCAGAGTTCCCAGGTCAAGGAGAAAATATTGCAAGCAGCTAGAAAGAAACAATTCAAGTATTGTGGAAATACAATCAGGATACCACAAGATCTAGTAGCTTCTACATTAAGGGATTGAAGGGCATGGAATAGGATATTCCAGAAGTCAAAGGAACTAGAACTAAAACCAAAAATCACCTACCCAGTAAAACTGAGTATAATACTTCAGGGGAAAAAATGGTCTTTCAATGAAAAAGAGGACTTTCAAGAATTCTTGATGAAAAGACCAGAGCTGAAAAGAAAATTTGACTTTCAAACAGAAGAATGAAGAGAAGCATGAAAAGGTGAACAGCAAAGAGAAGTCATAAGGGACTTATAAAAGTTGAACTGTTTACATTCCTACATGGAAAGATAATATTTGTAACTCTTGAAACTTTTCAGTATCTGGGTAGTTGGTGGGATTACACACACACAAACACACAAACACACACACACACACACACACATAGACAGAGACAGAGAGCACAGAGTGAATTGAATAGCATGGGATCATATCTTAAAAAAATGAAATTAAGGGATGAGAGAAATATATTGGGAGGAGAAAGGGAGAAATGGAATGAGGCAAATTATCTCTCATAAAAGAGGCAAGCAAAAGACTTTTCAGTGGAGGGAAAAAGAGGTGAGGTGAGAGAAAAACATGAAGCTTACTCTCATCAATTCGATTAAAGGAAGGAATAAAATGCACACTCATTTTGGTATGAAAAACCTATCTTACAATACAGGAAAGTGGGGGAGAAGGGGATAAGCAGGGTGCGGGGGGAGGATGGAAGGGAGGGCGGTGGGAGGAGGGAGCAATCTGAAGTCAACACTCTTGGGGAGGGACAGGATCCAAAGAGAGAACAGAAGCAATGGGGGGCAGAATAGGATGGAGGGAAATATAGTTAGTCTTACACAACATGACTACTATGGAAGTCATTTGCAAAACTACACAGATATGGCCTATATTGAATTGCTTGCTTCCCAAAGGGAATGGGTGGGGAGGGAGGGATGAAGAGAAGTTGGAAGTCAAAGTTTGAGGAACAAGTGTTCAGTATTGTTCTTACTACTAGCAAATAAGAAATACAGGTAATGGGGTGTAGAAAGTTATCTGGCCCTACAGGTCAAAAGAGAAGATGGGGACAAGGGAAGGGAAGGATGTTAGAAGAGAGGGCAGACTGGTGATAGAGGCAATTAGAATTCTCAGTGTTTTGGGGTGGTGGGAGGGGAGAAAGGGGAGAAAATCTGGAACCCAAAATTTTGTGAAAATGAATGTTAAAAGTTAAATAAATAAATTTTAAAAAAATTTAAAAAGAAAAAGAAATTAAATTAAATTTAAACCAAACCAGCACAACCAACTTTTTTTTTCAGTTGTAATTCTGCTAGAGTCTTTGTTAGGCTGAGCCTCAAGAAACACATTTACCTTCTTTGGATAACCACAAACTGTGGAAACAATAAGAGGTCTAATCTCAATTCTGCCTAAGTGAACATTTTACAAAGCAGTAAAAAGTTCTGGAGTTAATGCCCTTATTGTTTTATGCTGCTGATTTGTTTCTAAGATTACCTGTTCTACATTTTGAACATAGGTATATTAAAAACCCTCAGGGAAATTATTTTGCCACTAAAATCCATTTTATGGGACATTAAGCTACACAGTTTTGGGCCTTGGGAAAAGTAAAAGTTAACACATTTGTGACTTGTAACTTACAGCAAAACCATTCTGGAGTATCACTGAAATTATGTTTAAAAAGACTTGTGAATTATTACCAGATAATAATGGCAGTTTTTCATCTCCTACTTATAAGAGTTTAATGAGATACTTAATTCATGGTAAAAGCTTTCCTGTTTTGCTATTTGTTTTATCAGGCATTTCATGTAACTTACCATCTGGTAGGTCTTTAAATTGCAATATTCCATCCACCCAGTTCTCACAAGTTTTGGCTAAGTATTCATATCCATATAGTGCTTCCAGTGGTTTTCTTGTTCTCTCACTCCACTTTGAAACATCTCGGATGCCTGAAAAAAAAAATAACAAAATTGTAATATATGCCTTTAACCTAAAACAAAGACCCTTGGGTCTTTGGGTTAGACTTGTATTTCATTTTATACACTTGAATAAACCATACAAGAAAACTGTCTTTAAGTATCCTCATTTGAATAAAAGGGATATTTTTTGAAGACTTGGTTTACTATATCAGATTGCTTACTGTCTCAGGGAAGGGAGAGGGGTGGAATGTGGAACTCGAAACTTAAAAAATCTTTTGGAAAACGTTTTAATATGTAATTGGGGGGAAAATAGAATATATTAAAAACTTGAAAAAATAAAAATAAAGGTGTCATGAGCCCTGTTAGTGGTCTTGTAAAACTTAGAACCCTTTCTCAGAATAAAGGTTTTAAATCAAGAAAACAAAATACATAAAAAAAGATGTAATATCCATAGTTTCTGAAATGACAACATTTAAAATCACAACTCTGAAATATTTAATTCAATTAACTAAAAAAAAGGCTGCATTTAAAGACCTGATTATTTTTATACAGTATCTACACAAGAAAAAAGGACAAAAACCGTACTTCTTACAGCTGAAAAAATACTATGGGTACAAAGCATTACAACTATTCACAAGAGGGTTTATAACATAAAGCCCGCTAAATTTATAAATAAAAGTTACATTTCTTAAAAAAAGAAAGCAAATTCAGTTGCTTTTTTTGGTCTTCACACAAAGGTTCAACAACAAATTTAAGCAATAATCAAGCTACTGGAGAGCCAGAATATGCTAAATCCTGTCAACACAGAGGTTTGTCACCTAATAGTGGACAATGTCTATATGGATTCTCCATGTCACTCTGACAAAAATGTGTAAAATGCACAGTTCAGTGTTAGCCATATAGCAGGCACTCAATAAACAGCTGAATAGAATTAAACATCTATATCTGAACACGTTTTAAAATCACTTTGTCCAAAAGTGCAATTTGAAAGTTTATTTCAGGGAAAAAAAGACTAGAAGATAATTCAAAATTAAATCTTCAATACCTAGCACAGTGATTTGCACGTAGCATGACTGATTCAGAGCCTAAAGGAACTCTAGGCATCATCTTGTTTGATAATTTTTTTTTTGATAGAGAAACTGAGTTTCAGAAAGGTTAAGTGATTTTACAAGCTTGCTAGTGGTAACTAGTAGAGCCAAGACTTGAACCCAGGTCTTCTGACCCTTGGGCATTTAATAAATATTTGTTAAATGGATAGATAAATTAGGAAACCTTTTAACTGATAACTGAGTCACTGGATTTTAGAATTTACGCTATCACAAACATCTAATTAATTTATTTGTACAATGCTGTCAATTTTGATGGTTGCTTTTCATTTAAGGATCTAAAAGTCCTTTCTTTAATGGTAATACTGGAAGAATTAATTGGATTTGGAGTCCAAGTACCTGAGTGAATCCTGGCTCTGCTATTTAGCCTCTGTATGATTTTAGGAAAATCACTTACCCTTCTAACTACTGTTTCTTCACTGATAAAATCGAGAGACTATCCTGGATGACCTCTTAAGGTCTCTTTAGTAACTCATTTGCAATATATAGCTTAAGAAAGTTGCTAGGGAACACCAAGAGGTTAAACGACTCACACACAACTTCTATGTGTCAGAGGCAGGACTTAGATCCAGATCTCTCTGCCTTCAAGGTCTCTCCTTTTTCTACCACTTCATGTGTCCTCTTCATAATTTTACTTTCAAAATAAAACAGGGAAACATTTAAACCAGTGCCCTAGTTAAACTACCTTTTAAATATTTCTACTTTAAAACTCAAGAATTACAAGTATAGGTGTTAAATGATTATCATATTAAAAAAATGAGATGGAAAGGGGAGAAAAGCTTCAATTGTTCTAGATTTTTTCTTTCCATAACCTACCATGATAAATCATTTCATCCTCATCAGTAACATAGGCATTTGCTCCCCAAATTACCAACTTGTTGATATAAGATGGGTACTTTGCTGCTGCTATGAGTGCAGTTATCCCACCATCACTCCATCCCAGCAAAGAAACTGTTTTAAATTTCAGTGTCTGTAGTTGGTAAAACAAAATGCACAGTACAAGTTATTGGTCTTTCTGCTATATTGAGAAGAAGAAAAATCTGCTAATTTCCAGTTACAGTAGTGTTTCTAAGTGCTTGGATACTTCATAAATAATTATGAGCTGGAGCAAAAGAAATTTTTAAAAGGAGAAAGAAGGGTTTACCTTACCTAGAGAAGGAATTTAGAGGTTATAGAAGTAATTCTCAGACAAGAGAGCCATTTAAATCCCAGCTCATACAAGCACACATCTTTATGAGGTAGAATAAGATAGCATTCTGGGGTTTTAGTGAATTACAATGTTTGAAAATTAGACCCCTATGTATAGAATGGAGGAGCTACCAGTTACTTTTTTGAAAGGGGAACATCACATAGAATTAAATCACAAGAGAAAACTCATTGAAGTGGAGGTTTTGAGCATCAATCAAAACAGCATATTCAACATTAACTTGGACCTGATACAACTGAGTAGATTACAGCTTTCTTTATAATCAGCTACATTCCAGGCATTCCTTTCTGAAGAAATTCTGGGACATATCCTAGTTTCTTTGAGCTGTAGCATTCTTGAATGACCTTAGTTTGGACTTCCAATTGGTTATATTTCTGAGGTATTATCAAAATTACATTCCACACATCATCTAACACAGATTATTCCTGTAACTGTGAAGTCATTCAATATATTTATAAGGAAAATTTTTGCTCTTTTTAAAAGCTTAAATTTAAACAGACCTAGAACCTTTTGTAATAATGTAAGTAATGTATATCTGCATAAGTAAAATTCTAATCTTCTGTTTTAACTTTGATTTAACAGGTAATTTTATATGCCACAAAACCATTCTTTTCAGACTCTATATATGATAATATAAAGCAAAAGCCTAAAATCTCCCCTAGCCACTAATACTATATACGAAAGTCAAAGATTAGGGGGCATGGTAAGGTCATAAAGAATGGTTCTACAGGAAAACAATTTCCTTTGATTTATGTATTAAGGTGGCAACAGCTTTGTGAGGGGGGAGGAAAAGGAGGGAAGAACAAACAAGAATTTTTATTGAGTCAGGTTTTCTTTGGACAAGAAGTTTATTTCTGATAATGTCGGGTTTATGAGTAGTTCCTACTGGTAACAACAAGCTTTGGGAAGTTTCAGTTTCTACTAATAAAAGGATACACATTAACACTCCTTTGGGTCAGAATAAATGTGTTTACAAAAAAAGACTGCCTGGGGGATATTACCTAATCACTAAGAGGTTCAATGTTTTACAAGAAATCTGTCTGTATCTAAGAAGTTGGAAAACTAACAAGCAGGGCCTCTAGAGTGCAGACGATAATCATAAAGGCAAAAGAAAATGGTTAAATGACCACACACCACTTACTGACCAGGAATTTAGATCAAAACAGAAGTTACTAAAAATGGGTGGATGTCCGTAAACTGAATAGGGAAGTTGCCCTTTAACTGTAATCAGTGAGTATACCTACCATGTGCTTCAGTCAACTGAAGTATTTGAGAGTGTGATGGTCTTGGGAGTCAGGAAAAATGTGGACTCAAAACCCACCTCAGATACTTATTAGCCATCCGCTGTGAACAAGTCACTTATGACTTAGTCTACCTGAATAATCTACCTCTGAGGGTTATGGTAAGGCTCATGCGCAATGATACATATAAGTAAAGTGCTTTCTAGAACACACAATGTTATATAAATATCATCTATGTTTATTTCTACATTTTTTCCCTAGATAGATAGGAAGGAAGAATTGCTCTGCACAGAGGTGATAACAAACTGATTCCCTATTAACAGATAAGTATAAAGTGACTGCTTAGCAAGTGAAACAGAACTAGCTTTTAAAGCATCCACTGTCAGGCGCTGTACTAAATATTGTGAAACAAAGAAAGGCAAAAACTAGTCTCTGTTTTCCAAGAGCTCACAGACTAATAGGAAAGACCCAACTAGATATATACAGAATAAACTGGGCATCATCTCATCCCTAAGATTTGGGAGAACTAGGAAAGTTTTTTGGTAGGAGGTGGGACTATCCCTAAGAGACATCTAGAGGGAGGGTGTTAAAGGCATGAGGGACAGCCAATGAAAATACTGAGGCAGGAGAATGTCCTGGGCCAGTCACACCAGGGAGACCAGAGTAACTTGAAGACAGAATACTTGGAGAGAAATGAGGTCTAAGAAGACTGGAAAGGTAGGAAGGGACTACGTTATAAAGGGTTTTGAAAGCCAAACAGAGAGGATGTTATATTTGATCCTGGAGGTAAAAGGGAACCACTGGAGCTGACTGTGTTAACTCGACATTAAAAAGGTATCAAGGAAAATTTATTACAGCAGAGTTCAGAGGAATTGAATACTTTGGCCAAAGCGGGCCCCCATCCTCTTTTCAGGAGGACAGAGCACTGAGTACAGAAGTGGGAAGAGCTATATACCATTACTCTAAGACAGGTCCCCCCCACCAGGAAACAGACTGGTCTGTCCTCCATTAGGTCACCATCTTCTCTACATGCCCATTATGTAACCACCCTTGGTGTGATTCCCCCCTCCCAAACAAGCTGTAACATAGGACCCATGATCAGAAAATGGAGGGATAATTTTATGTGGGGTGTGTCTGCTTATATACATGGAGCTCATTAGGTAAGCGCAGTGGAGAAAGTCTTCTCTAGGTAACGCTAGGTCATTTTTCTTGGCTAATTACGGCTAGCTATAGATTTGGTTTCTTTATCAAAAACTCTGTAATTTTCTGAAAGCCACTGTCTGTCTTTTGATTAGTTGAGTCCACCTGTAGTCTGCTGGCCTTCTTATTATCTAACATTCTCAATGACTTCATCAATTAACAATAACTTACTGTGAAAACTTAACTTTTGCTGTCTCTCATAACTGAATGGAGAAGGAGATAATATGATCAGATCTGCACATTAGGAAAGATCAATTTAACAGCTGGGTGGAGGATGGTTTAGAATAGGGTAAGATTTGCAGCAGGGAGCCCACCTAGAAGGTTATTCTAATAGTCTAGTTATGAGGGGATGAGGGCCTACACTAGAAGCATGGCAATGTGAGAAGGAAAAGGGGCACATATGAGAAATGTTATGAAGATGAAACTATAGCACTTGACCTCTGACTCTGTATGGTGGGTGAGAGTGAGGATTTAAAGATGGCACCTAAGCTTTGAGCCGGGGGCTAGGAGGACTCTCAACTGTAACAGGCAAGGCAGGAAGATTAAGAGGGTTCAGACAGGGAGAGACAATGAGTGCAGGTTTGAATGTGTTGAGTTGAAAAAGTTCATGGGATATCCAGTTCAAGATGTATAAAAGGCAACTGTTGGTGTGAAACTAGATAGGAGAGAGGATAGAGCTGGATAAGTAGATTTGAGAGTCATCTGCATAGAGATGATCACTGAAACCATGGAAGCTGATGAGATCACCAACTGAAATAGTATAAAGAGAGGAGAGGGCACAACATAGACCCTCTAGGAATCCATACAGTTAGCATGCACAGTGTGGATGAAGATCTGGCAAAGAAGAGTGCTCAGAAAGTGGTCAGAGGTAGGAAGGAGAACAGGCAGAGAGCATTCATGAAAACCCAGAGAGAAGAAAGTATCAAGAAGAGGGTGAACAACAGTGTGGATGGCTAGAGAGAGTTCAAGGAATAAGGAAGAAAGAATAAGCATCTTTCTAGCACTTACTAGGCACTAGACACTGTGCTCAGTGTGTTTTACAAATATTATCATATTATTGCCAGTTCACAGTTGAGGAAATGATGACGATCAGTGGTTAAGTAAGATGCCCAGGATCACACAGCTAGAAAGTGTTTGAGGCTGGGTCTGAACTCAGATCTTCTTGATTTCAGGCCTGGAGCTCTATTCAGTGAGGCACCAGAGGTTTCCCAAGGTCATGAAGGATGAAAATTGAGAAAAGATCACTAGATTTATCATTTAAGAGATCATTAGTAACTTTGGAAGGAGCAGCTTCTGTTGAATGATGAAGTTAGAAACCAGACAGCAAAAAGTTAAGAGGAAAGAAGTACAAGTAAAAGTACAAGGAAAGAAGTAGGAGCACTTACTGTAGATGGCCTTTTGAAGAAACAAAGAGAATGCTCTAAAATAAGCAGAGAAAGGAATTTAAACAAGGGGAAAACATTAAAAACTAAAATTCTTACACTTGATTGTATTGCGGCTGAGGAAAGCTTCGCCATAACACTAATTGCTGGAATGAAACCTATTTTATTCAAAAGTCAGGCTTCTTTTTTGGAACAGATATCTGCAGACAAAGGTCCTATGTTTTATTGTATTCTCTCATTTTATATTCTTTAAGTATTAGTAATAGTTCTCTGGGACCCAGAAAAATACATAAATGTTTAATAATATCTTTGAATATGCGAAGCATTCTTATTTGGCAGATGACAGATGCTACGTTCTTTCTCTAAAGGACAGAACCAGAGGAAATGAGTTTACCTTGTGACTAAAGGCTCCTACCATAAGCTCATTGTACTAAGAGTGATTAAACTGACCACCAATGGAGGTCGTGGAATATTTCTTTCTAGGCATATTTTAGAGTGTGACAGATAAATATTTATTTTAAGTGGTTTGAGTATAGGTAGCTGACTGTTTTTAAGACACAGCTGAACAAAAGTCAAATGAAAAAAAATTCTATCTTTCTCCCCCAACTCTTACCTTCATCAGATCGACAGCATCTTTTGCATCCCTTTCAAAGAAGTCCACAGGGAAATCACGATGTGGGGGGATGGAATGGCCATATCCCCGAGGATCCCAGGCTACTATTGTGAACAACTTCTTATTCAAGTTCTTGAGCTGGGGTCCAAAATCACTTTGTCCGCTTCCTAAAAACAACAACTTTGTTACTTACCAATTAACAATTTAATTATATAAAAAACATTATGTTTTTAAAAGATAATAACAGACACATCTTTAAAATAAGGATCTAGTTGCAATTTAGTGTTACCATAAACAGCTACTCCCTGGCTTTTCTGTTTACTCCCCAGTCCTGTCTAGGGTTCCCCCCAATGGCTATTTTGAGAAAGGCAGTTTTTCAGACACAGGGACTTGGTAGTTCCTCAATAGCTTCCTGAACTTTTTCAAGACCCAGAGTACTCACTAACCCTGATTTACTTATCTTTAGAATTATTGAAACAGAATGAAAGCAAACCTGGAGTTACGGCACTGATGTAATTTTACCTTGAAAGATTTTTAAAGTGGTTACTACAAGTAAGAGGCTCCTCAATAACATGATATGCAAAATTATCTGATTAAGAATTTGACAAAAGTTTTCTTCAAAATGAGAAGGCCCTCTTTTTTGAAATTTCAGACAATTTTACTATGCAAATTAGGTTAGCCTTACATTATCTTTTTTTCCTGGTAACAATGGGCTAAAATATTCAAAAGGAAAAGTTCTAGGAAATTAAAGCAGATAACATTTTCCGACTTTTTTAATTAGAAAGCTAAGCAAATTCATATGCACCAATAGGCAGAATTGTACTTAGATGTTCTTGAGACTACAGGAAGGTGAACTCTTAACACCCCCAACCTATCTACTCAGCTTTTGTCACTATTTGTCAATGCTTAACATATTAATATTAATGTAATTAATGTATTAACACCTACATACTCATGTATTGATCTGATGATTACTTTTGTAGAATGTCCCATAAAACTAGAGTTTCATACTATACATTAATCAAAAAAGCAGCAAAATAAAATCTTTAAAAATGGTCAGGGCTTGCAATAACCATGGAATTCTAGTTTAGAAGGATCCTTTTTGGTAAGCAGGAATCCCCTATATATCATTCCAATAGTTTGCACACTTCCAGTGACAAGGGACTTACTAACTTAAAAGGCAGTCCATTCTTTCTGTTCATAGGATTTACCTTATAAGCCACCTAATCCAACATCCCTCTCCTTTTATAAATGAGGAAACTGAGACTTAGAAATCAAGAGATTTGTACCAAGATAGCATCAGAGGTGGGATATGAACCCAGGTTCTCTGACTACAGAGCAAGTACTATTTTCCCTGTCCATTGAAGAGTTAAGATTTCAATCTGTCTTTTGATGACAAATTTAGAGTTTTTTCCTCCACACTAGAAATTCTAATCATCAGAAGGTTCTCTCTTATGTGCACCAAATTCTAGTCTCCTCTAATTTCCAGCGAGTGGTCTACCTTCTAGATCTTAGAGGTTGAAGCTTGTCCCTCATTTCACAGTACAGTCTTTCAAATATCTGAAAACCATGAACATGTCTCTTCTTATCCAAGCTAAATATCCCAGTTTCTTCTAACATTCTTCATATGAGATGGGTGAGTCCATGCTGACCATCGTCTTTTGTCACAGCTCCTCCTAAAACATAGTGCCCAGAATGAAACAGCATAATGAATAATAATGGTGGAAATAATGGTGGAAAGCATGTTGGACTCAGGATCATTAAGAACTGGGTCTGAATGTCAACATGAGACAAGTTATTTAACCTCTGAGTTCATTTTCCTCATCCCTAAAATAGGGACACTGTGATACCTGCAGGATCGATTTTAAAGCACTGCTATGAGGACAATCTTAATAAATCTTCAAGTACTACATAAAAGTAAATTCTTCTCCAAATGTGTTCTTACCTTCCCCCTTTTTATGAAAGTTTATTGGAAAAGAGTTTGGGGAATAGTGTGTTGAAATAAATGACTGAAAATACTCTGTAAGGGAAGACTTGGAAAATTCTGCTTTAGATCTAGAAATAAGCCTGCAAATTCAGAAGCCAGACCACTTCCCCTTCCCCTACCCCCAGATGTCAAGGGGGAAAATTCAGCATGTTGGTATCGGGGTGATGGTTCTTAAACTCAGAGTCAAACAAGGGACACCAAGGTCCTTAAAGGCCTTAAGGGAATCCGCAGTGAGGGAGTTTGCTACATCGAGTCAGGACACCTTCCAGGTCACATTTGGGAAAACAGTCCCCCGGTCAGTAATGTCTCACCGACAGCCCGACAGCCACGCTGCAGCTATCACTCTAGAATGGGAGTAGGACAAGCTGTTCACCAAGTAGGGCGGCCTGGTAGTAACAGCTTTGATTCAAGTCACAAGTGAATAAACACGAATGATGGAGAAGAACAAAGTGCTCTTCTATGGTTTCACATAACTTTGTGCCTAAACCACTAGGAAATCTGGTGAAATTGCTAGGCAGCAGGATTTCCTGAGTCCTGCTTTAAGGTCCATCATGGGTTAACTACATGGATTAATCTACTCTTCCTTCTACATATAACACACTCCCATGAGAAAGTGTGTGGAATTATATTATCCTGAGGCATTATCTTTATATTTTGTAACTTTTTTTTATTTTTGGAAAAATGTCATATTTTTCCCAATTACATGTTTAAAAGCAATTTTTAACATTTTTTCAAAATTTTTTGAGCTCTGAAGCATTCTCTTTAGCAAAAGAAATATGCATTAATTCCATTCCTTTTCTGGGAAAACAAGTCTAATATTTTAGATTTTCAACAAAGGTTGGAACAGAAAGGGTTTGGGTTTTAACCATCATTTAAATATCAAATTTAATTAATTCTAATTTTCTATTCCCTTTCCCAGAAAGAATTCTAGACAGAATGTGTTACTGTATTTCCAGTGTTCAAAAAGTCTCAAAACACTCAGAAAGTCATATATTTTTCTAAAACATTAATTTCATGTCTGAGAACATTACCAAAAAATTCTATAAGATGCTGAAACTAATAACCAATATTTGGTGAACATAACTATAACTTTAAAACATGCAAGCATAAGAGTTTTAATCAAAGTCCAAATGCCGCACCTAACATTCCAGGAAGTAGCAGAACTGCATGCTTTCCTTCTCCAGTCTGATGATAATGGAGGTGGACACCATTCACTTCCACTTTAGCAGAGGTTACTGAGGTCCTGGAAGAACAATCCCCATCCCGCAAAAGAGAATTATTCATTAGTGTAAATTTAACATAACAAAACTGCTATTTTATAGACTACAATAATCACCAATCCTTACTTTTCTTAGCAAGAATTAATCCTTACCTTTTGAATCTAATTCTCTTCTCCTCTTAATAAAAGAGCATTGAATGACCGGGAACTGGAGACCAGTGACAGACTTCTACTAGAATAAGGAACTTCCAGAGCATTGGTTTATTCACTCAAGAAGCATGTCCTAAGCATTTACTACCTGCCAGAGCCCATTTTAGGCACTGAGAATACAGGGATAAAATAGTTCCTGACCTCCAGGGGCTTAAACTCTACTGGGGAGAAACATACATAGAAAATTAAATGCAACATAAATCTAAATTTCTGACTAGGGGCGGAGAGGAATCAGGATTGCTTCTTACAGTTGGCCAAGTGTGAAGCAAGCTTTGAAGGAAGATAAGAGATCCTAGTCTACCTAAGGAGGAAAAGGGGGAGGGCATTCCAGTGAGTCTGAAAAGACAGCCTGAAGCCCATCCTTCACAGATGGTGAAGGATTTTAAATGCCCAACTGAATTTATTTAACCTAGGGGAGAGAGGGAACCTCTGGAACTTCTAAATCCAGGAAGTGATAGCCAGTCTTTGCTTTGCGAATATTAATCTGGCAGCTGTATGGCATATGGATGGAGAGGAGCAGACTGAAGGATGGGAGATCAATTAGGTTACTGCAGCTTTCTTGGTGACAGGTGATAAGGGACAAAACCGAAGCACCATTGTATATATAAGCTAGATGTGTATGCCCCAGGTAGAAACCCTGAGGTGATTCTTGGCGGTCAGGAAAACTTGGGGGGCGTTTGAACTGGGACACACTAGAAAACACTCAGTGCAACTATCATTATGCTGATTCTTTTGGGGGCCAGTCAGTTCAAGCAACTCAGAGGAAGGGATTAGGGATTCCTGAAGGGCTCTGGGTTTTCTGTAAGGTCCCAGAATGATTTGGGGTCCAGCTCCAAAGCAATGACAAGCTTATGCTAAATTCCAGAGAGAAAAATTAACAGGTCTATAAATGACACACTGGGGCCAGTTCTAGTGAAAAGTACATTATGGATGGATTTAACCAAAGGATGCAAATCCAGCTACCTTAAATATAACTTTCCAGTCTTTATTCCTGTCAAAATTGGAATTTAACAAAAGGGTAAACTGAGGCAGATCTCTGGGCAAGATAACATTTAATGGGGGGGAGGCAACAGCATGCTACTTGTCTATAAATGGGTCAGTGGCTTGCCTCCATTTATGCCAAAGACCCTGAGCAAAAGGACAATTCCCCTTTTATAGGTTTGGGGGAGTACAGAACAAAGAATAGAGCAGGGTGTATGACACCATGGGATTAAGAGCCGCATGATTGGTTGGAAGCTTGGTAACTGGGATAACGACTCCCATTCTCTCAGGAGACTAAGAAGTATTCATCATTGGAGTCCAAGTGAGAAATAGTGGCCCAGACTTTTGGACAGCAAACCAGATGTTGAAGGATAACTTGGTGGAATAAAAATATCAGGCCTGGCTCCCTTGCTTTCTCACACATTCCCCCTGAGGCAAGACTAGATCAGTGAATATTAGTAGGAGGGCTGGATTTCTAATTAACCAGTTACAGGTCAGCTAAATTGTGAAGTATGTTCAGAGAGAAAGAACCATGACTGAAGCAGTTACAGGACAAAATCAATTAATTGTAAATAGGATCAATAAGAAAATGGCACAGGATCAACCTTAATCTTCTCTTTCCCTATTTCTCCTGTTTTCTTCCTATTTCTGTCATGTTTTTCCCGCTTTTATTTGCCCCTAAACAATTACTGAAATAAAGTATATTTTTAAAAATGAAATATCATTTCTTCTCCTAATTTCAACTAATTCATTAAGAAAGTAATACCAAGTGTATTTTCACAGAAATTTTTTTTTTATTAAGTAATAGTCCCAGGAAAATTACAAAAAAACATTGTTTGAGAGTAATGGATAATGGAGTTGAGTAAATGATTAAGAGTTCGTTTTCTACAGGAAGTCTAAGAAAAAGGTTTTTTTTAAGTGACATTAATTAAGTTAAACTACCAAGTCACTAATTACCTAGTCCACTGATTTACTCCTTCTGTGTGCTTAGAAATGTGTTCTAAAAATTACATTAATAAATGTTTGTTGAATGGAATTGTTCTGAGAGCTTCAAAGTCAATATAAATGAAATCCTTTCCAATAACAGAAGGATTTTAAAAGCATCTCCAAATAAATGCAATGGATTAGATACAGAAAACTATTACAGGAAAAATTACTGAGTTAACATATTATTATTGCATTTACTTTTAAAGTGACATAAAAATGCAAAATAGAAATATGGCACCTTTTTTCCAACACCTTAATTCAAGATATTTTAGAGCAGAGGTCCTTAGCCTGGAGTCCATCAACTTTTAAAAATCTATCTTGATAACTGCATTTTACCATAATTGATTTCCTTTACAATTCTACATACTTTTTATTTTATACATTGAAAAACATTCTGAAAAGGATCCACTTAGCATCAACTGTCAAAGGAATCCATGATACAACAAGGTTAAGAACTCCTATTTTAGAAATAATTTCCCAGCTGAAATGGTTATTGAGACCTTGGGTAAATGTTACATGCTGGTTAAAATAAAATTAAAAGATGTTCAAGATGATAAACTTCCATTAAAATCAATTCAAACATTTATTAAGCACCTGCAGAATACTGTGCCAGGCCACTGTAGGAATATTAAAATTTAAAGCAGACAAATGTTGATCAGATTCCTTGTCCTCATGGGATTTACATAGGTATGTATGGTAACACAAAACATATACCTATAATACAAATTTATGTAAGTACATTATAGAGGTGTAAACAGAATGTTATGTGAAGTCTGAGGGGGCTGTGACATAATGAAGGAATGGGAGTAGGGCATCAGAGAAGACAAGCTTTATGTGGTGGGCAGTACATAAAAAAGAAGCTGGGAGACATCCTCTAGAAATAAGAATTAGATAAAACAAAGGCAGCGGACCATGGGGAGCTTGCCATTCCATAGAAGGAATAGTATTCAGTAAGACCACAAAGGTAGGGTAAGAAATTATGAAGGACAATGAAAGCATTGAAAGGAATTTGTATTTCACTGGATCTACAATCAGTGTGTATTACTTTAACACATGATACAGCAGAGAAAGCACTAGTTTATAACATACAGGAAGTGAGACAGCTCGAATCTCATGAACTTATTGCCTGTGTGAGCTTGGGCAAATCACTTAATCTCTCCCTATGTCTCAGTTTTCTTGTCTGGAACATTAGGGGGTTAGACTAGATGCCTTCTCATGTCCCCTCCAATTCAGCATCTATGAGATCACATATGAGATATCTAATTTTCTAAATAAGACAAAAGAAGGGGCAGGAACACATAAAAAAAGGTGATTTCTCCCTTTCTCTTTTTCTCCTGTCTCCACCTTTTTTTCCTTCCTCTTTTACAATTCCATATTCCAAACCCCATCAGGTTTGCCCTGCTCTGATTCTCCCAATCTGGGTCATCCAGGACCCATCATCTCACACCAATGATATGTCCCTAACAGTTTTGGGAATATAGCCTTACAAACACAGACTCCTGAAGATTTTTACCTTGAACCTCTCCTACTCCCTGTCTCTACAGCAGGTCAGGAGATAGAAAACTAGGGTGTTTTGTGACTAAAAGAAGGAAGTGAGCAGCGACGGCAGCTGTTGTTTATCAGCACATTGGGTAACTGTGGCAGAGACAATGTTAACAGAACTACTGGAAATGGGGGAGAATACGGATCATCTGAGGAAGATCACTTCAAAACAATTCCCAGAGCTGAGACTGACTTAGTTCTTCAGAGTTCCAAAACTAGAATGCTAATTACATAGCCTAACACAATAAATACAAGTGAACAACAATGGATTCCACAAATTATTTATTGAGGACCTACTGAGGGGAAGGCAAAGTGGGAGATTTATATTCTCTTGCAGTTTAAATATTCATTAAAATGCTTGCCAGCCACCAGATTTCTTTTAGGCTTAGGCTAATTGACTTCAGGGTACTGAACCTATCTTAGAGGCAGTGAAAGAGCATCAGACTTGGTATTTAAATTCAACAAATGTTCATCAATCACGTAGAGCTGGGTCTCTGGAGGATCTGTGTTCAAGAACTGCCTCTAAAACATACTGGTTGTTAAAATTCTCTCATGTTCTGGTCCCTCTGACCAGCACACCCCTTCTAAGTCAATACACTAAGTTTAAAAGTGGCTAGTATAAAGTAACAGCAGCAAAAAGTTAAGACTGCAAAGTGGAACCTAGAACTTAGACTCTCCCATAGATTAAGGAAGCATAATGGTAACTTGCAAACTGTCTCATAAATTACTAAAATCCTGAGACTATGTGCTAAATCAGGGGAAGTCGGCTAGGCTTTACTCTAAGGGTCCCTTGTTTCTGCTAACTGCCCCAAATCCTGTAAACCCCTTCAAATTCTCCCTTTTATCTCCTCCATCTCTTCCAAGTTCATGTTGCTTGAGTGTTCCCAACTCTGATCTATGATACACAACTGTCCCACATCCCTTCTCCTCCCCATTCTCTTCTGCATGCTGCCTACCTGCCTCCATCACTCAATCCCATCCCCACTTTCTGCCTTTGTCCCCTGTACCATTTGTCTCTGTACACCCTGTGCTTTATTAGAGTATTATTTTCACTGTGCTGCCACAGTGGTTTTTCCCAGGGAATATCCAAAGAACCAGGGCTTCCTGCTCCCCACTTAACCCAAAGGGACCCCCTTGTGGTCCCATTCCCTTAGTCGCAATAACTCCATAAATTAGCAATTCACAAATCACTTAACCTTTGCTGGCCCCAGGCAACTCTCTTAAAGACAACAAATTGCAGAACTGCCAATCTGAATTGGTAGAGGGAGTTTCCTCACCAAGAGTTCCCTACACCACTGAAATCTCAGCCCATACCAAGGCATTCATTTTCCTCACCAGTAAAATGTGGGAGTTGTACTAGATGATTAGAGAGTCAGCTTTAACATTCTTCGATGCTTAATTGACATATGAAGCAATTTTCTATGTAAGATTACTTAGCAGCACATTCAAACAAACTGATGTTATTTGACTGGCAATAAGTTTTATGTTAGTTTAAAAATTCATATTATTGATTTATTGTTAGGCTTCTAATTGTTCTTGTGTTATGATTTTGGGGAAATCATTGTATGAGAAATGCTGCAAATCTGAAAAATGACACCTAGAGAGTGATGTAATTGTATCCTTATGAAATTAACTTCTCTTTTTGTTCTCGATGCTCTTAGATTATGAAATTAGTTGTTAGAAAATGCGGTCATAATGCTCAAAACTTTTTAAGTATTTAATGGGGTACATTTTGCCTTAAAATTAATAATTTACTGAGAAAAGGACCAGAATTTTTTCCCTTAACTGTGAAGTTCTTTGGGGACTTACCAGGTTTCTTGGGACCTTCTTTTTGGGAAGTCAAAAAATCTTAGCCTTGCTCACAGCAGACTGTGAAATTCCACAATAACGAAGCAGTTTTAATGAGAAACTAGGACCTTTTTTATAATGATTATTTTTTTTAATCTGATACATTGGTCATTGCTTATGAAAATTATCATACTGTACCTGGAGAATAAGTTAAAAACTGTACCTTTAAGCCAACTAAGTCTCAACAGACCCCAAATTCAAAGACTGGATTTATTTGCTTTAGAGGTTAACATGTAAGACCTTAAGATATGATCCATCAACAAGGCAACTTACAGTGGTCAATGTTTTACTGGGTTTTGAATGAACTATCAAGTATTCACTGTATGTGTGAAATTAAACAATGTGATTGTTTTCTTAATTTCTAATGGCTGATTTCTTCTCCAGAATGGATTTAAACTATAAAGGAGGAATAAGATATGGCCTTGTATGTGCTTATTGTTACTTGCTGTTGCAACAACATGAGAGATGATAATGATTGTACCTAGTCCTAAGCTTTGATTAATGAAGCTTGCTATTTGAGGCAAGCCTTCTTGGGGCTGTATTTTGATACTGTTCAGAATTTTGATTCCAAGAACGATTACCTGAATTACCTTGACAACCTACCATTCAAGGGAAATGCCAAGTGCTGTTCAAAGGGAGCATGATTCCAGAACTGCCACAGATTGATGTCTGTTCTTCAGAAGGTTGAGGGAACCTTGCAAATGTGACAGCAGGAGTCTCTTAATTCAGTTTCCCCACTGTGCTATTTCCTTTCTGAAGGGACAGCCTCAATTATTTTTTTTTATAACTTCCTTCTTCCTTTCATAACAAAATTCTATAACCAGGGCAAGTGAAGTATAAAAGTTTTTTTATTTTAAATGATGATTCTCACTGCATCTCTGAGTTACTATATAATATGAGGCAAGTAAAAAAAGTCCTTAATGTTTTTAATTTTACTGTTTTTAATTTATAGTCACTCTGTTTCAACTTCAATGAAGAAAATGAATCCAGAGGATCCTACTGTTACATTTGCAAGGTCATTTTAACAGAGTAGTAAACTTCATTCTAAGAAAAGCGGTAAGATTAGACTGTTACCTTAAGAATTAAGATAGATGGATACACTCATACACATACACACACACACACACACACACAAACACAAACACACACGAATGGCTTTCAAATATTTTTATTAAGAACAAAAATATGATGGAAAATGCTATCCTCATCCAGAGAAAGAACTATGGAGTCTGAATGCAGATGGAAGTATAACAGTTTCACTTTTTTTGTTTTTCATGGCTTTCCCCTTCTGTTCTGATTGTTGTTTCCCAACATGACTTAAGTGGAACTATGTCTAACATGATTGCTCATGTATAACCTATTTCATGTTGTTTGACATCTTGGGTAGGGGAAAGAAAGAAAAATTTGGAACTCAAAATCTTACTAAAAAAGAATGTTGAAAACTGTCTTTTCATATAATTGGAAAAAAACCAAATATTTACAAAAAAAAAGAACGATAGATGGACAAGTAAACGTGATGTCCCTAGATGATATACTTTATGATACATATTTTAAAAAATTTTTCTTTTGATCTTGAAGGTAATTAGGAACAAGATTGAAAAAGTAGAACAAATACTGAACATCCTTTGAGTTTAAATGAATATACACATCAATCTTTTTTAGAAAATTTTTTTTCTTTTTTCTGGGATATACAGATTTTGATTATATTTTGACAATAAGTTTTCAAAATTGGATTACATATAAAACTCCATTAAGAAAATTTAATTTTTGTGTATGTTTTAAAGTCTCTATAATACTAAGAGACAGAGGAGCTCACTGAACAAGTCAGGCACTCACAGATCTTTTTTAAGATTCTTCAGCTTATACATACCATTATCTATATCAAGTATAGCATTCCGGTAAAAACACAGCATGTGGTATGTAAAAACTGAATTTCTCTGAACTTTCAGGTGAATTATGGGTTTCTAATTTGATGTTCTGATATTATTATTATCTACATGAGATTTGAATTGGTTTTTAACTACATGATCTAGTTAACCTAGAGAACCTCTAGAAGTGACTTAGAACCAGAGAAGCAGATCTTTTCCACAGAACCTCTATGGAAATGAGGCCTATTCTGGAATCTCGAAGGGAAAAAGTTTCGAACAACCTGATGGCTACTGGGACAGCTAAGATCCAAGGTGAAATAAGCTGATTAAATGGACATTTAAAGTGGGTTGTTAGGAACAAATTGGTCAAGGAGACTTTGTGTTATTCAATACTGATGTTCATATTTGTCACATGTTTCAATATTCTTGTCTGTCTATAGGAATGTATGCCTAAGTACAGTTGAAAATATGCCCAGGGCAGAGATTAATAGGATTTACAACTGAGTGATCAAAAAGAGGTATTGCACTCTCTATGATCAAAATTAATTTCTTATTATTCAGAACTTCGGGCCATTTCGCCTTCAGTTTTGGTTAACTAAAAGTCTGTCTTCTCCTGTTAATATTAACATTACCTGACCAAAATTTGACTCAAGAAATAAAGACTGGCAATTCTCAGAAGCCAAAGGAGAGTCAAAGTGATTTTTTTGATTTGTTAGCTCCCCTAGCTATATGTTGAAGGATTTCCCTGACATGAGTCTTTTTTGGTTATCTGGGTGACACATAAATCTTCCCTTTAAATCAGCCTATTTGTGAACCCTCTAAATGTCAATTAATCTGTAACCTTAGTTTACCTATAGAGTTTGATGAGGTTTCCTTTCTTAATAATCTCCTGTTTGAGGTTATGAATCCATCTAACTAAATTTAACTTTTATGATACTAAAGAAAGCATGAAATTATAAATCTATTTTTTCTTTAACTTTTACGACCTAAGAGGAATGTACTTGATTGTAATATGTAAAATAATTATTTATGTCACTGACATAATTTCGCCTACAAAAAAGTCTTGTCAGAATTCTAGTAATGAATTCTAAAATGTACTTTTAAAGTAAGAAGATTCAGAAAAGGAATAATGATTTCAACAAGCCAGCATGGCTTCAACATGCCAGGCCAACTTACTCTCTTTTTTTTTTTTTTTTTTGACAAGGTTACTAGACCGGTAAATCAGAGAAATTATGTAGATAGTTTGCCTAGATTTTTTAACAAAGACCAAGTTTCTCAGGCTATTCTCATGGAGACATAGAGAAGTGGAATAAGCAGTAGAACAGCTTGGGGAATCTGAAACAGGCCCAACAACTACCACCAAAGTCATGATTAGATACCAACTCAAGTAGGTCTCTGGTGAACTTTCCAAAGATCCACGCTTGTATATGCGCTGTTCACCATTTTTATCAATGACCTGGATACAGGTATGCGTACCAAAATTACAGCTAACTTAAAGAGAAGTAGCTTTTAAAATTGGTTAACAGAGTCCATTTTCAAAAAGATCCTGAAAGGTTAAGCTACTGGGCCAAATCTATTATGATAAAATTTAAAAGGAATATATGTAAATTTTTCCACTCAGGGTAAAAAAAATTCAATTTTTGAATTCAGTTCAAAAAAATTCAAAATTACAAATTCAAGATAAGATAGATATGGTTAGACAGCAATTCATTTGAAAAAGATCTCAAGGACTTAAAAGATTGCAAGCTCAATGAGTAAGTACTTTTTATGGCCATCAAAAGAGCTGCTCCAAACTTGGGCTGCATTGTGAAGCAGTATCCAAGACTAAGGAAACGATATCCCTGTTGTACTCTGACCTGGTCAGACCACATGTGAATATTATGCTCAGCTATGGGAAACACAATTTGGACAGATACTGACAAACTGGAGCATATCTAGAAAGTCATCACCATTTCAGGATGGTCAAAGTTCACATACTTTGAACAGGGGTTGGAGAGCAGACTGCCACACAGCTTTACAAACAGACTGCAGAAAGCCACACTGACACAGAAATTCTTACCTTTTACTTCTCAAATCTCAACTCTATAGCAAGACATGAGCTAGAAATCTAGAGCATTTTGTGACTTAGAATGATGAAAAGATAAAAAAAATCGATGATGGTTTGACAGAAGAGATGATTGAGCATATCAATTAACATTTATTAGGTACCTAGTATGTGACAGGCACTATTTGAAGTGTCTGGGATACAAAGGCAAACATGAAATATTTTTCTCCCTCAGGCAATTTATATTTTAACAAGGCAGACAACACATGTAAGGGACCAATTTATTGTTGTTGGGCTCCAGGGCCAGCAGTAGAAGCAAAAGGTAATAGGGCAAACAGATAAATTTAGATTTGACATAAGGAAAAGCTTCCTAAAAATTAGAACTACACATAAATGGAATGGGCTGTCTTAAGAAGTAATGAATCCCTTCTCACTGGAGGAAGACTTTTGTTCTGTTATGGACCACATGGTTTCTAAATTTCCTTCTATATAAGGACTTCTCTACATAGTTTTTCATTGATTTCAATCAATCAATAAACATATATTAAGTGCCTGCTAAGTGTCAGGCACTGGGCTAAGCGCTGGGGATACAAAAGATAGTACCTGCCCTCTAAGAGCTCACAATCTAATGGGGGAGACAACGTGCAAACAAATATTTACATAATAAACTATATTCAGGATAAACAAGAAGTAATTAACAGAGGAAAGGTACTGGAATTAAGAGGGGTTGGAGAAGGCTTGTGAAGCTGGGATTTTAGTTAAGCCTTAAAGTAGGCTAGGGACATCAGTAAGTGGAATGGGGGAGAGTTTTCCAGGCATGGGGGCCAGCTAGAGAAAATGCCTGGAGATAGGAGATTGAACAAATAAACATTTTGTTTGTAGAACTGGCCAGTAGGCTAGTGTCACTGAATCCCATGGTATGTCAGGGAGGAACATGTAAGAAGACTGTAAAGATGGGAGAAGAAGGGTTTTGAATGCCAACCAGAGCATCTACTTTTGATCCTGGAGGCCAAAGGGAGCTAAACATGATCAGACCTGAGCTTTAGAAAAATCACTTTAGTGACTAAATGGAGGATGGACTGGAGAGGGGAGATTTTGAGACAAGCAGACTCAAGCAGAATAGGTAGATTTGAGAATCACCAGTATAGAGTTGGTAACTAAATCCATGCATGCTGATCAGATCAAGTGAAGTAGTCAAGTGGGAAAAGTAGGCCCAGGACAGAACCCTGATGGACACCTGTGGTCTGAGGGTGTGATCTGAAAGAGGATCCATCAAAAGAGGCAAAAGGCAGGAGGAATCAGAGGAGTGATATCCCAAAAAGCAAGAGAAAAGAGTATCAAGAAGAACTCATCAATAGTGTCAAAGGCTGCAGAGAAGACAAGGAGAATGAACATTTAGAAAAGGCCAGTAGATCTGGCAATCATCAGTAACTTTGGAAAGAGCAATTTTGGTGGACTGATAAGGTCAAAAGCCACATTATAATAGGTAAAGAGTGAAAGGAACATGGAGGTACCTATTGCATATGGCCTTTTTGAGTTCAGCCACAACGGGCAGAAAAGATATAGCACAATAGTTAGCAGGGATGGAAGGATTAACTAAGGAAGACATGAGCATGTTTGTATAAGCAGTAAGAAATGAACCAGGAGACAAGAGTGAGATTGAAAATAAGTGAAAAAGTGGGGATAATAGAAGACAATCTTTTCGAGATGGGATGGAATGAGATTGCTTGAACAAGTGGAGGGGTTTGCCTTGGTAAGGAATAAGGTCACCTCATCATGTAAGAGGGGTGAAGGAAGAGATAGTGGCAGAATCTGAGTGATAGACGAGGAAGAGGGAAGAAGAGGGAGTTTACAGTGAATGGCCTCAAGTTTTTCTGCAAAATATGAGTCAAGGTTCTCAGATGAGAAAATGGTACAACAGGCAGCCCTGGGAGGTTTGAGATGGGACGAAAAGGTTTGGAAGAGCTGCTGTGGAAAAGGGAACGAGAAGGGAGGTATAGTGTGATTGCTTAGCAGGAATGAGATCTTGTGGCATAAATCTATAGTGGATTCAATCAGACTGGTTATGTTTTTTTCTTCATCTTTGTTCAGAACAGGAGTATAAAGTAAAGGTGACAAATGGTGAGTGATCCATGACTGAGGCTTGGTTGGCTGTAATCGGCAATATGATAAAGGGCCAAGAAATTCAAGAGAAGACAGTGTAGAGTTCAATAGATTCACCAAGGGGTCAAGATGGGGAGAAAAGAGAGTGGATAGTGCAGGAGAGACAGCTTAAGAGAACTGAAGGGTCAGAGGATTGGAGGTCACAGTGTGGACAAAGAGTTTTGTAAGGGAAGGCAGAGGAAGAGGTGAAAAGTGAATAGATTATGGTTGGAGAAGGGGATTTCCAAGTTCTTGATCACAGAAGTGGGTGAGGGCAAGATCAAGGGTATGACCATATTTGTGTGTGGCTGAGTTGGAATGGAACAATATGCTCATGGGAGGTGTGCAAGTTTAGAAACTGAGTGGTTAGGGTATCTGAGGGAAAATTAATATGTATATTTAAGTCTCTTAATATAAGGGCAAGGGTTGGGGAAGATAGAAAAATTAGAACATATGAACAGCATGAACTTCAAAGGAACAGAGGAAGGGGGAGAAACTGGTAGTGGCAATGAGGAACAAGGAGTATTCCAACTCTTCTAGCTCAACCAGTAAGTTGAGAAAAGTGAAGGTGCAGTCAGTCAGCACCGTAAAGGATGACCTGGGAGGCTGTGTTACCTGGAAAGCCAATTTTCAATAAAAGCTAGTAGAGGGAAGGAGTGGCAGAAGAAAAATTTAAAATAAGGTTTGTTGCCTATTTAACCTGTATTCCAGAAAGTACAGTAGAATGGCTGCATGGAGTTTGGTCGAAACTTTGAGGTGATTTAATTTGGCATATCTAATTCTTTGAACAATTAGTTATAATGAAGGAGAGGGTATTCATTTCTAAGAACTTCAATGATTTAGTTTGTACAATATTTTCCTTTTAAACTACCTCCTAAAAATAAAATGGGAAAAAAGTTCATGCTGAACTCTTTGGGCAATACTTGGTCTAAACTACCTAGTTCCTACTAGGTAGTTCCATCGTTATGCTGATATAAACATCACATATAGGAAAAGCTCTTCTATATTACTGTCAACTCCTAGTTTTGTGTTAGGATTAATTACATATAAAATTGTATAGAAGAATATATTTATAAAATGGTTAATTTGAGCTTAGACAAACCTGGTATTAGGAGCTATTTTAGAAACAATGGAGATACATATTAAATGAAAAATCTATTGTGAAAGATAAAGGGAATGAGAGCACACTTTAACCCCTACAAAACTGTAGTAGTTTAAATATTCACATAACCATAATAGTACTTAATTTAAAATCCATTCAATGGCCTTAAAGGGAAAATGGACTTTTCTTTTTTTACTTTATTCCTTGAGGCAGTGCATTCTAATGGTTTTTCCAGTTATTTCATATACAAGATAAAGATGTGCCTATAATTTCAAAACTTCAAAAATGAGTTTACTTCCTAGATTAAAAAGTATTTAGGAAGCTGGTATATTGATCACGTGAAAGAAAAGAGAATTATCTATTTTTGTTCTCTTAGTAACTCTCATTGTGGGAAAATCATCCCTCACTGCAAATCAGAAAACATGGTTGGTAAAAGCTTAAGACTTCATTTAGTACTTACTAGACTAATGAAACGATCAGTGTGATAAATACCAGCATGGCAGTATGTGTTATGTGATTCGTGGCATAGAGTAGGCATTTAATAAACGTTTACTGATTGATTGGAATGGACAGGATACTGGACTTGGAGTCAGGAATACCTGGGTTTAACTCCTACCTCTAACACTTACTATTTGTGTGATCCTGGACAAATTACTTAGCATTTCTCTACCTCTGTTTCTTCATTTGTAAAATGAAGGTATTGAACTAGATGGCTTGTAAGATCCCATCCATCTCTAAAAATCTGTGATCTATGACCTCTCCTAGGAAGCTGTGCAAACTTAAAACGAGATCAATCATTAGTAGGTTGTGCATATTTAACATTTATCCAAGAGTGGCAAAGAAGTTGTTCAAATTTCTCTCTCTTAACCAAAAGCCACAAATTTAAACTATTCAGAGATTAAGGATCCAGTTAGTGGTCATGGAATAAAACCACCTGGTTCATATGGAGACTGAATATATTAACTTTAGTTTCATTAGCACCATAATCTCTTCATCAATTAACCAGCCACAGACTCAGAATAAACAGAACAAAGGTTACTTTGGCTGTGATGTAAAAGGAGTTATACTAAAATCTCAACAATTTATAATTATGAAAGGGGGAATACTTAGGAAGTATTGCGGTCAGCTCTTTGTCCCCAAATATTTTTCTTTAACGTATAACAAGTCTTGGAGATTGTTCCCATATTTCTAAATGGATAGGTTTTCTAAACAGAATATGAGCCAAGATAATTGCAAAAATGTTAATGAAAAGTATAAGTAGTAGTTAATTTTTCTCCCAGGGAATATTCTCTTCACTCAGTTAAACCTTAACTATCCATTGGTAACGTCAGATTTGGCAATGCTCTGTTTACAGAATTATTTTAGCAGCCAAAGTGGCCTTAGAGATTATTTTGTGTGTGTTCCTCCAGATCCCCACTTCCCACAGTTTTACAGATCCAGGTCCATAGAGAGTAATCTACTCAAGGCCACATCTCAGAGTTTATTTTCTCTCCTGTAAAAAGGGGACAATAATACTTGTACAAGTTACCTCACAGTGAAATCACTGAAGACAATTATCTGTATAAGCTTTACAGGGCTATAAAAATGAAACTACAGCCCTCACGGATCACCTCCTTTGAGCTCACAGCAATTACTATGGCACTTGATCATTTGGTAATGCTAAAATGTCTTCGGGTACGCTTCGCTCCTAACTTCTCAAGTGTCCATGTCTCACCTCCCCAACTACATAGTCACTTTCTCCAGTCTGGGAGTGGGAACCTACATTTTTTTCTATGCCCCCCTAAGTATCTTAGGCGAAGCTAGCATTCAATAAGCATTTGATACTTAGAACATAATGGAATAAGTGATGGTGAGTTTAGGAAAGACCTCTCTTATGCTCTCGGGATTACAGAAAGCCTTATCCCGATACTCCAACCAACTTCCAGAGCCCTCTCCATCAACCCAGAAATGACTCTGCGTCTATTCTGCTTGTCTGTGCACATGGTGTTGCCCCAAGGAGAACGTCAAACCCTTCATCTTAGGGACTTTCAGGCCTAGCACCGTGAGGAATAAGTAACAGCTACTTCCCAAATATCTGTAGGGCTTGTGGCTGTCTGTCTCGAAGGTTCACTACAAGCCGGTGAATTTCAGAAATGTATCTGTTATGGAATTCCGTGCACAGCGGAAGGTTCAAAATCTACCCAGTTCACCCGGGTACAAAGAGCCATCATGAAGGAATTCATCGGCTAAGACAGCCAGGGAGAGAGTGAAGACCTTAGGAGCGGCCTTCTTTCCCAGTCTGACTGGCACTCCCTGGGCATTTAGCCCCTTCTAATCTCAGTTTCCTCATCCGTAAGAGCGGGAGGTGCTCTGCATACATCACACAGAAATAAAACAGATGTTGGGGAAGACTGACAGCGGCCAGCAGAGGCTGAGACGGATGGAGGTGTCAGGACTGTGAGCTAGTGGAGAACGGAAGGGCCTGGCCCGCCGGGGTCCGCAGGGCCGGGAGGAAAGACTGCACCGCCATTCCTCTAGAAGAAACTCTGGCCTCTTTTACTTTATGGTCACAATGTCATCTCCTCCCCCAGAGTCTGACACATAACGCTCCAGACGTTCCAGGGGCATAACATAGAAAAACAAAACCCTTTACCTGCGGGCCGGGGCAAACTGGACCGCTGGGGGTCTCTTTTCCGAAAGCCCCTTCTTTTACACGCAAGGAAAGGGAGGCCCGGGTTACGCGTGTCGCCCAAGGTTAGATCAAGCATTTTATTAAGCACCTACTACGTGTCAGGCGCTAGGCCAAGGGCGGAGAATACCAAGAAAAAGAGGGGAAACAGTCCCTGTTCTCAAGGAACTCACAGTCTAACACGCAAACAGGATCGAGGGCAGTCGGCATTTGAACTCCTCTAGGTTCAACTGCAGCGGCTTTCCTCGCCCTACACCACACTTCGCATATCTAAGACACCCCGCTAAAACGACCGTAAAGTACATACAGACACAAACAACAATAGGGGCCGCAGAGCAGCACAGGACCACAAGCGAGGTGCGCGCGCACTAGGGGAAGGGACATCGCTACCCCCGCCCCCGAGGTCTTCGAGGATTGGCTACCCCATGGCCCTCCCTTTTCCTTCCGGCAGCTGCACGAATCGGAGAGCAGGCCAAAGGGTGCAGTTTCCCCGCCCCGAGTGCGTAAGGTGCCCCGACGCCTGCGCGTGATTGCGGAGGCGAGGTAGTGAGAGAAGAACGAGTTGGGGGTGGGGAGAGGGGTACGAGTACAATGCTCCCCTCCCCAAATCCCAGGACGGGATAACCCTTCCCTTCCTCCCCCCCGACTCTGGAGGAGGCAGGCGTGTTTACCCGTAGGCAGCAGCAGCCACGGCTCGGGGCTTTAGCCAGGAGATGAGGCGCCGCAGGCGGAGAGAAGACCGGTTAGCTAGCGCTGCCATATCTGCGCTAGGCTGTGACTAGAACGCATGCGCATCTTCCCTCCTCCCGACCGCCCCTGCGCCACCCCTGGCTGGCGGCCGTGACCGCTATCGAGGAAGGATGTGTCCATTATTTCTCACCCTCTCCTCTACAAAACAAGTCTAAAACTAACCCCACCCAATTAGACCAGTTAGGCTGGCCAATTCCCGGAGTTATGAGTTTTGCCGACTGTTTTTTTTTTTTTTGCTTCCTGTTTCCCTCCAAGTATCAGTCACTATCCCCTCTCCGAGATCTTCTAAAGGTGTTTTTTCTCTCGCTCGGTGAAGTATCTACTTAATAATGACCGCCGGAAGAGAATAAGTGAGCCGGAAATGAGAGGGTCACGTGACACGCACTTCCGTCGACCTCCAGATTCTCTAACCTCAGTCACCCTCCCCATTCCCTATCTTCTTTCCGGGGAGGGGGTTTTTCAAAGAGAAAGACCTTTCTGAAAGTATATCTACATTGTAAACCATGGAGGATACAAAGCTAATTATGCTGTATATGAGAAGCAGCTTGGCTAAGTAAATAGAGCCGACCTAGGGCTAGGACGTCTTGGACCCAAGGCCTGCCTCTGACACTACTGCCTGTGTGATCCAGGGCTTAATGTCTCTGAACACCAGACTACTCTTAAATGGCGGAACTGCTGCCTCTCTGTTGTTCTAACTGCGTTCTCCAAGAGCACCATGACATCAGGAAGCTGGATTTAAGCGAGGGATAGCAGTGCAAAATCACTGGCCTCACTTTCTCCCCTGGAGCCTGTCTGAGTAATAGGTGTTCCATCGTCTTTCCCCTATGAAAGAAATCACAGACCCCTACGTAGAGGACAAAGTAGAAGAGGAAATAATGAAAGCTGAAGGTCAAAAGATTTGTATTTGGAAGGAGCCTCAGAGATCATTTCATCCATTCCCCTCATTTTACAGATGAGAAAAGTGAAGTGACATGCCTTAGATTACTTAGATACTTCTATAAGATGTGCATTGCCCACCTAAGGTTATATCTGTGTCAAACGTGGGTTTATCTAAATGTGGAAGACAGGAAGAGATATCTCAAGATCTCCCATCCAAGGGTGAATTTGATTCAGGGCTGAAGGGCGGCAGAAGATTACAGCATCTAAGCTGGTTGTTCTGTTCTCTTAAGAGAAGGGATACCAAGATAGAACATAGGAGAGATGATTTTTAGGGTCAAGCTATTTTTCTAGTTTTTACCTCCTAAGGAAATGTTTTACCCCAGGTTTACAGCCAAGGGTTTGTCTCTTCTCACTAAATGTTAGCCATACAAAAGACCATGGCAGAACTTATCCTTGCTAACAATAAAAACAGAAATCAGAAGCTATACAGATTAGAATATACCAGACAACAAAGTAAATGAGTTCTCCCATTGAGAGGTAAGTATCCCAACTGAGCCTATCTCACCCATGGGGAAATTTCCCAAAGAGTCCAGGAAAACTGGAAATAGAGGACTTGTTGCACCACTGGCTCTTTAATATGTTTGTCCCTTCCTGAAGTCTTTTCTCTTTTCACTTTTCTTCCCCATAGAATCTGGAACCATGTGTTCTCTAAGAAAGAAGAAAGTTCATTCTTTTCCTGAGGTCTGAACAAATTCCTCATACAGGCTGGTTGGTTGGTTATTGTTCTTCATTCTAGAAGAGGATCAAAATGACATCACTATGCTAGAGTCAAGTTTCAGTGGCTGATCAGACCAATATGAACTTGGAATGTTTTACCACAGGTTGGGCACAAATAGTCCATGTAAACATTTGGGGTGGATTCTCTAAATTTGCACATCTTGCATTTCTTTTGAGCTATTTTAATTCTGCATTGTTCATGAAGGACAGCACCTTCTCTGATGTGGGCACACCATGCTGAGTGGTCCTGTGCCAGTGTCTCCCACATCAGGTAATCAATTCCAGGGTTCTTAAGAGAAACCTTGAGAGTGTCCCTGTATCACTTCTTTTGACTACCATGTGAACCTTTGCCCTGGGTGAGTTCTCTATAAAATAGTCTTTTTGGCAAGTTGCATTCAAACAACTGGGCTAGCCCATCCGAGTTGTGCTCTCTGAAGTGGAGTTTGAATGCTTGGCAGTTTTAGTTTGAGAAAGGACCTCAGTGTATGATATCTTATCCTCTCAGATGATCTTCAGAATCTTCCTAAGACAATTCAAATGGAAGCAGTTCAGTTTCCTGATATGGCACTGATAGACTGTCCAGGTTTCCCAAGTATACAACAATGAGGTCAATACATCAGCTTTGTAGACCTTTAGTTTGGTTGTCAGTCTTCTGTCCCACACTTTTCCTTTGGAGCCTCCCAAACACTGAGCTAGTTCTGGCAATGCATGCATCTACCTCATTATCAATGTGTACATCTCTGGAAAGTATACCACCAAGGTAAGCAAACTTATCCACAGCATTCAAAACTTATCCATTTGATGTAATCAGTGATTCCACATATGGATGGTGTGGTGATAGCTGATGGGGAACACTGTATTGTTAAAGTATTTTTGCTTAATTTGAAGATTTTTCCCTCCCATTAATAGGCTCATGTGACCTGCTTAAATCACATGGAAGCCTAAGTCATATATGGTAAGAGGAGCTTGCTCAATGAGTGGAACAAGAAGAGTGCAACAGAGCTGAAGAAAGTTGGTGAGAGCAGTTAGGGCAGAGAAAAGAGAGGACACAGGCAGGCACAGCTAGTCTTGTGAGTGTTTGCTTGCGGGAAGGCCACAGCTGGAGGGGGAAGTGGGGAAGGCTTGAGAATGGTGTTGTCCCCTGCAGTGCTAATGTGTATCGACTTCTTGGTTACTATGACGGATTTGGCTTTCTGGTGTCTGAATAAATGTTTTTCTTCTGCCTTCTTTCCATATGTAGAGTCTGTTATACTTTGAGAACTATGCCAACATATTCATAGTCACCATTGGTGCTGTGAATATTGCCTTGGGTGATAAAAAGCATCAGAGAATCAATCCACACTTTGTTGCATCTCAGCTTCAGAGTTTGCATTGAGTGCACAGTCATGGGCAAACAGAAAATCATGCACCAACACTCCTTCCACTTTGGTCTTGGCCTTTTCAGGTTGAAGAATTTATGATCAGTGCAGTAGCTGACCTTGATACTATGTTCATCCTCACTGAAAGCATTTGACAACATGGCTGAAAACATCATACTAAAAAGGATTGTAATAAGCACACAACCTGGTTTCACTCCATTGGTGACTGGGAAAGCACAAGAGCATTGTCTATTATCCAAAACTCAGACAAGCATGTCATTATGAAATTGATTGTACAATGCTGATGAACTTCTCCAGGCAACCAAATTTTGACATAATTTTCCATAAGCCCTCACAACTGACAGTATCAAGGGCCTTGGTCAGATCTACAGATGTTGTATATAGACCTCAGTTCTGCTCCTGGCATTTCTCCTGGAGTTGTCAGGCAGCAAACACCATTTTGACCATTCCTCAGCCCTTTCTGAAGTGATGCTGGCTCTCAGGTAGGTGATCATCTTCCAGGTGAGGGAATCAACCTATTAAGGAGGACTCTCATAAGAATCTTGCTAGTAGTGACTAAGGGAGAGATGCGCCTGTGATTTTCACAGGACAGTCTATTTACTTTACCTTTATAGAGATGGATAATGGAGGCATCCGTGAACTCGTGGGGGATAATCTTCTCTTGTCATAAATTTCAGTCAGCTTTTATATGAGCTCTGGACCATATAAATCTCAACTGGAATAGAATTAGCACCTGGTGCCTTGCCATATGGAAGGAGCCTAATGATATTCAGAACCTCTTCTTCAATTGGAACTTCAGCAAGGGAGGGATTAACTTTAACCTGAGGTAAATGGTAAATGGCTTTAGCTTGATTAATGGTGGTCTGTTGAGCACACTATGGAAATGTTCAGCCCATCTCTCTAGAAGGATGTCCTTATCACTAATCAATTTGGCTCCAACAGCACTGAGTAGTTGAGATGTACCATAAGTCTTTGCCCATAAATAGCCTTCAGGGCATCATAAAAGTGCTTTGAATTGTTACTATCAGCTTAAAATTGAATTTCATCTGCCTTTTTACTGAGTCAGGAATCCTGCATCTCTCTAAGCTTTGCTTGTACTTTACTTTTGATGGAATTAAGTGCTGCCTTCTTAGAGATGGATGAACTATCCTGCTGGTAAACCCTGTGGAGTTCTCATTTTTCATTTAGCAGTTTCTGAATTTCCTCATCATTTTCATCAAACCAGTCTTGATGTTTTCAAGTGTTCTGACCCAGATGAGCAAATGCAGTGGAACACACCAAATCTCTGAAAGCTGCCCAGTCCTTTTCTGCTCCACTGTTGTCTACTGTGTGTTGGCTCAACTTTCCCTCCAAGTTAGCAACAAACTGTTCCTGATCAGAGAAGAATTCTAATCTGTTGACATTAATTCTTCTGGTAGTCATTTTGCCTTGGAGAGGCCACTTTTGGAGAGTGTAAATATTTAACTTGGAGATAGTAAGTCTATAATCAATCTAGCACTCTACACCACACATTGCCTTCTTTACTCTCACATTCTGTCTGTCTCTTCTCCTTATAATCATATAGTCTATTAAATGTCAGTGTTTGCTGTGAAACTGTATCCGTGAAGTTTTACTGTATTTAGGGTAAACAGAAGACAGTGTTGATGATGATAATAAGGTCATGAGATGCACAAATCTTTAGTAGTAAGTGACCACTGCTGTTGCTGCTTCCTTTTCCCTTCCTCCCTAGGATTCCCTGCCAAGACTGGTAGCCTGAGTCTGCTCTAGCATTAAAGTCACCAAGAATTATAAGCTTGTCCTCTTCTGGCACATTGATGATAGGGGTCTCCAGGTCTTCTTTGACCTCACCAGAGTGCCAACATGATATTCGCAATGCCTATGGTGGCTATGAATATGCCAGCACAGTTCCGAAGCACAAAATATAACAGGACTCTCCACATGGAAAACAGAATCAAAACATTTATTCAAACACCAGAAAGCCAAATCCCAACACCAGAAAACCAAATCCATAGCAACAAAGAAATCTATACACAATAACAATGCAAGGGGCACTACCATTCCCAAGCCCTTCCTCTATTAGGCTTCCCACAAACCAATTCCCTTAAACAAAATCATAAATAACTTTTCCACTCTGCTAGTTGCTGCCTGCTCTCTCTTTCCCAGCTCCGACTGCTGTCACTCACTTTTTCCCAGCTCTGCTTCACTCTTCCTGTTCTACACATTCAGCAAGTTCCTCCCACCACATGTGACTTAGGCTTCCATGTGATTTAAGCAGGTCACATGGTCCTATTAATGAATGGGAAAGATCTTCAAATTAAGCAAAAATACATTAATGATACATCTTGCAACAAAAGGCATTCATCTTTCAGGCCTCCTGGATTTTGTGTTGTCTGTAGGTACGCACACACTCCATGTGCCAATGATGAGTGGAATGGTCTTTGTAGATGTTTTTGTACATTTTGTGTTGTTGTTGTTTTGATCACAGAGTGGAATCTCTGCTAAAGTAATCAGGCCAGGGTTGGAAAAGCAGACAATTTTTAGGGTACCTTTTCTAGCCCCTTCCTCACATCAAGAGGTGAGCAATATGATTCTTAAAAGGCTGCTCAGACACCCAGGGGGTAGTCAAATTCCACTGCTACTTCCAGTGAGAAGAAGACCTTATGGCCTAGGCCACCTGTGTGCAGGACTGTGACTATAGCTCCCAGTGTATCCACACCTGCTGCTTCATCACTTGCCTGTCGACAAAGATCTTCAACATAGGTAGAATGGTGAAATGGTATGGGTGATGTCTTTTGATTTGTGTGTAAATTGGATTTAAGTGAGGTAGAGTTGCATGAAGTAGTTAGCCTCAGTGTCTTCCAGAGTCATCATAGTCAAGTGGTAGGACAGAGTCAAGACTACTGGTGATGGCTCAAGATGCAGTGGATGACCTTGACATCTTTGATGTCTTAACTAAGCTCTAAGCACTCCACAGTACCTGCTTCAGCTGCCTTCAAGGTGGTTGGAACAGATTGTTCTCACCCACCCATTCCACCAGGGGAAGTCTCTGCATGTTTGGGGTAGACATCCCACTAACTCACCAATGGGTTTGAGACCCCTTGGTCATCCTCAACCTGGTTTAGCCTGTCTGACAAAAGCAGTTTACTGGGGTGTGGCCATTGCACTTGCTACAGCTTCTTCATTGGTGAGAGTTAGGTGGAATAGGTGGACACCAAAAGTAGAAAGCAGCCCTGAAAAGGGATTGGCAACCTTCACACCAGAGGTACTAGTCTTCCAGAGCACACTTACACCTCATACAGGCAATCAATATTTGAATAATTCTTTTCTCCACCAATTAGGTGAGTCTTTTGCAAATGTACTGAGCTTTAACCCTCTGATTACACTTCAATGGGTCTATTATCTCATCAATATAGGTATTCTCTCCAGTGATTCAGATTGTACATCCTGATCAACTGTTTGCCCTGTTCAGTTGAAAATCATATTCAACCCTTGTCCATGCTCAGTGTAAATCCTAAATATTATATAGCTGTTTATGCTATGAAACTTGGCTATGTCCTCCCATAATTGTAAGAGGTTTTCCTTAACATTTTAGGGCTTCCCTTTAAATAACTTAATATTATATAGTTACCAAATGAACATACAAACTTTACAGAGATATCCCTCACTCTTACTACAAGACTGGCTCATCTCTTTTTCTGGTGATACAGTGATATGATGACATTTTTTTAATTATCCCTTCTATGTAGTTTTCCTTGGCAGTATGATGTAAGTCTCATCATGGTTACGATGAACCTTTCCACTACCCTTTGGATGACCCTCAATTTTAATTATTTAGTGAATGTTGTGTTCCATTTCTTACAGACATACAGCATTACTGGTAGTATGTTGTTAAAAAGCTGGGCCTAGGGCAGCTAGGTGGTACAGTAGACAGAGCACTGGCCCTAGAGTCAGGAGGACCTGAATTCAAATACTGCTTCAGAAACTTGACATTTACTAGCTGTGTGACCCTGGATAAGTCACTTAACCCTGACTGCCTCACCAAAAAAAAAAAAAAAAAATGAAAAAAGAAAAGATAGGTTTTTAATGCAAGATGTTGCAACACTCTGACCTGGGCCCTCCTTCCTCTCTCTGTAATTCTGTTCTAGTCATCTCACTATCATTACTCTCCTATACCACTCCCCACTCTAAGCCTTCCTCTTCCAAAATAAAAATAAAAGCAAAAAAAAAAAAAATGGGGGCAGCCAGGTGGTGCAGTGAATAGAGCACTGGCTTTGGAGTCAGGAGGATCTGAGTTAAAACGTGACCTCAGAAACATTGTATTGATCACAGTTCTTTAGTCTTTTTATTTATTTTATTCTTTAGTCTTATTTTTCTTTACAATGTTGTAGTTATAAATTATTCTTCTTGTTCTTACATCATTCTGCATCAGTTCATACAAATCTTCCCAGGTTTTTCTAAATCCATTCCATTTTTCATTTCTTATAGCACAATAATATCCCATTACATTTTATACTATAACTTATTCATCCATATCTCAAATTGTATGAATCCACTTTGTTTCCAGTTTTTTGCTAAAACAAGTGGTTGTTATGAATATTTTTGTACATATGAATCTCTTGCCTGTACTCTTTCAATAGCTTAATTGTTTTCTCTACTTCCAGTCTCTCCCACCCCACTCCCTATAATTGATCCTTTATACAATATGCAAAGCAATCTTTGGTGAGCAAAGAAGTTAAACCGGGGGTGGGGAACCTATGGCCTTAAGGCTACACGTGGCCTTTTAGGTCCTTGGGAGCAGCCTTTTCACTGAGTACAAGTTTTACAGAACAAATCCTTTTATTAAGGTGATTTATTCTGTGAAATTTGGATTCAGGCAAAGGGCTACACTTGAGGACCCAGAGGGCCACATGTGGCCTCGAGGCCACAGGTTCCCCATCCCTGTTAAGCCAAGAGCAGGGAAGCCAAACAGAATGGCTGAGTATCTTTGACCTCTAGTTCTTTTTTAAAACTTCCCTCCTCTCAGATCCTATATCTGCAGTTCAAGCTACCCAACCAATACAAAAATTTCTTCTCACAATGTGGTTAGCAAATTGGTACTACAAAGAATAGACATTCGTAGACACTCATGCTCAAGTCTCTTCCAGGATTTTCCATTACCCCTCATCACAATTCTAGCTGAAACAAGGTCTCCAGGCTCTCCTTCAACAGGAGAGCGTGCTGATACATTCTGTGCATGTGCCAGTTTCTCTTACTTTATAAATCATTTTGTAGTTGCAGTCATGTAGTTGCTGTATGTATCTTGTAAGGAGTATTCCCAAGGAGTTTGTCTCTTTGCTTGGGTTTTGTTTTTGAAATGGTTTCTTTTGAACAACATTAAACATCAATACAAGTTGAACTTGCTTTGTAACTATTAACATTTAAATACGTAAATTCCTACTTATAAAATGTCATAACAAATTTTCATTCCTTCCAAGTTTTACTAATAGGTGTATGCATGTTTTGTTATTTATCCATTTATTCCCACTTACTTTAAAAAAAATGCTTCATATGCATTATCTCATTTGATCTTATTGTACTGTTTTATATTTTTAGTGCTTTAGTTTTTCTTTTAAAATTATCTCTCCCTCTTACTTAATTGAACAATTAAAACAATAATCCTCACCTCACAACTCGGAATAATCCAAAAAAACCCCAAAATCCCCACATTTAGCATAAATGGTTTTCAGTGGGACTTTAGTCAGGTGAATTCCCAGGCCTTTGAAGAATATTTATCTCTATCTCTTGAATAACTCCCTCAATCTTTCATAACTTATAGCATGGTGAAAGCCCATGTGCTATTTAATTTGGGAACTTCTCTAATTTTGGAACAATTCTACTCAGCATATCAGTATATTTGTTATTTTATCATTTCTTCAATGGAGACAAGTTTTCCAGGTCCACTAGAAGTAAAAAATTCCCCAAACATTTTTGAGGTGATATTTTATAATCTAATGAAGATGCCAGTATCTTATAGGTTCATCTGAACTTTTTCTGATAATGATTTTGGTGTAATCTTCAATGGAAACAGTAACAAGAACCCTCAAAGTCTGCAACAAAATCAATACCACATAACAGTCTCATTTATCCAAACACAGACTTACCTAGTTTTAAAGATTAATATTTTAAGAATATTTCTTTTGATTTAAAGTTTAAAATTACATTAAATTGTATTCCCATCTCTGATGATTTTGTCCACAATCTAGAACCTTAAGGCGAGCATTCCATGAAAAATTTAAGTCCCTGTAGGGTAGAGGGAAACGAGCACGGACTCTGGAGTCAGAGTACCTGTGTTCAAATTTTACCTCTTATACTTGCTACCTGTGTAACCTTAGGCAATCCCTTAACTTCTCTGATTCCTGATGTATAAAATGAAGAAATTGGACTAGATGATGTCTCAAGTTCCTTCTTTTTCTAAAGTTATATAAGTTTATGATAGCGGCTAAATAGCAGGAAGAAATCTATGGGGAGAAAAACACTTTTTTTAATCAAAAAGGAAAACATTTTAAAAGTATTAAAAATGTGTAAAACAATAGTTACAAAATTAACAGCATGAAAAGTTGATATATTTATTACAGAATTCTTTCATCTCATTTCAATAGTAACATTTATATCATGGCAAGCAGTGTGGTGTAGTGGTTAGAGAACAATCTTAGACTCAGGGGTTCAAGTGTTGCCTTTGACACATATGACTGCACAAGTCATTTTCCTTCTCAATGCCCAAGGCAGTTCTTTCAGATGAAAAATTACAGGTTGGTTGCAGATCTGCATTCAGAGGGGGAGAGTCCTACACTAATGAAATCCATAAATCTGGACTCCCTGCAACTCTACTCTGTTCCCAATCTCACTGGGTAATAGCATAGTAGAGCCTTAAAACTTGTAGTCTGTTGCGGAGTTACCCTACGTCCCCTTGCAACATTTTTATCAGATGCTTATCAGGCTAGGCTGTATAGCAGAAAATCATCTCAGACTTTGCCTTTTTTTCCCCTCTAAGTTACACTCTACTTGTGACAAAGTATGGAGATGAGAGCACAAAACCAAAAGTCTGATTTATATTCTGTAGACTTCCTCAGTCAAATTGCTATGTTTACTTGAGCAAAACACCAAGCTTTTAGGTAATTGGCATATTTGAACACAATGTTTTGTGAAGTTAGTTGCAAAGTCATTTACTCCACTCCAAATCTTTTTTTTCCCCCTAAATAAACTTTAATTATTCTTAACTTCACCTTTTTTTTTTTTAAACTTCAGTCTTTTTCTTACTAGTTGGTTCTAAGGAATCTATGCGCGTTCTTTCTAGAAGGCAGAATCTCCTTTTTCCAACCCTACATATGTCAAATTACTAGAGACAATTGTTAAAATAAATCTTCCTTCAGGCCACACCATGACTGAGGAGGCAACCCAGGAAATAAGACAAAAGAAATTTATTGTAGCACACCAAGCATTGGGTCGGTCCAGCCCTGAATTCAAACTGCCCAGTGTTTTTACAGACAAAATTAAAAAATTTCCACATAAGGGAAAGACAATCTTGATTGGTACATATTTCAAACGAGATGACGTTAGCGCAGCAATGGAGAACCTGCGGCATCCAGGCCGCATATGGCAATTGAGGCCTCCAGGCTACAGGTTCCCCACTCCTGGTAGTGCCACCTCATCTCCTCTCCTATTATAGCATCATAGGGAGAAGAAAGTAATGCTAAGGAGTTGGAATTATTGCACATGTGGGCTGCCCTTTTCTGCACCTACCCCAGAGAACAGGCAAAGTAGAAAGATGGGGTCACTCTAACTGACTCAATAGTAATAGCTGATTCTGCCCAACATGAATGCAGTTGGACAGGTAAAAGATTCTGATCTGAAAGAGATGTAGTTCAGACAGCATACTTCACAATGAGTTGCACAGTTCAAAAGGGCATTTACATACATTTTCAGTTACCCTCATCAGGCTAGTCTTGGCTTACAGATATCAAAATATTGAGAAGGTCTTTTCTTTGGCACTCATAGAGGGCTCTGGCTAGCTTTCCAACAGTGGCCCCCTTGTTGCCTTCCCTCATCAGCCACTTCTGGATCATCTGGTAAACCTTTTCTTTCAGTCCATCTCGATCATAGTCATGATCAATTTCATCTATCTGGGATTCGGTGAAGCCCAACCTCCGGGCGCATTTTTTCCAAATCTTTCCAAGATTATCTCTTACTGGATCCAGATGTTTATCAGTCAGGCTAGTCGTATCTCCTACCATAGGAAAAATAGAAGCATCTAGATATAATATTCCAAAAAACAAATTCCCATGCCTCATAAAACCAATGATCATGCTCAGGTCTAGGGAGGGGGCTGGACTAGTTCATCTCTGAAATCCCTTACAGATTAAATTTAGCATTCTTTGATGCTAAGTGTGCTAAGGGTATAGAGTTTTGTGTTGGAAGGGGGAAAGGAAATGCATTTTATTTCCAAATTCTGCTTCCAAACCCAGAAAGATTCTTGAAATGCACCATCTTCTAGATATAGAGGGGCGGGGAAGAAAAATGCTTTTACTTATCTCCAAGTTATACTGTACCTATCTAGTTTGTACATGGTTGTTTGCATTTTGTCTCCCCCATTAAACTGGGAGCTCCTTGAGAGAAGGGACTGGTTTTTGCCTTTCTTTGTCTTCCCAAAGCACCTAGCACAGAGTAGGTGACTCATAAATACTAGTTGACTTGATTTGACTTCCTTCCTGACTTTCTTTTCTACCTAACTGAATCCGAGAGGCCTTGACTGTCATTGTCTCATCCATTCTTTACCTCTTTATTCCCATCTTGGTTACTTTCTTGTTCAAAAGGTGCATAGTGGAGTCAAGCAAGTTAGGAAAAGATCTGTGTGCCCTAGGTAAAGTTAAAAATCATTATACAAGCATACCTTGTTTTACTGTGTTTCACAGTGTGTTTTTTACAAATTGAAGGTTTATGGCAATCCTGGGTCAAGCAAATCTGTCAGTGCCATTTTACATGTGCTCACATCATGTCTCTGGGTCATACTTTGATAATTCTCACAATATTTCTGTTTTTTTCATTATTATGTCTATTCTGCTAATCTGTGATCTTTGATGTTACTTTTGTAATAATTTGGGGGCACCATGAACCACAAACTTAATTGATAAATGTTGTCTGTGTTCTGACTGTTCACTGAGAGGCTGTTCTGATCTCTCTTCCTCTCCTCAGGCCTCCCTATTCCCTGAGAGGAAACAGCATTGAAGTTAGGCCAACTAAAAAACCTACAGTGGCCTTTGAGTGTTCAAGTGAAAGGCAGAGTCAATTGATGAAGCAAATGTCAGTGTTGTCTTATTTTAAGAAACTGCCACAGCAATCTTCAGTAGCCACCAACACTGAGGCAAGATGCTCCACCAGCAGAATGATTACCACTCACAAAAGGCTCAAATGATGGTTAGCATTCTTTAGCAATAGTGTTTTCAAATTAAGGTATACATACCGAGTTGTTTTAGATATAATACTATTTGCACACTTGGCCTACAGAAGAATATAAATATAACTTTTATATGCACTGGGAAACCAAAAAATTCTTGTGACTTGCTTTTTTGAGATATTTGCTTTATTGCAATGGCTGGAACTGAACACACAATATCTCTGAGGTCTGCCTGTATATGATGATACTGTAGAGGCTTTGAGCCTTCACTCTAACATACCTGATTTGAATCCACAAAATAAATTTGTGCTATAGAAAGTATGATTCTTTGATGTTAACATATCCATTTAAAAAAGGAGTAAGAAAAAGTATCCTTTATTCTTCCCTCTCCTTGCCTCTTGTAATGTGTTCTAGATGTTTGCCTACCTCATCTTCCTCTAGTTCCAGCTTTGGAGTCAATTATTATGGCAGAAGAATTCCCTCATGGACACATTTACTAGGGCCATACCCACTTTGGTGAAGCATTCAGGGTAATGAACAGGCATTTTTTATTTTAAAATACTATGCTGGATATTTCATTATATTTATCACCAGCCTACCATCATCATATGGCAAGAAAGAATCCAGCCCCAAGTCTTTTAAACTCTAGGAATCCAGTTTCTTTAGGAAATGAAAGATAGAAATGATGACAATAATGTTCCCCTAAAGGATGTTTTGAGGACTAGTTAGAAAATCTACTTCTAAAAAGGTAAGTTCTTTGTAACTAATAGACTACTAAATATTCTGTAAGGCACACTATATACCTGGAGACCTTTGGCCACAAATATATTCTTTGTCATTTTTTCCCTTTGGACTTGTTTTTTCTCTATCATCACAGCCCCTCTTCTCTTCCCCTCCCATGCAGTGTATGTGTTTCCTCATTCTTTCTTTTGGCTCTCACTTCCCCAAGTCCTCCAGTTTCATTTTGGACTGCCTCTTCTTTCATTTTCTCCCACTAAGCAGCTGGTAACTATCTGCCACTGCTCCTCCCCTTTTATTCCCCCATCTCTCTTGATTCTTACTGAGCCACAAAATGGGCTCTCTCAAGGCTATGACTACTATAAGGCTCCTAAATTCCTTGGGATCTCTTTGGATAGTCTTCTTTTTTTTTTTGTAATGAATGCAGACTCAGAACTTTTTCTGTTGTTTTCTTAAGAATCTTCATTTAAAGATAGTATCCAGGCCAGTCATATCTTATTCCTCTCTAGGCAGCATTCTCACTACAATGCCTCAGCTCTTCATCTGCAAGCTCCCTCTCGTTATGGAATTCATACACTGATCATACCCTCTGATTGGAGGGCTCCTCCCTGAACCTCTATTTAAGGAGCCAGCCCAGTTTCATTCCTCTCCAGGCTGCACTCTAGATTTCCTTTACCATGCCCAGAAACCTTTGTCTGCCTCTCCGTCTCCCTTTTCAGCTTCCCTTTTTATGGGTTGTCTTCCCCCATTTAGAATGTAAATTTCTTGAAGGCAGGGATAATCTTTCTACTTGTAGTTGTATTCCCTGTCCTTAACACAGTACCTGTCACATACATATTAAGTGCTTAATAAATCCTTGTTAACTGATTGACTCTTGTAAACTTCATACAATCTGTGATGAGCCAAGAAATAGCATTTTGAATGTGAAAGCTTGGAATGCTATAAGTCAACCAGCACCCTATTTCTGTATTCCTAGAAGCTGGTCTGAATCTGAACAAATGTCTGAAGGAGTCCTCTGCAAACCAACTAGAGTTTAAAAAAAACCAAAACACCTAGAACACCAGGTTAGTTTGGGGATTATCCTACAGGTTTGGATACTACTTGGTGAAGGTTGAATTTTTGAAGAACTTAGGCTTAGTAACACCTCAGTGAGCTGTTGGGTAGACAGAAGAAAGGGGAGAGGAAAATAAGATATTAGAATTCCATTCCTCTAGAAAGAGAGAAAACCATAAGTAAATGGGAATAAGTTTCTTCAAAGAGATATTACCAAATATATGTAGATACTTGGATTCTGGCTCTTGTTGAATGTTTGTGGATATGTTTTCAATAGGCAGGCTGGTGTCGTCAATCATCATGATATTACTGCGTCCAACCTGAATGCCAGTACTGTTCACAAACTTGATTTTTATTGCGTCTTCTAAAAAGATTCCGAGATTGAGAAGGTGAAGAGGGAGGGGAAAATAAACATAGTTAAATGAGTATAATTTTAAATAAGTGGAAAAGTACAGCATGGGAAAAGAGTTAAGTATAATTAAATCAATTTCTCATTCTGTATAACTCTTCCAAAACTCTCTACAAATACCTATATGTCAGTGCAGCCAAGTTTCTCAGGCCAGTCTCTCAGTAGTTGGGTTTCCTTTACCATCATCACTTTACTAATCATATCATTCTTGAAACAGATAAAGTAGAAATGGAAATGCAAAAGTCAGTAAAAACAGCTTTAGATCATATTTGGCATTTTTACCCTGTGAATTTGAGTGAGTGTCTAGTGAATTATCAACATTTATGCTTGGTGTCCTGACTGAAAGTAATAAGGACAGTCTAATAGGATTATTCTTCAAAAGTACATTGTGTTGTACCATCTTTTTAGAACACCAGCTATGACAAGTTCTGCTGATACTAACTAGACATTTTGAAAAAGATGAGATACAGGAAGTCTTCCATTCCTCTCATTTACAAATTAAAAAACAGGAAGGAAGCTATCTTCTTAAATTTCTACAACCCTCTTAGAAAGCAAAATATCTTTATGCTGGTCCTTTTAAAATTGTTACATCAGAAACCACTTTTAAGGATGACAGTATTAGAGACAAAGAAAAAGACAAATTTGAATTCAGAAGCAGGATAGAAAATTGTTTCCAATAGGCCAAACTGACAATAAAATAGATGCTGTTTCAAAACCATACACCTTGGCAGGATTCAGAGATCTGTATAGCAAATGAACTCTTAGGCAGTGTTTTACAGGAAAAAGCACTCAGAATATGCACAGACTTTAGCACATGAACAAATCAGAAGTTGGAGTCAATTGTGATAGAGCTCTGACTGAAACTTTTTATCTTATAGAGTTGCTTGCAGTTGTCAATGTCTTTTTTTACATGACTCTCTTTTAAACCTCCGTATTGTGCCATTGGAAAATACAAAATATTTAATCATGGCTCTGAGGAGATCTGCAGTGGTTCTGAGATGGACAAATTAACGTTCATATTGTTCATTTAAAGACTATAGGAGGCAGAATATGAGAGGTACAATTGGGTGCCACTTAATGAAAGTAATCACAACTTCTAAGGAAATGCTGACAAATATTTGATGACAAATGAATAGTAAGTTATAATCAAATCAGTTCTGAAGACAGTCAGGATCTGCTGTCAACTCTGTAATTGTTACCTCGGCCTGTTGCAGGTACAGGAAATGAAGGAACAAAAGGGAAAGTATTTATCCTGGATTCCATGCCTCTTGCTTGACCTATATAATGACCAAAAAAAAAAAAGACAAAATCTAAGTCTTACTCCTCACCTTCACTGAACAAAAATAAAACAGAAAAGCATAAGAAATCCTTTCCCATTTGTTATAGTTATATTTTAAAAATAATATTAATGTATACTTCAAACTATAAAAAAAGAGAAAAATATAAAACCAACTATCAAGAACTAGGTGGCTACCACAGTTCCTTCCAAAGCTAAATATACAGTCCCATAAGAATACAGGATCAACTGTTTATAAGCCAAAGCTACCTATAGACCAAAGAAAAGTCTAGTCTGGAGAAATAATAAAAGCAGTATTTGGCAAATAAGTATCTACAACTATTCTCTAGAGAGGGGACAATTTTCAACTACTTGAATTACTTTTAAATTTTGTTAAAGTTCCATAAAGTATCAGTGAGAAAAATACTCATATCTCTTATGCTAATAAACCCAACTAGAACAGGAAGGGGTTCTCCAAAGGGAGATCAGTGAGGGAAAATGGACATATCTTGGCTTCCTTGTGTTTACACTTAACTCACAGAACTGGTTTTGGAATATGATTAATCTTTTGAAATATATCACATTTATTTATAGTATTGTAGATTATATTATCTCTAGGGCAGTAATTCTTGGATCTTGCAATGTAGAAGTACAAAGTATACCACACACAAAGATGTGCTTTTCTCTTTTAAAAAAAGTATATTTTTCCATTGTAGACTTGAAGCTACCAAATAAAAGAGAACTTAAAAAAACAACTAAATTTTAATAGTTGCTTGTACCCTAGTAAAAGTTTTACAAGTTGTTTTGAAGGGGGTTTGTATGTGGGAACTGGGAGATTAGGTAATAATTGTTACAGTCTTTTGCTCTAGTAATGTGACCCAGTGATTTAATGTATCCTTTTTGATGATTGCCATTTTTAAGCTTTCTCCATTAAAAAAAAAATGTGCTTAGAACTTTGTCCGCAAGATATGAAGTAAGACATTTTTTTAATTTTCAAAAGTAAGGGTTCTTCAGATCTAACCTTTCTGGAGAACAATTTGGAACTATGCCCAAAGGACTATAAAACTGTGCCTATCTTTTGATCCAGCAATACCACAGCTAGGTCTATGCCCAAAGACATTCAAAAAAATTTTAAAAGGGAAAGGTACCTATTTGTACAAAAATATTCATAGCAGCTCTTTTTGTGGTGGCTAAGAATTGGAAATCAAAGGGATGTCCATCAATTGAGAAATGGCTAAACAAGTTGTGGTATATAATTGTAATAGAATATTATTGTGTTATAAGAAATGACAAGCAGGATGGTTGCAGAAAAACCTGGACTTATATGAACTGATACATAATGAACAGAACCAGGAGAATATTGTACACAGTAGCAGCAATAGTGTTCAGTAAAGAACTACAAATGACTTAGCTATTCTCAGCAACACAGTGATAAAGGGACTAATGAGGATGCATACTAACTGCGTCGAGAGGAAGAATTGGTGTTGACTGAATATAGACTGAAGCATGCTATCTTTCACTTTCTTTATTTTTTCCCTTTTATTCGAGTCTTCTTGTACAAAATGACTGATATAGAAATGTTTTACAAAATCACACATGTATATCTCATTGCCTGCTGTCTCAGGGAGGGAGGAAGGGAAGGATAGAATATGGAACTCAAAACTTTAAATAAAAAAATGTTAAAAATTTGGAGAAAAAAGAAGAAGAGAGAAAAACAGTAAAAAAAAAAAAAAAGAAGTAGGAGTTCTTAACTTTTTTTTTTTATGTGTTATGGACCTTGCTGGCAGTCCAGTGGTGCCTATGGAACTCTTAACAGAATAATTCTATTAAATGCACAAAATGAAATACATAGAATTACAAAGGAAACCAATTATATTGAAATTACTGACGTTGTTGTTCAGTTATTTTTAGTTCCGTCTGACTCTTTGAAACTCCATTTAGAATTTCTTGGCAAAGATACTGGAGTGGTTTGCCATTTTCTTCTCCTGCACATTTTACAGATAAGGAACTAAGGTAAACAAGGTGGTGATTTGCCCAGGGTCATACAGCTATTAAGTGTCTGAAGCCAGATTTGAACTCAGGAAGATGATTCTTTCTGACTTCTGGCCTGGCACTCTATCCACTGTGCCATCTAGCTGCCCTACATTGAAAGACAGTTAACAAAATATAGTTTAAAAAGCAAACAAGTTAACGGACCCTAGATTAAGAACCCCTGCTTAACAAACATTTCTTGGACCAAAATCCAATTTATCTCACCCTAAGTAGCCAGTTCATGGTTCTACACACTTGGCATTTGCTAACTGTTAAAAAGACAACTACTCCCTCATATGCACATAAGCCACAATACAGACAATGGCAACTTTACTTTCAGGAAACTATTAGATATGGGAAAGAAGCAGATAAAATAGTCCAAGTCAAAAAGGTGGATTGATTACCTGTTGTGCTGAATGGGAGAGTTGGCATGTTTGCTCCTGTGGTAGATTCAGGCACAGATATTTTAAAGGGGGTAGTTGCAGTGTTTAGATTTAGTCCATAGATATTGCTTGTTCTTGAATCTATTGACCTCGATCCAAAAACCTGATGGTTATTCAGTAGTGGTACTTGTAGTGGGGTAGATGGTTCTGTTGGTTGCTGTAATAGATTGCTGTGATTGTTTGCAATGGGATGACAAGAGCCCATCCCAGACATGAAATTATTCTTATAAAACTCATGCTTCTGAGGTTGAGCAGGCCCTGTGAAAGGGTCATGGGAGACTCTTCGCCTCCTTTCTTCTTCTCTTTTAGCTGCAGCAGATCTAAACTGACTATTTGTTAGCTTATCCATTCGGCTGCCAAAGAGATGGTAGTTTGCCTCTTCCTGTAGCTTGCTTTGTAGGCTCATGGGCTCAGGAGAGACCTCACTCTCCACTGGCTGGTTTTCAGGGTAGGGAGCAAACATGGACTCATCAATACAACCATTTCCGAGTTCCTGGGAACTATGGAGTGAATTGGGCTGTTCTGTAGCATGGAAAGAAGTAGAAGTATTAAATGAAAGCATCTTGACACATTTTTAAAAAATATGATATATCCTAACAACGGCATAAATAACAATAACTGATATTTACATAAAACTTTAAAGTTTGTTTGCAAAGTGTTCTATAAAAATTATCTCAGATGAATTATACCATCATTATATCAGTGAACCTTACCAAAACACCATGGAAAAAATCTGAAAATAATTACAAGAAATCTATGAGCCTCTTCTTTCCTTCTGGAGTTAAAGAGATAATAAATGATCATTCATATATAGGAGGAAGGGTACAATATAAAGAGACATCCAGAAATAAAAGTACTCCAGTTAAAGGAAAAATGGCTAGGAATTGTTTCTGCTAATTGTAATAAGAGAAAAGAGGAAGCTTACCTCAATTATTGAAAAAGAATGTGTTGAAAGGACAAAGAAGAAAAAGTTGTGCTAAACTTTATGTTGTCATGGTAAAGCTGAAACTTTTTATGATAAAACTCAATGATTTAGGTTAAAAGTTCATTTTAATCACCATCAGCTAATTGATAACGAAAAAGCACCTTTTCACTCATTGTTCTAAATAAATATCGCAAAATTGCACCTAGGTCACTTCTCCTCCTTGTAAACCCACTTCACAAGCATTTCTATGATCAGAAATAATCCATATCCTGCATATAACATGTATTCTTTCAACTGTCTTAGTATATAATTATAGAATAGTTAAAAAATGTGAAAATATCTTCACAATCTTAGTATGTTGTGCCATCTAAGTGAGGGTCACCTGGGGCCTGTCCACCTGGATGATAACAGGGAGCACAGCAAGAAAGGAGAAGTGTGGCCAGGCCCAGAGGTTAAGAGAAGGTAGGTGGGGTCATGCAGCCCTATGATATGGGCTTGGGAGGATTCGGTTTGCCTTGTAAGGTCAACAGCTTTGATCCAACCCTTCTTTTTAGGGAAGTAAACAAAGGGAGGGCTGCTATCATATTCTTGGTGAACTGATAGCAATTTTTGTGAATTTTGTGAATTGCAGAATTCAGGTATGAGAATATAGGAGGAGAGAAGCACCTGTGGGTAGCAATAGGGCACATCCTTCCCAGGGGTCATTTCTATGCCATCCCTTCGAGTACAGTGTCAGGAGAATTATCTTGTCTGCATTCCTGAGGAGTTGAAAGTCCATAATTTCTGTTACTCAGCACTCAAGTATGTAGGAAGAGAGATTGTGATGAAAACATGTGGCTGGGGTCTGTGGCTGCTGTGCTATGGGAATACTCTCTTGGAGTCACTCCCTCATTATGAAGGGGTGATTATTCCACTGGTTCCATTACCGTGGCTGTTGGAGATCAGGGAGGCTCTGAAAATGGGAAGCTGATTTCAGCTAGTTCTGCTCTCTAACACCACAGTTCTAAGAAGCAGCAGGGATGATAGGAAGGAGATAGAATTTTTAAACACATCATTCAAGCCATTTATTTGTCATTCAATCACATCCTGCTTCTGATAACTCTGGTTTTGTGTATATATTTTGACTCCCCAAGAAGACTAAGAAGTCTTTGAGGGCAGAGAACAACTATTACATTTCTTTGTATCCTGTTTTGTCTTATCAATAGTAAACCCTCAATAGATATTTGTTAAGTGAATGAATGAAAGTACAAATGAAGGGACTTGCTCATATTCTGGAAGTTACCTGAATTTGTTCTGCTTGGGGGAACTGGTACTGAATCAATGTGGAGAGACTGCATCCTTTTCACTACTTCATTTGGAGCAGGATATGCTTTCTAGAGAAAATGCCAAAAAAAAAAAAAAGTAATGCTTTTGCAAGTAGCAAATACAGTCCAGTTACAGAAAACACAAAATCATATGAACCACATCACATTTGCAGTCTGAGATGGGAGAGACCTTTGCCATCATCTAGTCTAACCCATTTCTGAGTAAGAATGTCCTTTACAACATCTCCAACAAATTATTATCCAATCTTTGCTTAAAAACTTCTAGTGATCGACAGTCCATGACCTCCCAAGACAGCCTGTTATATTTATGGAAAAGTTCTAATTGTCAGGAGGCTTTTCCTTACATTATGCTTAAATTTATCTTTCAGAAACTTCCACCCATTTCTCCTTGATAAGTCCTTCATAACCAGAACAAATCTCATCTCTCCCATAACAGCTCTTCAAACACACAGCATCATAGGATGATAAGACTTAGAGCTGGAAAGGACTTGAGAAGTTATCTAGTCTAACATTCCTCATTTTACAAATGAGGAAATTGAGACCCAGAGATGTTGTGACTTGACCAAAATCACATAGGTAGTAAGTGGCAGAATCAGCATTTGAACCTAGATCCTCTGGCTCCAAATTAAGAAATCTTAAACATATCTAACATGTCATTCCTCTATCTTCTCTTCCTTAGGTTAAGTAACCCCATTTCTTTTTCCCATTTCTCACATAACATGATCTCTAGGACCTTCACCATCCCCTCGATGGCCTCACGTTTATCAGTAGCACCCAAAAATGAATACAGTACTCTAGGGTGTGCTCTGACCAGAGCTGTTCCTTGCCACATTCTGGACTTTTTATCTTTTCACATAACCTAAGATGTCAATTTTTTTTTGGCCACTACCCTTACATTACTGATTTATATTAAGCATATAGTCCATTACTCCCCGACCCTGATCTTTTTCACAGTCAGTTGCATGATGCCTAACTAGTACTTATAAAATTGAGTTTTTTAATCCTAGGCTAAGACTTTACATTCATCCTTATTAAATTTCACCATATTCTATTCAGTCCATTGTTTTAAATTGTCAATGCTTTTGGATCTTGATTTAGTCATTCAACGTGTTAGCTAGGTCTTCCATTTCTATTATCTACAGACATAGTAAGTGTGCCATCTATGCCTTCCTCCAAGTCACTGATAAAAATGTTAAATAGTATGGGGGCCAAGAACCCATCCCTGGAATATTCTAATAAAGATTTCTTTCCAAGTAGACATTGAACCTTGAATAATAATAATGACAGATAACAGCTCACATTTATGTGACATTTGAAAGTTTGCAAAATGTTTTCCTCACAACTTTGTGAGAGAGATAGGGAAATGTTATTATCTCTATTTTACAGTTGAGAAAAATGACACAGAAAAGGTTAAATGACTTACCCAGGTTCACCTGGCTAGTAAATGTCAGAGCAGGAAGTTGAACCCAAGTACTTTAACTCTGAGTTCAGTCCTCTCTCCACTATATCATACAACCTCTTCTTACAGTACTTTTTGGCAATTCAGCACATTCTAAATCCAGCTAATTATGCTACCCAGTTAACTAGTTTACTTCTTTCCATATTCTCCACAAAGATAGCAGGAGAAATTTCATAAATACTTCGCTGACATCTAGAGAAACTATCTACAGTATTCTTCTGATCTTAGAAGTCTTATAAAAAATGAAGATTGGTCTGATATGACTCTGTTCTCAATGAAAACATACTGATAGCTATCTGTGATCACCACTTCCTTTTCTAGATATTTACTAACTGTAACTTCAGTAAAATATTCTAGAAATTTGTCAAGAATTGAAGTCAAACTCTTTGGTCTATAATTTGCAGACTCAACTCTCTTCTCTTTTATGAAAATTGGGACAGCATTTGTCTTTCTTTGAGCCTGAATACATCTTCTGTTCTCCATTATCTGAGATCACTGACAATGGCTCAGGCATTACAGCTACTAGTTCTTTCAGTACCCAAGGATCTAGTTCACCTTGATTTGGTGATGAATTCATCGAGGGCAGCTAGACAATCTCTTCTTCCTACTCTTAGCCTTCCCTTTCCATTTTAATTGTTCAATCCACCCTGAGCTGAGGAGTACTCATTCCTTTTTTAATCCTCTTTTCCCCATATAAGAACAAAAGCCTTTTGCTTTTGCCATTAAAAAATTAACCCCTTTGTAAAAGAAAAACAAATGAAAACTAAGCAGCTAATGTTCATTTTTGTGATCACCAGAATGAAGTTATTGGAAAAACCACAGGAACAGTAATGCTGTGCCTCCTAGTTATTTATGTTTAAGCATATAAATATGTGATATAAATGTCCATTTTTGAGCATCCACTACTCTACTTACTTTTAAATTCTTTACATCTTCTTCTACCTGTTCTTCAAATTGTTTAAGGTAGAAAGGTCTAAATTCTTGGTCGATTTCTGTGAAAAAAATTTTTTTTTACAGTTTTAACATTTTTGAGCACAAAAAAAATGTTGATTTGTCATCTTTATAAAGTGAAATGACTCTAGAGTGATTATAGAGTTGATTAGAAATGGCAAAAAAAGGAAATAATTCCTTAATAAAGAAAATTCATAAGAAAGTTGCTAATAGGCTAGGCAGGAAGTACAGCATGCTAGGAGGCTCTAGGAAGCAAAGCATCTTGGGTTGCTCTAGTCTTTCCCAGCTTCCCCTTCACAGACCAGAACAGACTGACTCAGAACTTCTTATTTTGATTTACCACTTCAAGTGGTTTGGAAACTGTAGATTCTTGATGGCAAAACATCATCAGTGGCATAAATTTGAATCTGGAATGCACAAGATGACAATGTTCAATGTACAAAGGCAAAGACAAGATAAGAGTCCTATGTGGACAAGTGAGAAGGGAAGTCACTCATGCGCAGGGTACCTTTGACTCTTAGAAGAGATCCCTCTTCTAAGTCTTGCGAATCCACCCCTCTCCCTCTAATTTTTCTTGGATCCATTCTCTTTTTTCTTCTCCCTGAAACAACTTTCCCTTCCTTAGGGCTCTTCCTGCCTCAGTCTCTCCCTTTTCCAACTCGTCTTTCTCTAGATGCCAAATAAAATTCTCATTTTTGTATTGCTCTGATCATTATCAGTCCTCTACTCACAACCTTCACTGGCTTTTCATTGCTTTCTGAATAAGACCTATATTCCTCATCCTGCCATTCATCAATGTTTGTAAAACATTTGTCAGTGTTGTCATCTTTACAAAGTGAAATGCTCCTAAAGAGTGATTAGAAAAAGCAATAAAATGAAGTAGTTCTTTGATAAAGACAATTAATAAGAAAGCTGACAGATAGTAGGCTAGACAGGAAGTACAACATGCTAAGAATCTCTAGGAAGCAAAGGATCTTGAGTTGTTACAACCTAATGTTCTGTAGCCTTCAGCCTCAGACATTTACTTGATGTGTGACCTCAGGCAAGTCATTTAACCTCTGTTTGTCTCAGTTTCCTCATCTATAAAATGGGGGTAATAATAGCTCCTACCTTTCAGGAATGTTATGAAGATTAAATGAGATAATAGTTGTAAAATACTTAATTAAGCATAGTGCCTGACACATATTATGAGCTATATAAATGTTAGTGATGATGATGATTGTTAGATATTCTCTATAATCTAGCTCCACTTTTCTACCAAACACCACTATTCACTGTCTTTACTTCTCATCATACTTACATTTCATCTCTCCCATCTCCCTGTCTTTGGTCATTCTCATTTGTCTACCTTTGTCCTCTTGCCTCCCCGCTTCCTCTACTTTTCAAAGCTTCCTTTCCTCCATGTCCTAACTCAGGTACAATTTTCTCAATGAAGCCATCCCTGATTCTCTCCCCACACTCCTGAATGGTAAATGAACTTAGAAGTTCTTCCATATTTCAGTGCAGGCCTTGCACGTAGACTGTTGTGTCACCCAAGTGAACAAGGACCTTGAAGACATGATAAATCCCTCACAAACATGGAACATCTGCTGCCTTGAGAAACTAGTCAGTTCTCCAAGGACGAACATCACATATGTACTCTATCGCGAGGTTTGGCTGGCTACCCTCTTGATGGACAACGTACAAGATAGTTGACAATTAGCCTTTTTGTTGGCAGTCAGCCTTCTTTTTTTGGAAGAGTTTATTAGGTCTTTGTTCAGAGGAGAACTTTGGAATCTCACCCATGGAGAGGACACTCTGCCTGGGACTCCTTGCTCCCAATTCAGACCCTGAAAGCTGTATCCTGGGATTCACCAGCTGAGAAACTTCAGGAGTTGGTGCCTCCCTGGATTGGTGATGTTTTTCTATTTCCTCATATCTATATTAATATTGCTAAAATTATATTAGTATTAGGATATATTAATTATTGCTGCTATAGCTCTAAACTGTCTATGGATTTGCCTTTTCTGTAAATCAATAAAATATCCAGCTTCTTCTTCTTAAGTGTGTCTTATTGTAGGTGCGAATCCAAACCATAAATTTCCTTAATCATACACACCCCAACAAGTGAAAATGAACTTTCAAATTTATCACAGAATTCTGGAAATCTCTTTTTCCTTCTTTCATAGTTTCTGTGTATATGTCTCTCCCACCCCTCATTAGGTCCTATCTTCTTTAAGGTCTGGTACCATGGCATTTTGTATCCTCACAGAAGGAATAATCATTTCAGCTTCTTGCCTCTCTTTTATGCATATACTTGTTCTAAACACACACACACAATGTAAATATAATAAGATTTGCCAATAAATCTGGTCCTATAAAGCCTGCACGTTGTACATCAATTTGTTTAGGACACCTTCAAAGAATTTTAATAGACCTTGGCCTCTTGCTTTCTTGGTAAGGCTTCCACTTGTGAATGAACTTCTTTGTTGACAGGGTTGGACAAGATACAGTGCTACAAAGGGAAGAGGCCTTGGTATGGGAGTCCTGCAGCCTAGTCCAATGGCAAGAATTTCAACTGAGAGAGCAGGAGGCTGAGGCCATCTGAGGCTTTTAGAAAATGGCCCCAGTTCCACAACTGCAGCCAATTAAGTAAGCTATTGTCTATCATGTGGTTAGCAGATATGAATCAGTCATGGATTGTTTATGTATGCTCCACAATATCTCCAAGGCAATTCCATTATACACCATTGTGATCCTCTGGAAGCAGGAATTCCAGCCCCTTTTCCTGGGCACATTGGATATCAGCTGAGCACACTGATGTACACTATGTGCTAACTTATAATGATTACACTTATTGGCTATTCACTCGTCAAACAAATGTTAAACAAACTAGGAGAGGGAAGAGAGACAAAAGATGGGAACAAGATATTTGGCTTTGTTATTGTGAATGCTTTAAAAAAAACTGAAAAGATCTAGAAAATCAATTTGTAACTATGTAATATTTAGGACTTGATTTTCTCTGCCCCTAACGGCAGCATTGCTGAACATCTTTACATAGGGTATAGATAGCTCAGGCTCATAAATATCTTACCACTGAAGGTTGGTCGATCATCTGGATTCCCATTCCAGCAGCGTACCATGAGGTTAATAATCTCCTTTGGACACTTTTCATCAATTTCTTCCACATTTGGTCTGTTTCCGTTTCCAACACATGTTATTATCTGCTTTTCACAAATAGCATCTGAAAGGCAAAGATAAATGTCATCACTGCCCTTCTTTCTCCAATCTCCGCAGCCAAAGGAAAATATGTAAACGAAGTTTTTACCTTTATCTGTACTAGGGATTACTTTTCGTGTCTACAATGGATATAACTGTTAGAAGAGGCAGAAGAGACTCTTAACATAGAGTAGTTGAAAGGGATTTCATAGGTCATCTAGTCAGGTGATGAGATCTCTGAAGGCTTCCAGCACCCATCTATACTATTATCACTTATGTTTCCTTCTAAGTTCTCACAATTTAGCTGGGAGCAACAGTCTGTGGAATCCCTATAACACCAACATTTTATTTCATGTCCCAACCTTTCTCAACTTTCAAGGGACTCTTTCAGTCTTCACCTGGCTTACCAGTCTACTCCTAAGCCTCCATCATCCTTTTTAGTAACTTCAATATTTACACTAATCACCCTTCCAAGATCTTGTCTTCCTGGGATTCATCAATCTTTTATGACCTCCATCTCCACTCTTTATTCATCCGATAGTCATTACCTTAACCCTCACTTGAAAGTGCTCTGTCTTCAAGATCTTGAACACTGATAATCCCTTTTCTAAAGACAACAGATTGTCCTCTTCTCAATTCATTTCTTCTAAGACTAGTCTTTCATCATGATCCCTGTTCCCTTAATCTCTCTTGGCCACTCCCAGACAGTCGTCCCTGTTCTGGCTTCACTTTCCTTTGCTTCAATCTTGTTCTTATAGTTTAATCATCTCAACCAACAATGCATTTCTTTCTACCCCCCAAAGTCCTTATATCAGTATCCTGGGTTCACTTTTTAAAACAATAGGGTTAGTCTCAGAAGGTGTTGTTGAGATTCAGCTGCAGCTGATTTTGTGACAGGGTCAGCTTTGTTAAGTTCTCTGGTGTGGACTGTGCCTAATGCCTAAAGCAACTTTCTGAACAGCTTAGTGCTGTCACTTTCCTGGTGACATACATAAGACAGGGAAACAAATACAAAGGGGAAACTACCCAGGTAATCAGATCCTACAGACCCACAGTGCTCTGCCATAATGAAGTTCCTTCTAGCTCTCTCACCTTCCTTCCAATGCTTAGCTCTGTCCCAGCCCAGAGACCTGAGCTGACCCTGTTTTTATATGGCATCTATAGGCAGCCTCAGATTGAAAGAGAAAAAGATGTTTGCTTTTTTTTTTTAAATGGCAATTGGTAGTAGCTACTACCTTCTTTTCACAGTTCACTTGCCCTACTTTTCTGATTGTGGTGGCACCTTGTTCCTTTGCCCTTCGACTAATGCCTGATCAGTGTTACTCTAATTTACCATTTCTGCTCAGTGACAAGTTGTCTGAGCTCTTTTGGTGTCAGGAACAAAACCATGGTGACTGGGTTCGCTTGGTTCTTACCACTTCATGGTGGTCTTTCTATTCAGCTGTGACTGACTCCCTTATCTGCAATTCACCTGCAAGTCAAGTCATCACCCAGTGATGTCCTTGGTCCTCTTTGAAAATTAAGGACTTCACATAATCACATTTCCCACAGAAATTGTTCTGAACCTTACATCTCCTCAAATATCCTACTATACTTTGCCTCAGCACATGACCTTACTTTTCATTTTATTGAGAATATAGAAGCAATTCATGATGAGCTCCCTCCCATCCCCTCTTTCACACCTTTCTCTGTTTTTACCCCTCCTGCCTTCCTTTCCTTCCATCTTAGAGGATGAATTGACTCTTCTCCAGCAATGGCTAATCTCTTCCTATTTATCCTTGATACCATCCCCTCCAGGCCTTTGTTTTGTCAGTCATTCCTCCTAAGTCTCCCTCTCTACTGCTTCCTTCCCTTCTGCCTACATATCTAAGTATTTTTTATTCTAAAAGAATCTCCCCTTCATCATCCACTACTATCTCAAGCCTTCATACTATTTTTCTCCTCCTCTTCCTAGGGAAACATTAGAAAGAATAGTCTGTACTTACTATATCTACTTCCTCATCACCATTCACTTTTCAACCTGCTATATTATGGCTTCTATCCCCATCACTCTACTTAGAGTGCTCTCTCAAAAATACTAACGAACTCTTAATTTTCAAACCTGAGGGTGTGGAAATTTTTTTGTTCTTTGTTTGTTTAGACCTTGTTCTCACTAATCTTCCTTCAGTCTTTGCTGGGGATGGATCATCCTCTCTTTCATGATACTCATCTATTCCTTGGATTCCCTTGCTGTAGTCACTCATTAGTTTCCCACGTGCTTGACTACTCCTCAAACCCCCTAACTGGCTCATCTTCCTCCTTTCACTTTAGTATTTTCTAAAACTCTGCTTTCATCCCTTTCTATGGCCCATGACCTAATACACTTGTAAGGTTTCATTTATCACCCCATCCTCCCAGCTCTTTTGTTTCTTTTGTTGGCAAATCCGTCTGTTTTGTTACCCAAGCTCAAATTTCCAGACCTCATTAACTCTTTCTTCACTATCTTTTCCTACAACCACTTGCTCAAAACTGTTGATTCCATGTTAGCAATACCCTGCATTCATTTCCTTTCCACTTATGCTAGTTCAGACCTTCATTGTTTCTCACCTATACAATATTCTTTTTTTAAATTTTTTTATTTTTAATGGTTTACAATCGCTGCCATAAAATTAAGATTTTATCCCCCCCACACCTACGCCCCACTACCCTCCCCCACCCTATCCCCCACGACCGCATACAATTCTGTATAGGTTCTACATATACTTTCCTATTGAGTACATTTTCACCATAGTCATGCTATGTGGTCGAAACCTATACAATATTCTTGTAATTAGGCTTCCTATATCCAGTCTCCTCTCTCTTATCCATTTTCCATTTATTTCAAGATTCTGTGACTATGTTGCTGATTCAAACTGCAAATCCTTTATTAGTATGTAATCTTAGTGAGATTCTATGAGAATACTAATCAACTCATGGCCAAATTGGTAGTGGATCTCTACACTGAGCTACAATGACCTCTGGACATAAAATGTGCCAATTGGTCCATACTTGGGGCATTTTTATCTTCATAGGACAAATCAGAATTTGTGATCCATTAACACAGACTTCAAAAAGGTCATCCCCACAGCATGATAAAATACCAAAGCATGCCTTTAGTGGAGGCCATCCTCCACAGAGCTTCCAAAATAATCTTCCTAATATAGAGGGCTGACTTTGTCACTCACCAGTGGCTTACTATTCTTTATGATAAAATCCAAATTCATTAGCTTGGCATTTAAGGCCCTCTACAACTTATCTTTCTAGTCATATTTTTATTTAATTCATTTTCACATGCTGTATATGTTCTCCAGACTTACTAGCCACTTCCCACCTCCATGCATTCTCACAGACCATCCTCTGTTCTTGGGATGCCCTTCTTCCATATTTCCATCTGTGGAAATTCTTTCTCTTCTTGAGAGGTCTAGCTCTGATGTCACTTGTTCCTTATTAGATTGACCCAACTGAAAGTTGGTCCTCAAATTTCATAGGACACTTTCCCTTGACATTTCAGAATTACAGAATTTCGGAGTCTGAAGGGACCTCAATGGCTACCCAGTCCAACCCATACCTGAACAAGAATTCCCTCTCTGTCCCAACAAATAGTCCTCCAGTCTCTCTTTAAATATGTCCAGTGAAAAGGAATCCACTACATCCTAAAGCAGTCTATTCTGCTTCTGATAATTGTTAGGAAGGTTTTCCTTACATGAGGGCCATTTAACATCTACCTATTGTACCTGTTTTTGCTTCTTAAGGCCAAGGAACATAAACCTGATCCTTCTTTCACATGATAGGCTTTTAAAAACCAGAAGATGACAATCATGTGCTTCTGCATCTTCCTTTTTTTTTTTCTCCCCAGGGTGAAGATTCCCCATTCTTCAACCATCCTTCATATGCCCCTTCACTATCTTTTACCCTCCTCTGGATGATCTCCAGTTTATCAATGTCCTTCCTAAAGTATGGTCCCTAGAACTAAACACAATACTCCAGTTGTGAGCTGATAAGAATAGGGTAGGACTGTGATCTCTTTTTTCTGGATACTATGTCTCAAAGTGAATGCTAGATGTTATTTTTTTTTTTTTTACTGTAATCCACTAAAATCTCCAAATCTTTTTGAGAGGAACTGCTGTGTAGCCTTGCCTCACCTACATCTAATACATGTTAAGTCAATTTTTGGAAACTTAAAAAAAAATGCCCTTAGCTTGTTCTGTTTAGTTGTTCAGTCATTTAGTCATGTCTAACTCTTTATGACCCCATAGACCAAAGCATATGAGGCCCTTCTATTCTCCACAATCCCTCAAAGTCTGTTCAAGCTTATATTCATTGCTTCCATGATACTATCTATCCATCTTATCCTCTGCTGTTCCCTTTCCCTTTTTCCTTCAGTCTTTCCAACATTAGGATCTTTTCTAATGAATTCTATCTTCTCATTATGTGACCAAAGTATTTAAGTTCCAGCTTTAGTATTTTCCCTTCCAGTGAACAGCAAGAATTAATTTCTTTAAATATTGACTAATCTGATTTCCTTGCTGTTCAAAGGACTCTTAAAAATCTTTTCTAGCACCGCAATTTGAAAGGGTTGATTCTGTGGCACTCAACTTTCTTTATAGTCTAACTCTCACAGTCATACATTACTACTGGAAAAACCATGTTGTAGGTTCAGTTGTTTCAGTCACGTTTGACTCTTCGTGACCCTATTTTTGGGGTTTTCTTGGCAAAGATACTGAAGGCCATTTCCTTCTCCAGCTCATTTTACAGGAAAGGAAACTGAGGCAAACAGGGTTAAATTACTTGCCCAGGGTGATACCACTAGTAAGTATCTGAGGTCTGATTTGAACTCAGGTCTTCCTGATTCCAAGCCAGGAGCTGTCTCCATGTGGCACCTAGCTACCATGGAAAAATATGGACCTTTGTTGGCAAAATGATGTCTCTGCTTTTTAGTATGCTGTTCAGATTTGCTATAGATTTTTCCAAGGAGCAAGCATCTTTTAATTTCATATCTGAAATTGCTATCTACAGTAATTTTTGAGCTAAAAAATGTAAAATATGACACTGCTTCTATTTCTTCTTTCTCTATTTGCCAGGAAGTGATGGCACTAGATAGCAAGATTTTAGTTTTTTGTACGTTAAGCTTCAAGCCAGCTTTTATGTTCTCCTCTTTCACCCTCATCAATAGGTTTCTTCAACCTATTTTTATATGCACACATGTTTGTATGTATATATATACATATATAATACATATGTGTATGTATATATCTTAACCTCCTGATTACATTGTAAGCTTCTCAAATCATGGAACAGTTTCCATCCCATCCCATCTCCCACTAACATTATAAATTCAATTAAAAAACAGTAAGTGAGATTCTGTGAAATGGTCATTGTGCCTCTATTCAAAGTCTTCCAGTGATGGGTAAATCACTACTCCTTATGTTAAATATGCCTCATAACCAAATGAGAATTCTTCACTAGGGATGGGAAATTGAGAGCAAATTCAGCTGGTACAATCCAAATAGAACAGGCTAGATTTAACCAAGCTTCACTGGTACACATTATGCATGGGCTTTGGAATAGTATGAACCAAAAGCCTGGACACAGATATCTACAAGCATCTGCTTGTACCCCAATGACAACACAAGGGATGGAGACTCAGGCTCAAACACCACAGATGCCACAGGTACATTGTACCTTCTCTTCACAGCATATTTTCTACTCACTCTCACCACTATATCCAGATCAGTTCAATCTAAAAGCTATCTGGCACCTCTAAAAAGTTAGTTTGCAGTCCCCAAACTATCAAATTCCACTAACTTTCCTGAAATAGTAGGAACATCTAATGGGAGGATATTCCATGGTGCACTATTTTCCTTCCTACCTCTCCTTCTAGACTGTAAGTTCTTTGAGGACAGAAACTAGTTCTTATACAGCTTTTTGTCCTTCAGAGATGAGCACAGCAGTTTACACAAACTGTGTTAAATATATACACAAAACCCCTTTTGTTGAAGACTTTAAGAACCTATCCAGGGTTTGGATGAAGTATTAGGATTTCTTATCAGTACTATGAATCTTTTCTTTTTAGCCTGAGCTTCCTTTAAATTGTAACTAATTTTCAAAATCAAGGAGTAAGGGAGAGAATGGAATGAGGTTATCTCTCATGAAAGAGGCAAGAAAAACCTTTTTCAATGTAGGGGAAAAGTGGGGAGGTGGGAGGGGCTTAAGGAGGGAATAACATGCACACTCAATTTGGTATGAAAATCTATCTTACACTACAGGAAAGTAGGGGAGAAGAGGATAAGTAGGATGTAAGTGAGATGATAGATGGGAGGGCAAATGGGAGGAGAGAGTAATTAGAAGTAAACACTTTTGGGGAGGGACAAGGTCAAAAGTGAGAATAGAATAAATGGGGGTCAGGACAGGATGGAGGGAAATATAGGTAGTCTTACACAACATGACTATTATGGAAGTCTTTTGCAAAACTACACATGTATAGCCTATATTGAATTGTTTGTCTTCTCAGTGGGGATGAGTGGGGAGGGAGAAAGGGAGAGAAGCTGGAACTCAAAGTTTTAGGAACAAATATTGAGAATTGTTTTTGCATGCAACCTGGAAATAAGAAATACAGGCAATGGGGTATAGAAATCTATCTTGCCCTACAAGAAAAGAGAGAAGATGGGAATAAAGGAAGGGAGGGGTGTGATAGAAGGGAGGGCAGATTGGGGGAAGAGGTAATCAGAATGTATGGCATTTTGGGGCAGGGGGAGGGGAGAGATGGGGAGAAAATTTGGAACTCATAATTTTGTGAAAATGAATGTTGAAAACTAAAAATAAATAAATAAACACAAAAAATTGTAACTAATTTTCTAAAGACAAACGAATCTTCATTTCATGAGACAATTTGGGTTAATCCTATGATTTTCTCCCACATATCTTACTTTCATATGGTTCCTTGTTCGCAAAAATTGCCCAGAGCACTATGGCAAAGCTGTACACATCTGACTTGTCAGTGGGTTTTGCGTTGATATCATTCAAATGTTCTGGGGCCATGTACAAAAGGGTACCAGCGTCTGCCCTAGCCATAGTACCAAGGTGGTCAGTGTTCACTTTAGCAGCGGTATTTATTTTCCTCTGCCTGTTGTTTTCCTCTTTAGTCAGTTTGCTCCAGGTCTTAAAGGAGGCAACACCAAGATCTGCTATCTGCAAAAGAGGGCAAAGCCAGAGATCAGACTTCAGGATGTACAAGTGAGGTAATCTTGGAAAATGATCACTCCCTCTTCAAGTTTTCTTATAATACTTTGGCTATCTCCTTTGTTCCTGCTACATTCTACCTATTATGTGCATCCCCCACTAGACTGTAAGCCACTCAAGAGGAGAGATTAGGTCATTTTTCATCTCTGCATCTCCACTGCCTAGTATAATGTCTTGAACGCAGCAGGTGCATAATAAATGTTTGTTGGATTGACTTAAAATGGAAGGTACTATGAAGTCTTGCAGAAAAAGTTGGTTTTATCCAAGTCATTACAGACATACATGAATTTGGCATATATGGCATATATGATATATAGAAAAGTCAGAAGTTATTGTTTAGTTGTTTTTCAATCATGTCTAACTTTTCATGACCCCATTTGGGGTTAGTTTCCCATTTCTTTCTCCAATTCACTTTACAGATTAGGAAACTGAGGTAAACAGGGTGAAGTGACTTGCTGAGGGTCACACAACTAGTAAATGTCTGAGGTTGGATTTGAATTCAGAAGAGGAGTTTTCCTGATTCCAGGCTGGTCACTCTACCTACTTTGCTACCTACTTGCTGTGGTTTATGGGGAGTTCAGGGAGTACTAGCACCTCAGCTATGAGGATTTGCTGAGCCCTTTTCAGGGCTGTTCATTTACCTTTGGTGTCCACCTTCACCCACATCTCACCTGTGGCTCTAAGAAGTTGTGGTATGTGCATTGGCCACCCTACCCTTCACCCTCCAGTAAACTGTCTCATCAGAAGGGCTAAATGAGGTTGAAGATAACTGACAGGTCTCAAACCTGTCATTAGGGGGATGTCTACCCCAAGCATGTGAAAATTTTCCCCAGAGGAATGAGATAAGAAACAAATTTTTCCTATGGTTAGCAAGGCGGCTGAAGCAGGCATTGTGGAGCACTTAGAGCTTGGCTGGGCATTGAAGATGACAAAGTCATCCACTGCATTCTGGGCCATTGCCACTTATCTTGATTTTTGTCTTAGTACTGGACTTCAATGACTCAAGAAGAGGTAGTGAGGCTGATGACTTTGCATAGCCCTGCCTCACTTAAATCCAATTCATGTGCAAGTCAAGACATCACTTTGTGATGTCATTAGTCCTCTTTAAAAATGAAGGAGAAACAACATGAATGATTTTAAAAAAAGATGTTAGAATTCAGAGGAAGGTTCATTATTTAGGCAAATTTAACTAGTAAAATTATAAAAAAGAAGTTCTGGATTACTTTACCTAAATAAAAGATGTCTATCAATAATAAATTATTAAGTTTTGCATCATAGATTTAGAGCTGGAAGGAATGTGAGAAGTCTTCTAGCTTAGTCTCGTTTTAAATATAAAAAAATTGAGGCTCAAGGAGGTTAACTGACTTGCCTAATGTCACAGAGGCAGTAAATGGCAGAGCAGGGATTTGAATCAAGATCCTTTAGCCCCACTGATTTCTCAGGAATCTAGAAATTCCTCTGGAAATACCCCTTGGAAATCTATTTCTTCCTTTTGGTCTTTTATCTTAATTTCTATGAAAAGTTCCAAAACAGGTGTAAAAAAGCTAAAGGCAGTTTTTGATGGGTTCAAAGAAGACATTCAAAAAAAAAACCTCCTAAAATTTCCTATTCTTTCCTTTTGTGTTATTCAAAAATTTCTAGGAGCAAGGAAAAATGTCCTTTTGAGCAGACCTTCTGTCTGAATAGCCAGCAGATAGTGACCTGGGGATGTGTGCTTTATATTTCCCCCAAGTAATGTCCACTGGTCAGTTGGTGCAAGCTGTTCCACATACCCAGAAGTTTCATTCAGCAAGAGACACCCTGAGGAGAGGGCCATGACACTATTTGTTGTGGAGTCACTGGCCGGAACCTAAGGAAAGGAAGGAGGCAGTAAAGAAAATACAGAGATCAGAAAGAAAACATGAAGAAGGGAAAACAGGAAAGACAAAAATGTACAAATGAGACTAAGTCAAAGGGAACAATTTTATCTCTGCTTGAGGGAATCCATATAATTCTAGCGTGAATAGAATAAGACTACTAAATGTTGCTCTTAATCTAGAATCAGTATAGGAAATAGGAGTGAACATTTCATCCCCCAACTCCACAATGTTGATCTTAAAAAAAAACCCAAAACTACAGTCAGTGCCCGTAAAGGGCTGAGCTGGTTGTTACCCAATATCCTGTATACTGACATTGATGTATGGCACACAGAAAACACATGCAGATCAGAGTGGATAGAATGTAGTAAGTACAGAGGGTGATCCCAGCATCCTGTGAGCTCCATTGTCACCTTAACGTGAAAGTCATCATCCACAAGAATGTTTTCCGGCTTTAGGTCTTTGTGAATGACACCTTCTCTGTGTAAGTAGCACATTCCTTCAATGACCTCTAGAATCATTCTCCCTTTCACAGATAAGGGGACACTAGTCTGAAACAAAAATGACAAAGAGTTCTAGTGAATAAAGGAATAAAAAGACAAAAAAAGCAATAATTGTCTCATGAATCAGCTTTTTGGAGAGCAGAGCACTAAAAATGATGCCATTTAATCACTAAGAATGTCTCCCTTTAGCAGCATCCTGAAAATCTAAATTCTTTTTGCTACATTCTTGCTACCATGGTAATAATAAAACATTTCCATTTACCTAGAAAAATTTCTCTAAAGTTTAGAAGGTGACATAAACAAGGCCATTTTGTTACTACCATATTAAAATTACTATATACTTTTTAAAAACTACATGGTTTTACACATAGCTTAATGCATTTTGATGCTTCAACGTGTTTTTGATGATTTTGCATACAATCTTCTTGTTCTTTATATACTGAAATTTTCATGTTTATTGATTGTTATAAAGACCAAAATTTTTTAAAGTTTCTCTACGGATTTTCAGAGCATAGATACTGTATCACATCAGTGGGATGCTAGAAGTTAATGCTATGTCTGTGTTGTTTCATGGAGACAGGACTGGAAAAGAGAAAGATTTAAACCTTTAAAATAATAATAAAAGCTGACATTAATATAATATGTTCCATACAGTCTTATTTAAACCTCACAACAGCCCTGTGTGATAGGTGACACTGTTATCCCATTTTGCAGCTGAGGACACTGAGGCTCAAAGAGGCTGTATCACCCTCTCACGGTCACCTAGCTATCAGTATCAGATAGAACTTGAATCCAGATCCTCCTGACTTGAAGTTCAGTGTTCTGTCTAGTACACTATGCTGCCTGTAGGGACATAGGACATAGTGTGGAAGAGGTCTGATCTATAAAAGGCATATAGGTATGATTTTGAAGGTGTGCAACTCTTTAATAAACATGCCAGAAAATCTGAATTCCTTTTGGTACATTCTTATAACCACAGTAATAAAACATTTCAACTTTCCTTGAAAATTTTCTCTAATTTTCTCATTGCTGTCCTTTTCAAAGCGGTTATTTTAGGAGGCTATGTACACACAGTATTCCAAGGATGCTTGCAGTTAGTGCAAACATTATTGGAACTTCTATCTTGGGATGAGAGCTTGTAGCATATTCTTTTGCCAACCCTTGGCTGTAAAATTCTTCTCATTTGACAATAGATTTGTTTTTTGGGGGGAGAAGAGCTAAACATCCTCCAGAGCTAATTTTAGTGAATGAGGTGAATGATCCCTAGCTTTTTTGTTTGACGTTTGTTTTTATCAAATGTGTAACTATAAAGCAATGGGGCTTACCTTCTTATGTGACTTTGAAATTGTATCTGAAGGAATTCTGAAAGCAGAATTCCAAAGCAGTGGGGTAAGGGGCAACATCAATGAAACAGGTTAGTGTAGAACCTCCCTCCTTCCAAGATGATGACTTTGGAGGGCAAGACTCATCAGTCACCAGGTCTTGGCAGATCCCCCTCTGCTGCATCTCTTGGGTACATCTGCCCCTTTGTCTTTTCACTGCCACCAACTGGATACAGACAATGATTCCCAGGTACTATTGGAATAGCATCCAAACAAGACATCCTACTTCTGCTTTCTTCTCCCTTCTCCTACTTCCACATCCTATTACATTCTTCACACAACTTTCAAAATAATAGAAAAGAGCTAGTCTTGTCACCCTTTGGCCAAATAAAAAGTCCTCAGTAGTTCCTTTTTTTGTATGGAATGAAGTTCCAGCTCCTTTGGCTGGTATTTAAAGTCCTCCACAATCTGGCACTAATCCATTCAGATTTCCCTCACACTACTTCATATACTATGTGCGAGCACCTAACTGGACTACATTCTGTCCCCCAAAACACACGTGCACTTCCACTATACCTCTGTTTACACTATTTCCTATTCTTGAAATGTCTCTTCTTTACTCACTTCTCAACTCTATTCCTGTCTGTTGTTTAACATCCAACTCAAAGGATCTCCTCTAGGAAGCCGTTCCTGATCACCTTCCCCTCTGTGGTAATGACCATCCTCTTTTGATCTCATCTTTTATTTTTTATTTGGATCTCCTCTCTTCATTTTACATCTTTCCAATGTGTGTATCATGTATTACTGGGTATGATAATTATCTGGATATGTCTTATCCCCTTGTTAGAATAGTGGTTCCTTGAGGGTTTGGGACCATGTCACCTAAAATATGTCACTTCTTTAGTACCTCAGAGTACCATATACACATCAAATGTTTTCTAAATGGTGGCTGAATTGAAATGTTTGCTGATTGAAAGTCAATCTAGTTTCTTTCTGATTATACTTCCTAAACCATATACTAAAAACCAATTTTCAGAGAATTAGATGTGATATTTTCATTCAACTTTAAGGAATGTATAAGTTAGGGAATTAAAATAGACAAAACCCATAAAAATTTCTTTAAAAACATAAACCAGAGAGGGGTAATGGTGGCTTAGATTTATCAGCTATCTTTTCTTACAGTGATCTCATCCAATTAGGTTGCCAGGAACAAGTAAGATTATATACTTGGCATAAAAGAAGTGGTCCTTCACTTGGTTTATGGCATGATGCTTGTCATGCTATTGTGTATTTTACCCAATTCATCTACATCTTGTTACCAGAAGGTTAGCCAACAGGTGATGAAATTTTTGGCCATGGTATCCCATAAGACATTAAGGTGGGTTTATTTACTCTATTGATAGAGAGAAAACCCACACCAAGAAATCATATCTCAAAGAATCAAAGTATAGGTTCATATTATTAATAGCCTAACAAAATATTTATTGAGCCCTTATTTTGTATAGGGCCCTGTGCTAGGTAGTATGGCACAGTATCTGTACTCAAGGACCTCATAGTTTGGTTAGCAGGTAAATGTATGCCCATAAAAAAATAACAGACAACACTATATGATATGGGAGTTTTGAAGTGAGAAAGATCATTGTGGAGTTGTCAGAAAAGGCTTCAGGGAGTTTTTTCATAAGTGAATTCAAAATATTTGTACTTTTAAAAGGCAATTGTGGTTCTAAAATCCTACAGGCAAAACTTTATTGTTTAGTGGGGAAAAACCCCAAACTTAAGAAATTTCTAGACCAACCTGTATGCAAAAAGACATCAAAATGACCATAACGGAAAATCAGCTGCAAAAGCTCAACCACAATGTCTACAAAAGTATGTGTGTAAGAAGCTTTTTACTTACTGTCTTTAGCACCTTCATTAGATTCCCCTTTTCCATATATTCCATTACAAGAGAGTAATTCCCATCTTCTAAAATAAAGCCTAGGAACTTCACTACCCGATTATGCTTCAGTCTGTGCATAATTTTTCCTTCTTCAAGGAGAGCAGCATTATACCTGTTGGAGGGAAACATGCCAATTAGAGTAAGTGCCAGTTTAGTGTTCCAGAACAGCAACCATGCCATCAACAAGAACTCTACTTTGTTCTAGACAAAGTGGCAGAGAAAATACCTTCCATAACTACTGTGTAAAAGATGACAGAAGAAAACTTCCTTTCATTGTTATTCCTTGGGTTAAACAAATTCTTCTCCTGTGGTTCCTATGAATGAGATGAGGAATATGAAGGAGAGAAGTAATGTATTAACTTACAGAACTATATCAAATCCCAAAATAAAACTTTACTAAACCCCCATCGCACATGGAACTCTTATGAGCCCTTTCTGTTAGACTAGGGATTCCTAATCTGGGGTCTAGGGACCCCTTATGGGTCTGTACATAGATTTCAAGAGGATCATGAACTCAGATGTGGAAAATAATCATCTTTATTTTCACCAGTTTCTAACTAAAATGAAGGATTTCTGCTAATTACAATTTTTAAAATATTCCAAAAAGGGTCCAATCAGGCTAGACTGCCAAAGGGATCATTGACACAAAAATGGTTCAGAACCCTTGCGTTAGAAAGTCAAACCTATTGTCACTGAATTCAAATGAAGGTATTATTCCTCCAGAGGGAATACACTTCTCAACTTCAAGGCTGGTTCTTGGCAGAATTGTGAAAAGTAGGTGGTTTTTCTTTAATAACCATCACTTCCTTTTTTCCCCTTTCCTTCCTTGTTTTACATGTCCTCTGCCCTTGTACTTCCACAAGCCTTGCCTGTTGGTCAGTAAATCCTCTTGACAATGAGTTCGTATTAAGATATCATTCCTCATTTCTCCAAAAGCTGTATGCATTTTTAAAAGAGACTCACAGGGGAAGAACTGTTTAACCCAAAGGAAAGGATCTTTAATAGTAAAGTTTCAGGCAGTATAACCAGATAGTAGTGAGATAACATTTGAAGAGAAAGATTTTCCAAGTGTCTTCAAATCACACTACATAGGAAATTGTCTTCTCTGGTTGTAGGAAAGGTCAGCCTTGCATATATCTGTCTATCCTATGAATATCCTTCTCCATGTTCACTTGCTGTCTTTCAACAAAGCTTCATGTGGGAACTCACTTGGGAGACCCTATCATGGCCCGATATGACTTCTCTGAACCCTTATCAGAAACACAATTCCTATTTCAAAAAGAAAAAAAAACCTCCATCTAGACCTGTGTAATAATTGGCATTGTAGCCTAATGAACAGAATGCTAGATGTAGACTAAGGAAAACCTGGGCAAGAATTCCAGTTCAGACACTTAGAGACTTTATTCTTCTGGCATAAGTGATTTAATCTCTCCATGCCTCAGTTTCCTCTTCTATAAAATGGGGATAATAATAGTACTTACCTGACAGAGCTGCTGTATCAAATGAGATAAAATACTTTGAAAACCTTTAAGGGCCATCTAAATTTCAGCTCTCATTTTTTTTTTTTAGCCATTGTCCAACAATGGCTTTCACTTTATATAAAATGTAATTTTGCTGGGTCTCTAAATCACAAGCATTATGATAAATGTACAATTGACAGAAATAGAGATACTAGCCAGCTAGACTTGATATAGTGGTCAAATTTAAATCCACTCCTAATCCTAAAGGAAACAAAATTGCCCTCTAATAATAATAACTAACATTTATGCCTTCAATGTGTCAAGCATTGTGCTAAGCATTTACAAATACGATTCCAATTGATCTTCACGACAACACTGGAAGGTGGTTCCATCTGGCCAAAATCTAAAAGAAATTAGGCAGTAATTCCAGAAAGCTCTCTTGCTGTCAGTACCTTGGGATGCTGTGGGATTGTCAAGGGAAGATATGAGGAGACTTTCTCCCTGCCTTTCATCATTGCTGGGACAGCTGGACAAAAGAGTAAGTTATTACAAATTCTAGGGATGTGGGAAAATTTTGTGACTGTCAGACAGTAGCCAGAGCATTTGGTTGTGAAATGGCTATACGGTGCAAACAAATTAAGGAGTGTAGAAGACTCATCCAGACAACATGAAAATTGTAAGCCTGAGCTTTAGTGGTCCATTTGGAAATGTGGCCTGAAAAAAGAATGATCAAGAGTAATTACAGTTAAGAGAATAGATGGAGTGTGGGAGTTGAGGTGTGAAGGTACAGCCTCAGACCAAGGAGTACGTTGAGAGTTGAGAGTGAAAGACTTAATGGGGCAAAGAGGTTGTGTGGTGCCTTGAGGCTTGCTAAGGACCGCTTTCTCTAATATGGTAACTACACTCTATGCACACACAGTAGGACCTGTGACATGGTTGACAGTATCCCTTACCCTCTCTGCCCCTGTTTCCTCATCTGTAAAATGAGGGGGTTAGATTAGATAGCTTCTGAGGTCTCATTTAACTGTAAATCTGTGATTCTATGATATGTGGGCAGCTAGGTGGTTCAGTGGATAGAATTCCAGGCCTGGAGTGAGGAGAATCTGACTAGCTGTGTGATCCTGGGCAAGTCACTTAATTCTGCCTCAGTTTCCTCATCTGTAAAATGAGCTGAAGAAGGAAATGGCAAAACACTCCAGTATCTTTATCAAGAAAACCTCCAATGAAGTCATGAAGTCATACAATGACTAAAATGACTGAACAATATGATGTAGGTAGTGTAATGGATAGAGTGCTGGACTTGGGGTCCAGAAGACAGGAGGAGTTCAAATCCTGCCCCAGATACTAACTAAATATGTGTGACCCTAGAGACCTAGTCTCTTAACTTTTCTCATCCTCCGTTTCCTCATTTATGAAACACCTACTTCACAGGGTTGTTGTGTCAAATGAGATGATATATGTAAAGTACTTAAAGTACCACATAAACGCTCAGTTATTATCACGTGACTCCTCATGCAGTATATGCCAGGACAGAGTATGCAATGGCGAAAGCTTAGCAAGCCTTATAGCCCAATCTATCACTTTCTCCTTTCGTTAGCTTTTTAACAGTTTCCATGAGTTTAAGGCTTTATTAGATTCTCCCCACCTAGAGACACAAGACTACTTGGAAGGAGTAACCAGGTTAAAGGAAGAGATATACAAGTTCAATTCATGAGAGAGATTTTTGGAACCCCTTTCCACTTCATTAATTTTTCATTCTTCTTTGCATTATAATGGAAATAAAGTTACAGTTAAACTACAGATAATCTTGCAGTCTATAACACAGGTTGAATGATCTATAGGAGCTATATGTGTCAAAATACATGTAAACATTTTGTAATAGTGTTAGTTACAGAATCTCAGAGATGGAAGAATCTAATAGGCTAAACTTGTCTGTTCTTCTATCCAAAGCCAGGATTCAGTCTATGAGATTTGTGACAGATGATTTCCTAGCCTGAACACCTCTTACGAGAACTTATTACCTTGTGAGGCAGTTCAGTTGCATTTTCTGGAAATTCTGCTCTTTAGAAAGTTCTTGTTATATTGAGCTGAAATCTTCCTCCTTTCTATCTATTGGTCCATTTGTCCCTAAGTCTCACTTCTGTATTCTTCATTCTCATTATAGCCTGCAATCTCACCACTCTCAATCAACCCTGCCCTTAGATGTATTCTCTTTCCTTCCCAATAGTGACCCCTTAACGAACAAGTTCAACTCTTCATTTCCTTATATTCTTGAATACCTTACTCCCTTGTCCTATCACCCACTACTCATGCATGACCAAATCCCAAATTCCTACCACCCATTTCCTCCACTCCTATTCATGTGCTGCTGAAAATTGTCCTGAAAATTATGTAGATCTCCTACAAACATTTTATCTCATTTCAACTAGAGATCACTGCAGTAAGGCAATATCTTAACTCCTCCCTAACTGATTCCCCATCTCACTTTCTACAATTTAGTGTCCCAAAGAACATCAAATTCAGCATACCCTTGCCAAAATTCATTTCCTTCCTACCTAAATCTAACCCTCTCCAAACTTCTCTATTAATGTTAAAAGTACCACTACAGTTATAAACACTCACATTGATAACCTTGAGCATTCATTCTCAGGCATTCCCCATATACAATTAGTTTTCAAGTTTCATCAATTCTTTCTCCAACATCTTTAGTATCTGTGCCATCTGCTCACATGGTCACCTAACTTAAGTTCCTTATCATCTCTAGCCTGGACCACACAATAGCCTTTTAAGTGGATTACTGAGTTCTGTCACCTCTCCAATATATCCTTTTCACCAGCTGACAAAATAATCTTCCTAAAGCAAAGGTCACATGTCACTCCCCTGCTCAAGAACATTCAATAGCTCCCTATAGCTTCTTCAATAAAATATCTACTCTTTAGCTTGAAATTGAAAATTCTTAATAATCTCACTCCAGATTCCCTCTTCAGGCTTTGTTAATGTTAATCCACTTTGTGTGCTTTACATTTCAAACTGGTGTATTTATAGTACTCCATATTCAACACCTCACCTTCCATCTCTAGCTTTGAAGAGGCTGTCCCCTCATTTCTTGAATGTGCCTCTTTCTCACCACTGACTCTTAGAATTAATTCCTGCCCTTTTTCAAGGATCAGCTCATAGGATGCCACTTGTGGGAAACTTTTCCTGATTTTCCCTAGTTAGTGCTCTTTCTCATCAAATGATAACAAATATACTTATATATTTCCAAATTTTATCCCCCTAGCTAGAGGTATACTTCTTGAGAGCATGGATGATATTTAATTTTGCCTTTGTAGGTTCTTAGTAAGTGTTTTCCTCTCTCTTCTCAAGTCTCCTACAGTATTCTCTACCTCCACCTCTCAGCTGAAGTGACTCACCAACTCATAACTCACCAAAAAATGAAGTTATTCACCTGATGGTACTACTCCCTTTCTCCTCTTACATCCTCCTGACATCATCCTCCACTCCAGTTTATAGTGAAGAAGTTTACCCTTACCAAGAGTAATCATTACTAAGCCTAATCCTTTCATATGTACCCTTGATCCTACTACCTTCTTTAGTATATTGTCCCAACTATCATCCCCTTTCTTTAATTTTCAAGCACTCTCTAGATGCTGGGTCCTTCCCTTTTGCCAACAAATACACTCATGTCTTCTCAGTCCTTAAAAAATTAACAACCCCCCCCCCCCCCCCACAAAAAACCCTCTGGCTTGATCCTGCTATTTCCTCTACATGTTGTCCTACCCCTCCTCTCATTTTCAGTTAAACTCCTTGAAAAATTCATCTAGACTTGATCCTGTGGCTTCCTCTCCTGACACTCTTTCCTAAACTCTTGGTAATCCAGCTTCTGAACTCATTATCATCTACTTGAAATTCCAAGGTTGCCAGTGATTCCTTAATTGCTGGATCAAATGGTCTTTTGTCAGTCCTCATTCTTTTGATCTCTCTCCAGTGTGTGATACTGTTGACCACCTTCTCCTCTTAGATACACTTTATTTTCTGGGTTTTTGTGACATAACTATGTTGTTTCTCTTCTACCTATTTAGACCCTTCTCAGTCTCCTTTGTCACTCCCATTAACTGCGGTTATCTCCAATATTCTGTCCTGTGAGCTCTCTCTCTCCCTGAGCACCACCCCCCCATCATTTGGTGATGTCATTAGCTCCCATAGGTTCAATAATCTCCTCTATGCAGGTAACTACCAGATTTATATATTTCTCTATATCCTGAAAACATCACTCAATATATCCAAAAGAGATCTAATTATTTCTTTCCTTTCCCCCAAACCCACCTATCTTCTCAATTTCCCTAACATTGCTGTGTATACCACTGTTCTTCCTGTCACCCAGGTTCATAACCTCAGTGTCATCCTCAAGTGGTCACTCTCATTCACCTGGCATAGCCAGTGAGTTGCCAGATCCTGCCATCTCTATCTCTATAACATCACTTGAAATTGTTCTCTTGTTTTCACTTATACTGTCAACCCTCATCATCTCAAAAGCCTCCTAACTGGCCTCCGTACCTCAAGTCTCTTCCTGCTTTAATGTATCCTCCACATAGTTGTCAAGGTGATTTTACTAAAGCATAGGTCTGACCAGGTAACCTTTACCCCACATGCAAGTCAAGCCTACATATAATGTCTTTGATTCTCTTCCAAAATGTGGATGAATAGCAGTAAAGTCCAGTGACTTTCTGTTACTTCTGGATTCAAATATCAATTAGTTAAAAAGCATGTACTAAGCACCTACTTTGTGTCAGACAACTCGTGTGGTTTTTAAAGCTTTGCTTCTTCCCATCTTTCCAGTTTTCTTAAACATGACCCTGTTCCTTGCACTCTGCAGTCTAGCTAGATTGGCCTGTGGTTTCTCATATGAAGTGCTCCACCTCCTCATCTCCATGTCTTTGTTTGGCTGTGTCTCCTGCCTGCAGTGCTCTTCCTCTTTGTCTCTTATTTTTAGAATTCTTGGCTTCGTTCAAGACTTAGACTAAGCACCACACTCTTCAAGAGAACTTTCTCAAACTCAACAGCTGCTGGTGCCCTGCCTTCTAAGGTTACTTTGTGTTTACTTTGCATATATCATACACACATATACATACATATAGACACACATATACTTTGCATATATAAGCACATATGCATATATGTACATAAACATACACATATACTTTGCATATGTAAACACATATACATATATATGTATATATACATAAACACATACATATACTCACATACGCACATGTTGTCTCTTCCTCATGTAAGCTCCTTTGAAGGCAGAGAGTGTTTTTCTTGTGTCCCCAGAACTTAATGTAATGCCTGGCATGTAGTAGGTGTTTATTAAATGCTTATTGATTGACTGATGGATTGTTGGATTGGATGGAGAAATCTCCTTAAGGACTAGTAAAAATTCTTCATTTACAGTGAAGACATTAAAGAGATATCAGCCCATCCAGTCTGGATTGTCAGGGACTGACATATTCATTATTAATTCTTTTCATTTAGAAATCTAATGGAAGAACTTCTTCTCAGAAGAGTTAGCCTTCTGAGATTGTGAAGATGTTAAAGGAGAAACCCAAGAAGCAGTGTGGTATGATACGGAACAGTATTGGTTTGGAGTCAAAAGATTTGGGTTCAAGGTCTGGTTCTGTCACTTTCTAGCATGTGTGCCCTTGGTAGAGTCATATAGCTTTGGGTTACTCATCCATAAAATGGAGGGAAAGTTATTATATGTAAACTACCCACTTTATAGAGTTGTAAGGTTCAAATCTTTGCAAAAGGATTTTGAAAAATTTAAAACACCATAGGAATACTGAGCATACCTTGCTGGAGAAAAGAAGATTAAAAAGAAAAGGAAAAGAAGTATTTTTAAAGAAAATAGCTCTGTTGATACCAGGAATATTATTGGCAGCCATAGTGATTTTACCCATAGGCAGCACAGGTGCCACAGGGGCAGCTAGATCACACTGTGGATAGAATGCTGGGCTTGGAGTCAGGAAGACTCATCATCTTGAATTTAAGTCTGGCCTCAAACACTTGCTAGCTCTGTGACCCTGCACATCACTTAACTCTGTTGCCTCAGTTTCCTCATCTGTAAAATGAATTGGAGAAGCCAATAAAACCCCGATGGGGGTCATGAAGAGTTGGACAAGACTGAACAACAGCAACCACACAGGTACATCTATCTGTGTACATGCTGTACATAACTTTCAAACTATCTCCTGACTCTGGCTAGGGGCTTGGCCATTTTATTTGGCTTACAGTCCTACTCCTAACATCTGAGTAGATTCTGCAAGTCCCCATAGCCGGATGCGACAGGTGAAATAAAGTGTGAAGATAGTATGTGGAAATATTAGAAAAATTCCTCCCATCCTCAGTCTTTTTTGAGCAAGTCAGCTTATCATCTATTCTACTGGGTTTCTTAATGCCAGCCATCCTACAAAGATGCTTGTCTGGGTATTGTCTGTGAGAAACAGTGTGATATAAAAAAAAGTGATGCATACTAAGAGTCAAAAGACCTAGATGTTCTAGTCTCACATCTTCTACTTAATAGCTATGTGACCTTAAGCTTTTAACTGAATTTTCCTGAGCTTCTAGTTCCTCCACTATCAAAAGGGAATGATCATCTCTGATTTCCTACTTCATAAAATTGTTGTGAGGGTCAGGTGGGATAATATACGTAAAAACACTCTGAAAACTTCAAAGTGTTATACAGATATATGTACCTTGACAGTCATAGCAGTCACTGATTGATTTTTGTGGCTTTTTTCATGTTGACCAGTTACAGAAGGTCCCTCAGTCATAGAAAAAGGGGTATGTGTAGAAAGAGAGAGCTAGAAAAATTGTGGAATATTCATGAGTGCATTTCTGTACACTAAAGAATTCTACCAACATCTGATGACTATTACATTAAAACAAAACTGGGGTATCCTTATCCTAAATGACTCCTCTAGTTCTTTGTGCCCTGCACATAGTAAGCACTTAGTACATTTTCAATCTCTCTTGCTCTTTTTATGCTCTCTATCTTTTTCCCCCTTCTCTCTCAATCTCTCCTTATTCTCTCTCTCTCTTGTTTCTCTCTCCTCCCCCAACCCCAACATAAAGCTGTACAGCCTCTAATACCTTTGGGCCATCTAGTGGTTGGGCTATCATCTAGAACCTCTGGTAGATTCCCCACCCCTGAATTTTAGATAGATAAAACTTCCTGGGAGCAGTTATATGTGTGGTTTCATTTTCATTGGCCAGACAAATATGAGAATCTAAATGGACTGGAATATATCTTGTATCCTTGTTATAATGAGAAAGTATATGCATATTGCTTATATATCTTTCAATATACCCTAAAATTAGATGAACTGAATGATACTTTATCTTTGTTCCTTAAAACCCTTATTTGACTAACACACTTTCTCTCTTTCCACTGAATCTCATTGTGCCAACTTACTCATTGCGCTTTGGTCCAGTGTATACGTTTTTCAGGATCACAAGCCCATGTCTTCTATGAAAACACAAGGATACCATCCCAAACCCTCCACTGTCTATCTGTTCCTTCTCTAACAGGTCATCAGTTTTCATCTCCAAGTCATCCAGCGACATGTCTGCTTCTCTTTTAGATGTACAGTCCTTTGGAAAATGCAGTTCTTTCTCTACCATAATTCCAACCTGCAAAGAAAGCAGAGAGAACCATTATACTTACACCAGTTATATTTAATAAGCATTTTCAAAGGTGCCTATTTCGTGCTCCATACTGTTTTGAGCTGTAGGAGACTCCAGTTTCATTCTTTTTTTAAAAATGTATTTTCTTCATTAATATGGCCATAGTAAACTGTCCATCACGTGCTTCAGGCTACAGAAGGTCAAATCCTCCTAGATGAGGAACTTAAAAATAGTTCCAATAAGGTTCTGATTTTGTTTGAGTCTCCCTTACATTTGTGAAGAAGGGGAAGTCAATGGAAGGTTTCTCAGAATAATCCCAAGCTTACAGGAAGCTGGGGAGGTTATTTGGTCTACATTATAAGTAGCCTACAAGTTTGGATCTAGAGTGATCAAGTTTTATTCCCAGATCAAAGGATAGTCATTGGATGGGCCCTACTTACTTAAAGAACTCTATGAATGCTAGCTGTTATTTTTTCATCCTTACTCCTTATCAAGCTAGGTTTAGGGAACACTCATATTTCCATGTAAAACATTCTGAGTTTGTTCTCTACAGAGAGATTCTTATAAAAATAAACAAAGGGGAAAGAAAAGATGAACAAGAGCTTTTAAGCCCATTGCCACATTTTAGGTTATGCTTATATGAACTTATCCTTGTTTTCATTGCTGATGATTAAAAATAATAATAATAACAAAAATAGTGGACATTTACATAGAATTTTAAAATTTGTAAAAACCCTTTACATATCTATCTCATGTGTTCCTAACAACAAGCCAGTGAGGTTGTTGGTATTATTATTATCCCATATTATTATTCCCATTTCACAGATGAGAAAGCTGGAGCTCTGAAATATTAAGTGGTCTTCCCAGATCATACGCTAATTAAGGCAGGATTTGAACAACCTGAGCCTGGCTCTCAACCCAGGTCTTTCTGACTCTGAGTGTAGCCTTCTTGCAACTAGGAAGAAACAATGAAGAATAATACTTCCATAGAGATTAATGTACATGTTTAACTCAGCATTAATCCAAATAGAAACTGGCTTCTTTATGGAAGAATATTTCTAAAGAGAAGGAAGTTTCCCAATTCTCGTGGTAAGAAAATTCTTTCTTCTGTTCAACTTAAACTTTCTACTTGGTGGTTTAAGCCAATTTCCTCTTCATCTGTTCTGTTCTCAGTACTGGTGGTAAAGAATCGGTAACTATCTTTATAATAACCATCTTGTATTTAAGAATACTCTCTAGCCCAAATAATCAGTTCTAATAACTTTCAGAGATCTTTTTGTGTGTTTTTTTTATCATTTAGATTTACATTCTGGACCCTCTCCATGTTCTCCATATCTAAAAATAGATTGGGCTTCTAAGTGCCTTACAAGTATTCCCCATTTAGCACAATAGCACACAGCAGGAGCTAAATAAATGCACATTCCCTACCCCCACTTCAGAGGCCACTTATTCTAATCTCTGTTTTAATAAGAATCTCTTCTAATTTTTGGTTATAGTGAGGGAAAACTCTACTTCTCAAGGCAGCCCAATCTCTTTTGGGGTAGATTTAAAAGTTACGCAAGTTTCCCCTTAAATCATTCTGAAATCTTTCTCTCTGCATCTTCCATTCCTGGATCCTAATTCTGCCTTCTGGAACCAAGAACAAGCCCTCTTCCACAAGTCAGCTCTTCCAGTTCCTAAGGACTGTTATCATAGCCACCTTAATTCTCTTTTCCAGGTTAAATATTTCCTTCAAGAGATGCTTAAGTCCACGATTTCAATGTCCTGTACCATTCTGGCTGCCCTTCTCTGGACACCTTCCAGTTTATTAATATTCTCCCTAAAATGAGGCCCCCAGATCTGAACACAATACGCAAACTCTATTCTAAGCATAATGGTAAATTACGTGATGTTACTTACATTCTAAGCTCTTAATTGTACAGATCAGCTGAGCCAAAGTTTTCTTTTTGAACCTCCAGACCTAGAAAGGAGAATAACAATACAGATGGTATCTGGATCATTCTTTGTGCTTAAAATTTTTTTTTAATTTATGAAATTAACATTTCCATAACATAGTAGAATAAATAAAAGATTGTACATGAAAGTGCAAATCTATTATGCATAACTTCTGTTCCTTTTAAAACTATAATAAAGTTATCAAGTAAATTTCTTTTTTTTCTCCCCTCCAACCCTGGATGGCTACCATTAGACATAAATATATGTGTGTACACATACATACATACATACATATATATGTGTAAAATCATTCTATATGTACTTCTGTTTATCAGTTTTTTCTCTGAATGCAGATAGCATCTGCCTTCATATGTCCTTTGTGGTTAATTTGGGTCTTTACAATAGTCAAAATAACTTATTCTTTCAAAGCTGCTCTTAAAACGCTATTGTTGTTACTGTATACACTGCTGTCTTGGTTCTGCTCATTTTTTATGCTTTTGCTTAATTTACTCTGAAAATCATGGAAACTTGAAATCCTTCAGAATCCTGATTCATTAAGTAATTACCAGGGCCAAATGTGAATAGAAGTTGAGTTATTTCTTTGAGGACAGGGACTGTTTCTTTTTTTTTCTTTTGTTGTATTCCTAGCATTTGCTACGGTGCCTGGCAGATAGTAGGAGCTTAAAGATACCTGTTGGATCAAACTGAATTAGATCACCTCTGCACAAGGATGTGGCTAAGTTGTACCTTTATTGAGGTCTTTTCCCTCTTTTGATTAATATTTCCTTCTGGAGAAGACCACAGCAGAAGATACAGGAAGGTAATCAGGAAAGAGAAACTTGCTAGAGAGCTGAGCAGTAAAAAGCAAAGGATCCCCTCACAAGTTTAGAAATACCATCCCACTTCTCCCCATGCGCGCGCGTGCACACACACACACACGAGAGAGAGAGAGAGAGAGAGAGAGAAATAGAAGAGGTCAGAATCATGTTTTCAAAGATTATTTGGAGAAAGGGAAAAACTGGTGCTTTATCCGTTGATTGAAAAGCCTAACAAATGTTACTGCCCTGTTGCCCTAGAATTCTGGAGCCTACCGACACTCTATTATCCTTAGGTTAGACTTATAAACACTCCCAGATAAGCCTTACCTACCACCATTCCTGCCCATGTGGGTGAGAGGCTCAGAATTATTAAGGCCTTCTCTGACCAACTCAATATACTGGCCTAGGCCCACCTTTTGGAGCCTTATCCTGTAAAATATGCCTAATTAGGAAGGGATAACACCTCTCTTTCAGCCCAGGAACTGAATTATTATCCCAGAAGCCTGAACTATGGTGATAAATTTACCCCAGAGGACCAGGAATTCCCCAAGCTGCCTTAAGCAGCCCTGGTTCCTACATAAGACACCAGAATGGCAGCTGCTCAGCTTCGTCTCAGTCCCTCCCCTTCCTTCAAAGCTTAAGGCCAGAGGCTTGAGTTAGGAGAATCAGGGACAAAACAGCTCAGAGGTTCCTCATGCCACAGCCCCACCCCTTCCCAGAAGTTACATCTGAGGGCAAAGAATATCAATAGGATGGGGATAGAGTCTGACATGCAATTTCACTGATCAGGGAATTCCAAGATGGGGAACCCCCCTCCACCAAAGCAAGGTCTCTGTAAGTTTTGGTCCTAGAGTTACTAGAGCACTGAAATGTTAAATGACCTGTCCCAGATCACAAAATAAAGGAGGTTCGAAATAAACAGAAGGACATTCAATATTCTTAGGTCAGTTTAATATAGTAAAAATGACAATACAGAGATTAATGTACATGTTTAACTCAGCATTAATCCAAATAGAAACTGGCTTCTTTATGGAACTAGACAAAAATCACCAAACTTATATAGAAAAAACAATCAGACAAGAATATTAGGAAAAAGATCTAGGATTCACTTGCTATATCATAAAGCATTTTTTTATCCATCTACCATGTGTTAATTGTTAACTGTCAGGATACAAATAGAAAATATGTATCAATTACTAGTCTCCTGTACTTTACATTCTATTGAGGAAAATAATCAATGCACGTATAAGTAAATATAAAATAAAGTAATTTCAAGGGTAGGAAAGGGAGACAGTTGTAGCTGGGAGGGCAGTGACTAGGAAACACCTTATAGAGGATGTTGGCACTTGAGTTTTATGGAAGCTAGGGAGTCTAAGAGACTGAAGTAAGGAAGGAATATATGCTGGGTATGGGGGGGACAGTGTATGAAAACTAGGAGAGACTGGAGATGGAATGTGATCTTTATATAGAAAGTATATGCCTGTTGGCTAGACTGTAGAGTGGAAGGAAGGAAGAAAGGAAGGAAGGAAAGAAGGAAAAAGAGAAGTAAGGAAAAAAGAAGGAAGGAAGTGGGAGGGAAGAAAGGCAAGAAGAGGAAGGGAGAGATAGAAGAAGAAGGAGGGAAGAAAGAAAATCAGCATTTATTTCGTGCCTACAGTGGAAGAAACTGAGGCAGACCAAAGTTAAGTGACTTGCTCAGGGTCACACAGCTAGTTTAGTGTTTGAGGCTGGATCTGAACTCAGGTCTTCCTGATTCCAGACCAATCACTTTATGCACTGTGCCTCCCTCCTAATTAATGCGTAATAAGCCTTAATAAAGTCAGGCTGGAGCCAGATTGTGAAAGACTTAAATGCCACATAGAGGAGTATGTATTTATCCTAGAGGCAGTGGAGAATCACAGCTTTTTGATTAAGGGTCAGGTCTGTGCTTTAGCAATATCATTTAGGAACATCAGAATCTTGAGGCTTGATGATTCAGCTAAGGGAAGCTCTCTGCCATCATGGTCCAACAGTCAAGCATCAGACCACCTGCAGCTCCTTAGCACTGTTCTGTATTAGAGCAACCAAGAAGTGATATCAAAAACCTTTTTATTTTCCTGAGCCAATCAAGTCTTAAGGATGGTCTCAATACCTTTTAAGAAAAGAAAACCTAACAAAAAAAATCGAGCTTCACTTTCATGGAGGTGGGGGTGGTAGTGGGGGTGGTTAGGATATCACTCTCCTCATAGCTGTCAAGTGTGCCAAGCATCCAGGGAAGCAATTTCTTCGAGGAATGTACCAACCACACCCACCAACTGCTACCCATGGGGTAGGCAAGTCAGTCTAGTTGAAGCCACAAGGATCCCTAACGGGAAAGACAGGATATAGCATGTACCTGGCATGCCAAATCACCACTGCTGTGACTACTATCCCTTTGAGGACCCTGGAGAAATCATTCCAGGGCCTTTGAAACCCTTTGAACCCAAGGGCCTTTGAAATAGCAATGTTTCTAGCCCAGTGCCCACAGTCATCATCCTAGAAATATCCACATGTAGATGTAGCTTGGCCATGGGTACTGCAGGTTCTGTGGCCACAGTTACTAAAGACCCAGAAAAGGAAGTTTTTGACACCAAAAGTCCTTGGCAAAATTACCAGGAAATGATGTAATTTTATCAGTGTAAATGACATTAAAGAAGAGGCATTTTCATTTTCTTTGTCTCTGAACCCTAAGGACTGTGGGACCTTTCCCTCTGATTTGCAGCTGACCCCTTCCATATATACTGTCTCTCTCCCCCATTACAATGTGAGCTCCTTGAGAACTGGGACTGTCTCACCTTTCTATTTATATCTTCAAGGCTTAACACAGCGCTTTGCATGGAGTAATTGTTTAATAAATCATTCATTCATTCATTCATTCATTCATGATCTCACTTTGTCCAAAACATCAAGGGAGATTGTTCAACATATCTCAAACAGAATTCATTCTTTCTCCCCAAACCCTCTCCTTTTCCCAACTTTTCTATTATTGATGAGGGCACCACTGTCCTCCCAGTTATCCAGGCTCACAACCATGATATCATCTCATTCATTCTCATTCATCCCACATATCTATTCTGTTGTCACATCTTGTCACTTCTGTCTCTATAATACCTCTTGTATATGTCTCCCTTCTCTGCACTTACACACCTAGTATAGATCCTTCTCATCTCTTGCCTGAGTCTCAAGCTTGTCCTCCATTACAATCTGCCTTTCACACAGCTGCCAAAGTAATATTCCTAAAGCACAGGTCTAACCATGTCATCCCCCTACTCAACAAACTTCTGTGGCTCTCCATTGCCTCCAGGACCAAATACAAAGTCCACTATTGGCTCCTTCCTTTCCAGCCCCTTCACAGACTCTGTGTGTAGCTTATTTTCTGTTCATCACACACAACACTTCCGTCTTTTGTTTTCTTGCCTTTGCATTAGCTAACCTCTATGCCTGGGGAATCTGCCCCATATTCACCTTCTAGACTTCCTTTATGACTCAGCTCAAATCCCACCTGCTTCAAAAAGGCCTTCCTGTCAGCTGTCAAGTCTCCTTAAAAACAGCAATGAGAGATACTTGAAATATTTATTTGAAAATATTAATCTAAAATTTAAAAAATACATGTAAGTATGATTGCATTCGTATAACCTATATCTGATTGTTTGCCATCTTGGGGAGGTGGGAGGTGAGGAATAAAAATTTGGACCTCAAAATCTTTTAAAAAATGTTTAAAAATGTTTTTACATGTACTTGAAAAAAATAAAGTAAAATAAAATACATGTAAAAAATAAATAGAAATGAGAGTTAGAGGGAAAGAGCCAAGATGGTGGAGTAGAAAGACACAGATAATACAGGCTCTCCCCACACAGCCCATAAAATACCTGTAGAGAGGGACTCTCAACAAATTCTGGAGCAGCAGAAATGGAGAACAACAGAGTGGAGGAGATTTCCAGCCCAGGATGACCTGAAAGGCCCACAGGTGCCAAAGGTCAGTGATGGGGTTTTTTCAGCTGGCTGGGAAGGGAGAAGGGCCTTCCTATAGCTTTGGCCTCAGGCAGTGGCCCGCAGAGGCCACATTGAGTAGGCAGCAGCAGTTCCCACCGTAGCCCCTACAGCAGTGGCCCTCCATTGTTGGATTGAAAGACCCCTGGAGGCACTGAGGAGCTGATTCTTGCCTCAGCCCTGTATGGAGGCCCTGGGGGAGCTGGTTTTTATCTCACACTGAATGGCAGCCCTGCCCCCACAGCTTATCTGAAAATCAGCCCCCAGTGCTGGGTTGGCAGAACTGGAGGCCAGGTGGCTGTGGAGAGGAAACTGCTAAGATTCTGGACAAAAAAATTTCTTTCTGCTCCCAGACCACTGTACACTCTTGATTGTGCCACCTTGGAGGAACTGATAATTTAAAAATTATGGGTTTACCTGAAAGCCGTGATCCAAAAGCCTAGATGTCATCTTTCATGAAATTATCATGAAATTATCAGATTCCCAGAGTATACCCTACTTTTGACAAAGGACCCAAAAGTCAAGTAACTGGATGGGAAAATGCCCAAAAAAAGGGAAAAAAAAATAAGACTATAGAAGGTTACCTTCTTGGTGAATAGGTATTTCCCATCCTTTTGGATGAGGAAGAACAATGCTTACCATCAGGGAAAGACATAAAAGTCAAGGCTTCTGTATCCCAAACATCCAAAATAAATATTCAATAGTCTCAGACCATGGAAGAGCTCAAAAAGATTTTGAAAATCAAGTAAGAAAGGTGGAGGAAAAATTGGGAAGAGAAATGAGAGAGATGCAAAAAAAGCATGAAAAACAGGTCAACACCTTGCTAAAGGAAACCTAAAAAATGCTGAAGAAAATAACACCTTTAAAAATAGGCTAACTCAATTGGCAAAAGAGGTTCAAAAAGCCAGTGAGGAGAAGAATGCTTTAAAAAGCAGAATTAGCCAAATGAAAAAGGAGGTTCAAAAGCTCACTGAAGAAAATAGTTCTTTCAAAATTAGAATGGAACAGATGGAGGCTAATGACTTTATGAGAAACCAAAAAATCACAAAACAAAACCAAAAGAATGAAAAAATGGAAGATAATGTGAAATATCTCATTGGAAAAACAACTGACCTGGAAAATAGATCCAGGAGAGACAATTTAAAAATTATGGGTGTGCCTGAAAGCCATGATCAAAAAAAGAGCCTAGACATCATCTTTCATGAAATTATCAAGGAAAACTGCCCAGATATTCTAGAACCAGGGGGCAAAATAAATATTGAAAGAATCCACTGATCACCTGTTGGGATTGGAAGTTCAAATCCGTGTGGACGGTCTCGGGCGGGTAAAAGTGGGACTTCTAAATCTTAGAGTCTTATGAGGCCCTCCATGAACAGCGGGGATTCGAGAAGGTCAGACTGAGCTAGCTCGGCTAGCTCGGGTATTTCCGCCTCTCCCCGGGAGATACGTGATGGGTGGAGTCTCCCTGCCCTCGAGGTCGTCCCGGATCTGGGCACACTATTGTTATCTAACAGCACGGTATTGAGATGCAAACTGTGTGGCTGAAGGTTAAGTAGGATTGAGGAAGCCTGAAAACTCTCTTAGCACGTGAGGAGCCAAGAGGACAGTAGGCTCCGCTTCTCTCTTTCCTCTCTCCCCTCCCCCTCTCTCCCCACTTGTACTTCTACTTCCAATCCCTTAAGATCTTAGCCTCCTTAGGAAATCTTCCCCTCTTCCTCCTAAGGAAGACCCCCCTGCACTTGTAACCGAAACCCTGAAATAAAGCTCAACCCGTGTTCGACTCTGGAACGTCCTTTCTCTCATATGAGCATCCGGTTTTGGCCAACCGAAGACCTCGGAGGTGAGGTAAGAAGACTCAGGTAGCCCACACAGGCCTCTAGGCCTGGCAATCACCTCCTAAAACAGATCCAAAAAAAAAGAAACTCCTAGAAACATTGTGGCCAAATTTCAGAGTTCCCAAGTCAAGGAGAAAATATTGCAAGCAGCTAGAAAGAAACAATTCAAGTACTGTGGAAATACAATCAGGATAACACAAAATCTAGCAGCTTCTACATTAAGGAATCAAAGGGCGTGGAATATGATATTCCAGAAGTCAAAGGAACTAGAACTAAAACTAAGAATCACCTACCCAGCAAAACTGAGTATAATACTTCAGGGGAAAAAATGGTCTTTCAATGAAATAGGGGACTTTCAAGCATTCTTGATGAAAAGACCAGAGATGAAAAGAAAATTTGGCTTTCAGACACAAGAATCAAGAGAAGCATGAAAAAGTAAACAGCAAAGAGAAATCATAAGGGACTTACTAAAGTTGAACTGTTTGCATTCCTACATGGAAAGACGATATTTGTAACTCTTGAAACTTTTTTCAGTATCTGGGTAGTTGGTGGGATTACGCACACACACACACACACACACACACACACACAGACACACACACACACACACACACAGAGAGCACAGGGTGAGTTGAATAGGTTGGGATCATATCTTAAAAAATGAAATTAAGTAGTGAGAGAAATATATTGGGAGGAGAAAGGGAGAAATGGAATGGGGCAAATTATCTCTCATAAAAAGGCAAGTTAAAGACTTTTCAATGGAGGGAAAAAGAGGGGAGGAGAGGAAAAAAAACATGAAGCTCTCTTTCATCTCATTCAGCTAAAGGAAGGAATAAAATGCACACTCGTATTGGTATGAAAACCTATCTTACAATACAGGAAAGTCGGGGAGAAGGGTGGGGGGGATGATGGAAGGGAGGGCAATGGGAGGGAGGGAACAATTAGAAGTCAGTACTCTTGGGGAAGGACAGGGTCAAAACAGAGAATAGAGGAAATGGGGGGCAGAATAGGATGGAGGGAAATATAGTTAATCTTACACAACGTGACTATTATGGAAGTCATTTACAAAACTACACAGATATGGCCTATATTGAATTGCTTGCCTTCCCAATGGGGATGGGTGGGGAGGGTGGAAGGCAGAAAAGTTGGAACTCAAAGTTTTAGGAATAACTGCTGACTATTGTTTTTGTATACAACTAGGAAATAAGAAATACAGGTAATGGGGTATAGAAAGTTACCTTGCCCTACATGACAAAAGAGAAGATGGAGATAAGGGAAGGGAGCGATGTTAGAAGGGAGAGCAGATTAGTGATAGGGGTAACTAGAATACTCGACATTTTGGGGTGGGGGGAGGGGAGAAATGGGGACCATGAGCAGTTGGCTGCTGACTTGAAGGGAAAGTTGAGCCAACACACAGTTGGCAACAGTGGAGCAGAAAAAGAGTGGGCAGCTCTCAGAGATTTGGTGTACAGCACAGCATTTGCTCATCTGGGTCAGAACATGGCAAACACCAAGACTGGTTTGATGAAAATGATAGGGAAATTCAGAAGCTGTTAAATGAAAAATGTGACCTCCACTGGATTTACCAGCAGGATAGTTCATCCACTTCTAAGAAGGCAGCATTTAATTCCATCAAAAGCAAACTACAAGCAAAGCTTAGAGAGATGCAGGATTCCTAGTTCAGTAAGAAGGCAGATGAAATTCAGTTTTATGCTGATAGTAACAATCCAAAGCACTTTTATGATTCCCTGAAAGCTATTTATGGACCAAAAACCTATGGTGCATCATAACTACTCAGTGCTGATGGAGTCACATTGGTTAAGGACATGATCCTAGAGAGATGGGCTGAACACTTCCATAGTGTTCTCAACAGACCATCACCAATCAATGCTAAGGCCATTGACCATTTCCTTCAGGTTGAAGTCAATCCCTCCTTAGCTGAACTTCCAACTGAAGAAGAGGTTTTGAGGGCCATTATGCTCCTTTCATGTGGCAAAGCACCTGGTGCTGATTCTATTCCAGCTGAGATTTATAAGGTAGGGGGACCACTGCTTATACAAAAACTGACTGAAATTTTCCAGGTTATATGGAAAGAGGAGGTTATCCCCCAGGAGTCCAAGGATGCCTCCATCGTCTATCTCTATAAGGGTAAAGGGAATAGATTGTCCTGCAACAATCACGGGGGGATCTCTCTCTTAGTCATTGCTGGCAAAATTCTTGCTAGAGTCCTCCTTAATAAGCTGATCCTTCACCTGAAAGATGACCATATACCTCAGAGCCAAAGTGGCTTCAGAAAGGGCTGAGGAACAGTCCATATGGTGTTTGCTGCCTGACAACTCCAGGAGAAATGCCAGAGGCCTATACACAATGTTTGTAGATCTGACCAAGGCCTTTGACACTGTTAGTCGTGAGGGCTTATGGAAAATTACATCAAAATTTGGTTGTCTGGAGAAGTTCATCAATATTGTACATCAATTTCATGATGGCATGTTTGCCCTGGTTCTGGATAGTGCACAAAAAGCTCTCATGCCTTCCCAGTCACCAGTGGAGTAAAACAGGGCTGTGTGCTTGCTCCCATGCTTTTTAGCATGATGTTTTCAGCCATGTTGTCAAATGCTTTCATTGAGGATGAACACAGCATCAAGGTTAGCTACTGAACTGATGGTAAAACCAAGACCAAAGTGGAGGGAGTGTTGGTGCATGATTTTCTGTTTGCAGATGATTGTGCACTCAATGAAGTCTTTGAAGCTGAGATGCGACAAAGTATGGATCAATTCTCTGCTGCCTGTGCTAATTTTGGCCTAACAATTAACAACAAAAAAAGACAGGTGCTCCATCAGCCACCACCACACCATCCATACGTGAAACCATCAATTACAACAAATGGAGAAGCTTTGAATACTGTGGATAAGTTCACCTACCTTGATAGTGTACTTTCCAGGGATGTGCGCATTGACAATGAGGTTGATGCACACAGAGCTAGTTCAGTGTTTGGGAGGTTCTGAAGAAAGGTTTGAGAGAGAAGAGGTATTAGACAGACTACCAGACTGAAGGTCTACAGAGCCATTGTGCTGACCTCATTGTTACATGTTTGTGAAACATGGACAGTCTAGTAGCTCCATGCCAGGAAACTGAATCACTTCCATTTGAACTGTCTTAGGAAGATTCTGAGGATCACCTGGCAGGATAAGGTACCAGACACTGAAGTCCTTGTTCAAGCTGAACTGCCAAGTATTCAAACTATGCTTCAGAGAGCTCAACTCTGATGGGCTGGCCACGTTGTTTGAATTCCAAATGTATGTTTGCCAAAAAGACTATTTTATGGAGAACTTGCATGGGACAGATGATCACATGGTGGTCAGAAGAAACGATACAAGGACACTCTCAAGGTCTCTCTCAAGAACTTTGGATTTGACTGTGCAACATGGGAGACATTGGCACAGGACCACTCAGCATGGCATGCCCACATAAGAAAAGGTGCTGTGCTCTTTGAGCAAAGCAGAATTGAGACAGCACAAAGTAAACGCAGGATGTGCAAATTTGGGATATCCACCCCAAATATTCATACAGACTATCTGTGCCCAACCTGTGGTAGAGCATTCTGAGCTTGCATTGGTCTGATCAGCCATAGTTGGACACAATGAAATTTCACTTTACGATGGTGATGTCATTTTGGTCCTCTTCGAAGAGGAAGGACAACAACCAGCACTGGAAACAGAATAGGAGAAGATGAAAGTGAGTGACATGAGAGATTTGGTGCCTGTATGTAGACACTAAGAGATGAAAAACATTAAATGTATGATTCATCCTTCAAAGTCATATATTTGGAAGGATGGCATCATGGACAGATAACAGGAAAGTTGGGAGGTTAGACAGGCTTTAACAGGGAAGCCTAGAATGTCAGTGATGTTAAACTTAAAAAGAAATGGGGTCCACTAATCTGTTCATAAGGATCTTTGTGAGTGGATGTGTTTTACAATGTAATACTGTCTGTTTGGTTGTATTTTTATTTATTTTGTTAAATATTTCTCAACTACATCTGGTTCAGGCTTCACCTTGGGAGTGAAGGTGTGTACTGCATGTGGTCTCATGTTTGGCACCTCTGACTTACCTCTCAATCCAGTTCAGCTGTGTTAAGGCCTCTGTGCCATGCACTGTGCTAGGCTTTCTTCTGACTGCAGTTACTATGTATACAGTTCTCTTGATTCTGCTCACTCCAGTTTGCATTAGTTCATGTAAATTTTTCCAGGTTTTTCTGAGAGCATCCTGCTCATCATTTCTTACAGCCCAATAGTGTTCCATCACAGTCATATCGAACTTGTTCAGCCATTCCCCAAATCAAAGGGCATCCCCTCAATTTCCAATTCTTCACCACCACAAAAAGAGCTACTATAAATATTTTTGTGTATATAGGTCCTTTTCCATTTTTAAAAATCTCTTTGGGACACAGATCTGTTGGTGGTACTGCTATACAGTTTTATAGCCCTTTGGTGGCAGTTAGATATCTCAGTGGATAGGGTGCTTGGCCTGGAGTCAGGAAGACCTGAGTTCAAATCCAACCTCATATACTTACTAGCTGTGTGATCCTGTGCAAATCACTTAATCTCTGTTTGCCTTAATCCACTGGAGAAGGAAATGGTAAATTGCTCTAGTATCTATGCCAAGAAAACCTCATGGATAGTGTGGTCCATGGGGTCAAGAAGAGTCAGACAGGACTAAACAACAATAATAGCCTGCTGGGCATAGTTCCAGAATGGTTGGATCAGTTTACAACATCAGTAGAAGTTCATTAGTAACCCAATTATCCCCTCCAATGTTTGTCATTTTCCTTTTGTCATATTACACAATCTGACAGGTGTGGGGTAGAACCTCAGTGTTATGTTATTTTGCATTTCTCTAATGAAAAATGATTTAGAGTATTTTTTCATATTATGGTAGATGAACTTCTATTTTTTAAAGGAAAGAAATATCATAAAAATACTGCAAATTAAAATCAATAAGAATTTAGTAAGCATTTGCTCTTGTCCAGCCCCCCAAGATCAACTTCTTCCTTGTAATTACTGTTCCTTTTCAGGGCTTGGAAGAGCTCCATAGAATTCTAGGAAATGGTGAATTTGCCCCCAGATTACTAAACAACGACCCTCTGATCACTAACTTTATGATTTAAATTAATGAGACAGCATGGTGTAACAAACAGCACAGGAGAATGAAATGATCAGGGTTCTTCTGTAGCCTCTGCCACTCATTAGCTAACTGACTTTGGACAGTCATCCTACCACACTAAGTCTTGGTTTCCTCATCATGTAAAAGAAGACTAATAATATTTGTACTACCTGTCTCCCAGGGTTGTTGTAAGGATCAAATAAGATAAAATAAATAAAATGTTACATTTATGGATATGAGTCTTGGAATAATAGAAGGCTGAAAATGAAAACTTTGCTCCCTTACTCACAAATGGGAATAAGTGAATGGAAGGAAAAAGTAAATAAGGAAAGGAAGGAAAAAAGAAAGAGGGAGGCAAAGGACTCTTGGGCCAACATGCCATCCACATCCAGAGAAAGAACTATGGAATCAGAACACAGAATGAAGCAGACTCTTTTTTCTTGTGTTATGTTTTGGTTTTTTCTCATGGTTTCTCCCATTCATTTTAATTCTTCTATGTGACATGACTAATGTGAAAATATATTTAATAAGAATGTATGTGTAGAACCCATATAAGATTGCATGCCATCTTGGGGAGGGAGGGAGGAGGGAAGGGAAGAAAAATTAAGACTTATGGAAGTGATTGTTGAAAATTGAAAACAAATAAATTAATTAAATTTTTTAAAAAAAGATTTAAAAAAAGAGAGGGAGGGAGGGAAGAAAGGAGGGAGTGAGAGAAGGAAAGAAGAAAAGAGAAAGAAGGAAGGAAGGAAAGGAAGGGCATTTATAAGCACTTATTATTTGCCAAGACTTTTCTAAAATACAAGCAAGGAAGGCAGTCTCTACTCTTAGGAACTTATATTCTAATAGAAGAAGACAACACAAACAGAGGAGTAGTGAGTGGGAATTGTGTTTTGGTCTGGGAAATCATGGGGATGGTAAATGGAGCCTTCAAGGAATGATATTATTGAATTATTACTGTTCTCACCCTAGATTAAACTGCTGTCCTGTATATGATAACTCCAAAGTTCAGTAGCATATCTCTCTAGAAGCAAATATTCTCTTGTTAGTTGCAAAATAAGATGCTAAGTTCAAAGGGCTTAGACCTACCATTCTTGCAAAGATTTTTGCCCCTATGAATGTAATGTTCCATCAGGATCTAGAATCTACAGAGGCTTTTCTTCTGCTCTTGAGAATATAATTAAGAGACACAGAAAGGCAGACTTTAATATCATTACTATCAAAGAGTCTGGACTTATGCTTTCATTGGACTAGGGAGCTCCAGAATGAGAGATCTCTCTCTATCAGTACAAGTAAGCACCCTTCTCTCCAGTTTGTAATCTCCAAGAATTGTCTAGAGCACTGAGAAGTTTGTGACTTGACCAGTCAGAGAGACAGTATGTATGTATATGTCAGAGGTGGGGCTTCAACCCGGGTCTTCCTGGCTCCAAGGATGACTCTGTCCACTATTGCATGGTACCTCTCTTAACAATGAAATAAGGGTATAAATATCAATTGTTTTCTAAATGGCTGATGGAAAGAAAAGATGGAGTTGGTTCAAAACACACAATATTTGAGAAGCATTTATACCTGAAATCCACATGATCTTAAAACAGTTTGGGGATGCTGGGCTAAATCTCTGAATGCCAATGAAATGAATTCAAAGCCACTCCTTCAGGACTGAACATCAAGATGGCATGCATTCTATATATGTATGGCAGGAAATTGACAGTTGTGTGTAAGTCTGTAGAAAAGATTAGGATCTAGAAGGCAGTGGTTCTATAGCTTAATATTTGAACTCACCAGGTCTAAACATAGTATTCCACCAAATGTATCTCATGTACTGCTGAGACCTTTAAAAATGTCCACAAGGGATACACAGTATTTAGATTCTGAAGGATAACACCAAATAGATGCTCACCAATTTGGAAGTGATTGTCCTTGAGAGTTAGCTCAGCCAGTAAAAGATGTGGGTTCATTTATCCATTCCCCAAATGTTTACTGAGAGCAGGACTTTTTTTTTCTTTCAGTTTTAACCTTCCATAACTCCCAAACACTATGGAAGAGATACTATGATGAGGAAGATACAGTTTCTGCCCTCAATTGGTATGTTAGATTCATACTATTTGGTAGCTAGAGACTACCTTAAAGAAGCATTCTATAAAAGCTTGCCATTGATCACAAAGGGAAATTGCCCACAGAAATGTGTATCCACTTCTGTAAATGCCCTTGACCACTTTTACCTGAAAGACGATCAAAACATATGCTTTACAGAACTAGGAAAACAGTATACATAAAATCTGCAAAAATGGAAATGGAAAAAACAAAGACCACAAAACAACCAAAATGGAATGATGTGAAATTATAAAGACCACACTTGGCACTAGAGAGAAAATATATGAGAAAATATCCACCTCATCGCACTTATTTGAAGAGGTAGGGAATCTTGGTTGTAGAAAATTGCATATAATGCCAGATTTCTCTTTTAAAAATTATTTCCTATAAGAGTTACTTTTTAAAAAGGGGAAAGGGATGCAGAAGGAAACATAGGCAATATAAAAACAAAAGATAGCAATAAAATCTATTTAAAAACAAAAAAGGAAAATAAAGAAAAAAATGCATGCTTTACTCATTGGAGGTCAGTAATGTTATCTCTGCATACCAAAAATGACATTGTCTTATGAAGAGTGGAATCAAGAGAGAGGGAGAGGCAGAGAGATGCAAAGGGGGGAAGGGAGGGAAGGAGGAAAACAGGAAGAAAGAACTATAGATCACTTGGGACAGAAAAATCACTGAAAAACTTTGTCTCCAATCTTTTTATCACTCCTCATTTCCTTATACTTTCAATTTCAGTCTTACATTTGCATAACAGACAACACTTCCTCCTTCTCAATACACCATGAAAATTATCATAGTTGTCAACAGACCCTTGCCTAGAAGATCTAGTCAGTGTCAAGCCTGTACAAACTCAGAACAAGGTTTTTATTAGTCTGTATCCAAGACCCTTGTTTAAATTCTAAGACTCAAAGCAAAACTTTGAAAATAAGTTTTTCTCCAAGCTACCATTCTAAGAAACATTTTTATCTTATATTCTTCAGGGGCCTCTCTTTTTGTCCAGCCCCTAACTCTACAGGGACTCCTTGAACTGTACTTACACTTGACAAATAACTGCCTTCTTTTGTTTTGTATTTTTTTAACAATCATTTTATTCCTTCCATGCAACTTTAGCCAATACATTATTATTTTAGCGTTTAGAACCACATGGTAAAGTTGATACTATGTGGCATTCAGAACTTTACCAAAACACTTCCATTTAATTTTACCAGCCTGGTTCCATTTTTTTCCACCAACTGGGGAATAGTAAAAGTGAACCACATATCTAAATTCAATTATATTCTGGTATTAGCTAAGATCATAATGCCCAGAGCTGTCCCTACAGCAGATTCCAGGGGTCTCAGATAAATCATATCTCTCCATACTCAGCATTTTTATACAGGTAAATTTGGGTTTAAATGATCATAGAAGAACCTTCCCGGAAATACAAAGCTTTGACAGACAAAGGGAAATCTACTATGTTTTAAACAGATCATATCTGGAGTATTAAGTTGAATTGTAGATAACATATTTTAACAGAGACTGACAAGCTAGAAAAAAGGAGGGCAACTGGGATGGCTAGGGGGAGATAATACCATACCAGTAATGATTAAAGAGGCTGGAGGTGTTTAGCTTGGGGAAGAGAAAACTTAGTGGGGGCAGAGGTGGGAATGAGCAAGATAGCTGTTTTTAAATATTTGAGGGTCAGTCATGGAGAAAAGGAATTCAATTTGTTCGGTTGGATGCCAGAAGGCAAAACTAAGAGCAATGAATAAAAGTTCTAAAGAGAAAGATTTAGGCTGGAAGTAAGAAAGGGGGAAAAAAAAACCTGACTTCATAAACATTAGAATGGGCTGCTTTGGCAGAAAGTACTGTAAGCCCTTACTATAGACGTTCAAGTGACAACCAGTTAGGAATGTTATAAGAAAGGATTCTTATTTGCAGTATGGGGGCTATAATAGGATCAAGGACAAGAATCTAGGACCTCAGAGAACATCTAGTCTAATTTATTTATTTTACACATGGCAAAACTGAAGCCCAAGAAGGTTAAGAGATTTGTAGAAGGTACCAAAGTTAGTTACTGTCAGAAGACGTGGGTTGGATTAGATGACACCTGAATTTTCTTCCAATTTGGATTCTGAGCCTGTTAATTATTTAATCTATTGTTGTTCAGTCATTTTTTCAGTCATCCGTCTCTTCATGATCACATTTTAGGGTTTTCTTGGCAAAGATACTGGTTTGCCATTTCCTTCTCTAGCTCATTTTACAAATAAGGAAACTGAGGCAAACAGGATTAAGTGACTTGCCCAGGGTCACACAACTAGTAAGTGTCTGAGGCCAGATTTGAACTCAAGAAGATAAGTCTTCCTGACTCCAGGCCTGGCACTGCGGTACCTAGCTGTCCAAATTTAATATAACATAATTAGAAAGTAGTTTATAATTATAAGGTGTTTTTACCCACATTATCTCATTTGAGGCTGGCAATAATTCTATAGAGTAGGTATGATCCCCCTTTTACAGATTAGGAAATAAAGATCAGAGAAATTAAGCAAATTGACCAATGTAAGTTGGTTGATTCTGGACACAAGAATTCAGGTCTTCTAACTCTCATGTCTTTTGTTCTTTCCACTTGGTCATGCAGCGGATAGAGCACTGGAGTCTGGAAGGACTGAATTCAAATCCAGCCTCAGCAAGCAAAAGACTTTTTAGTGGAGGGAAAAAGAGGGGAGGTGAGAGAAAAACATGAAGTTTACTCTCATCACATTCGACTAAAGGAAGGAATAAAATGCACACTCATTTTGGTATGAAAACCTATCTTACAATACAGGAAAGTGGGGGTGAAGGGGATAAGCAGGGTAGGGGGGATGATGGAAGGGAGGGCAATGGGAGGAGGGAGCAATTTGAAGTCAACACTCTTGGGGAGGGACAGGATCAAAAGAGAGAATAGAAGCAGTGGGGGGCAGGATAGGATGGAGGGAAATATAGTTAATCTTACACAACACGACTATTATGGAAGTCATTTGCAAAACTACACAGATATGGCCTGTATTGAATTGCTTGCCTTCCCAAAGGGAATGGGTGGGGAGGGAGGGATGAAGAGAAGTTGGAACTCAAAGTTTTAGGAACAAATGTCGAGTTCTGTTCTTGCTACTAGGGAACAAGAAATACAGGTAATGGGGTATAGAAAGTTATCTGGCCCTACAGGACAAAAGAGAAGATAGGGACAAGGGAAGGGAGGGATGATAGAAGAGAGGGCAGATTGGTGATAGGGGCAATTAGAATGCTTGGTGTTTTGGGGTGGGGGGAGGGGACAAAAGGGGAGAAAATTTGACCCCCAAATTTTGTGAAAATGAATGTTAAAAGTTAAATAAATTTTAAAAATAAAAAAAAAAATCCAGCCTCAGACACTTACTAATTTTATGACCCTGGGTAAGTCACTTAATCTGTATTTGTTTCAATTTCCTCATCGGTAAAATGGGGTCAATATTAGCATCTCCCAGAGTTGTTGTGAAGATCAAATGAAATCATAACTGTAAAGTACTTAGCATGGTACCTGGCACATAGTAGGTGCTATATAATTATCTGTTATTATCATCATCATTATTATTACAATGCCTCACACTGCCTGTCTCAATACTTTATACATTAGAAATACAGACTCAAACCTTCAAGGACACTCCTTTCTTAAAATCTTTCTTTGATAATTTTTTGTTTATAAATATTGTTACTTCTATTTTTGAAAGTGCAGGCTCCAAGGGATTATTTCATTTATTGTATTTTTATCCCCAATACCTGGCACATAGTAGGCATTTATTAAATGCTTGTTGACTGCTTTATTGATTCCTACATCTCACTGTGGACATAGGGATAGGGATAATGATCAGACCTATTATTTCATTTGGTATGGGAAGCTTCAGGGTGAGGAAACTGAATCTCAATGCAGATCAGCACCTTATCTCCAACTTAGAATCTTGGAAATACTGGTACAGGCTCACACAGACAGTGTGCGTTGGAGGAGAGACTCCCTGATGAAATCCTATTTTCCTCAGCATCTCTGGAAAAGGCGTAAGTGCCCATGGTTACCCCAGGCACTCAGAAGTTCATTTGATAGCTCTGTGCCCTAGTTTCTCCAACTGGAAGAGAATGATATAAGTGGGAAAGAACAAGTTGTCTATGATCCTGTGAACCAAATAGGGCCAATGACTCTAATTTGATTTATAATAACTTGCCATAACTTTGATTGTTGAGTAAAATACTCTAAGTGAAAACTGCACTAGAAATTCTATTGCTAATGCCACATTTTATTAAAATAGCCAACAGAACTTTAAACAATTATGCATCTGTCATAAATAAACGGTGCAAAAATAAGACCAAGACAGTACGCAGAAATAAAACAGCAATAACTCACTTTCGAAAAGCAAAATGTACTTTATATGTAAGAGAAGAAAATGTCGGTTATATCAAAACATCTGGTTGATTTTTACCTAAAGCCTAGACGGAGACTATCTATCGGGGTTGTGACGTAAAACATTTAAGAACTAGTTTGGACACTGCCTTCCGTCCACTTCCCCCCTCTCTCCCCCTCAAATCCCCACCCCACCCCAATCTTCCCCAGAAGATCGGGGCTGTCCAATCAGCACGAAACCTCTACCTTCCCCACCCCACACCCATTCCTACTAACACACAATTTCTCCTCTCGGTTGATTCGCCTACTAAAGTCAGGGAAATGTCTTGAGACAAGTGTTGCCCACAGTAGGATTCAGCAGTTTTCTTCCCAAAGTCAACTAGGCTAGATACCCCGGTGTGAACAGCTGACTCAGTCCATCCTGGGAGGCACACCTCTGCCATCTACACTTCTGCATTTTAGCAATATAGTCTCATAGATGTATTTCTATATCCGTAGAAGAAGAAACTGAGACAGGGGCACAGAGACTGACAGAGGCAGATTAGCAAGTCGTTCTCATAATCAAGCACTGACTCTGGGACGAGAGAAGCTGGCATTCTCAGATTCAGTCCCTCCGGGAAGGTCACGTTCACGGCTGGAGGGCTCAACAAAGCCTTTCCACCCCGACCAGAACAGACTACGGGCCGCCCCTCCAGTGCAACAGACCAAGACCACAACCCTGCCCACGGAGTTCTGCTTCCAGGAAAGAGGCGGGCAGCCGTCTAGGTAGCAGGACGGGGCTGCACCTCGAGGGCTGTCAGGACCGTCCCGTCTGGTGACCGGCGGCCTCAGTCCCGGTCCAGATAGGGAAGGCCCCAGCGGCGCAGGTTTTTGCCCAGAAATTCGCCATTAACGAATCAACCAGGCAGGCTGAAACCGCGCAGTCGCAACTTGGGGCAAAGTTAGTTTCTTTTTCGGGGCAACACAAAGCTCTCCCCAGCCCAGAGCGAGAAGAAAGTGCTTGGAGGCCACCCCCGAGTTCCGCCCGAATAAACTCTGGGATTGCAACAGTAGCAACGGAGGGCGTCAAGCCCTCCCAAAAGAAGAAGGGTCCCTGGGGTCCGGAGAGGGCCCTGCCAAGGCCGACTCTGGCGCACGCCAGCCCGGGGGTGGCCGTCCTCCCGACCCGCTCACCTGGCTCTTCCAAGGGTCCCGCAGCTACGTGACTGCTGGTGACAACAGGGTGCGCTTGGCGGGGCAGGGCTGGCCCGCCCGCAGAGCGATCTCCCAGTCCGGGAGCTACCGACTGTCAGCAGGGGCTGCCGGGGTGGGGATTGGCGACAGGGCGGAGGACAAGGAGTAGGGAAGCCGAGGGATGCGCCACGCTTCCGTGATTCTGACTGCTCAGTCTGCCCCTCTCCGGCCTTTATATAGCCGGAGCCCCACGTCACCGCCCCTGAAAACTCTCCGGCAAGCTTGCACAGATACATAGCAGAAGCGGAAACACTGTTTCTAGTGTTTTGGCTAAAGTCTTGTCTGACGCGGAATTTCTTATCTTCGTGGTCCGTATCCTGGAAACAACACTAGCACCACACAGATAAGGGTAAAATAAAAAAAAAGTAGTAGCCTTCTTTTAGGAAAGTATGTTATTTATATCAGAACATCCGGATGATTTTTGTCCAATTAAATGCTGTAAACCTTCGTGCCATGTGCTCCTTTGGTCATCTAATGAAGAATGTGGATCCCTTCTCAGAATAATGTTTTTAAATAATAATAGAAGGCAATGCCAAGTTAAAGGTTAGTGAAAATCAAGATGTATTCTTCTCCTATCCAAGTTTGTGGACTGTTACAAAACTATTCGTAGACCCATTAAAGGTCCACGAAAAATCTCTGTTCTAAAGGTTGTTGGATGAATGCTACAGGGGATCTCTTTACAAACCTCACAGATTCTGTCACAAAGACTTTTACTAACTTTACTGGTTATAACAATAACAAAGAAGGATTTGGGAACTATGTTGGACCATGTGTATCTTTTACTCCCCTGTCCCTGCTTTGGGATGTCCAAGCACCACCCCTCTCATCTCCCCACCTCAGTTTCTCTTTTCCCTAAATGCCTCAGATCAGTGGGAAACTGACTTTGCATATGTTACTAAAGAGCAGCAGAATTCAGTTGTTGGTTTGTTTCGTTGCTTCCCCCCCTCCCCCCGAAATTGTCAGAAGTTGTAGTAAAATATTACAGAAATATGAATTTCTCTAATAACGTAATGATAATGTATGTTATAGCTATTTTACATAATGGTGAGAATGTTAACCTTAAAGACTGGTCCCTGTTTCAAGGGAAAGTTTGTGGTCATTAAAATAACTGCAATTTCCCAATGGCAATGTAGCCTATTCTCTTCTCTCGTTCAGTCCTGGGCTAGCTCATGGCTCATTTGTAGTGTCTATTCAAGATTTACGTGTATGTGTATGTTTGTGTGTGTTGTGTATTGTGTGTGCCTAATAATGGAAGTAGACTCCAGGTAGACTCTAAATATCTGGTGGATACAATAAAAACAGTGGTGTGAGACAAAAAATTACAGGACTTTTCTTTCATTTTTACTGAAATTTTTATTTTTTGTTACTACCCTCTCAGCCAAAAGCGCTATTTGCCATAGATGCCCATATTTTTTCAGTTTAGCGCCTACTTCATAAATGAGCCATGTACTTACTATCCTTGTAGCTGGGAAAACCTATATCCCTAAAGCTGAGCTGTCCATCCTTGACTTCTGGTAAAGTTCTTCAGGGTATACTTGTCTGCTTTCTGCAGACCAACAGTTCAGATTTAGTATTTAAATGCAATTCACTCCATACCACATGTCATTTCATTCCCATTGGAGGAGGCCATACTGCTCTGTTATGAACAATGATATGGACTTAGGTCCATATCCTGCCTTACTAGCACTTTGAATCAGTTTTGAGTATGTGGACAGATGTCTATTCATCAACATCTGATAACGTTAGGGCCTGGATCTGTGCTTCTGTTGCTGCAGAAAATTACTGGATGAACTTTATAGACCATCCTTCCAATTGTATAGTGTGCTGGCCTCTAATGGGAACAAAATAGTATGTGGTATAGATCAAATTGCTTTAATACTGCAACACTAAACTGTTGCAGAAAGCAGAAGTGGGATCTTAAGAACCTTGCCCAGTGTCTGGAATAGACAGCTAAGTTTTAGGGATGTGGCTTTTCCCAACTACAAGAATATCACATGACTTATCTATGAAGTAGGTGCTGAATGAAATCATTATGAAATCATAAGGACGTTTATGGAAGATAGAGCTTTTTTTTTTTTTTTAAGTAGATAAGGGAACAACAGATCCTAGGTTTTCAGCTTAGGGAGTAATAAGAGAGAGGAAAGCACACAGTGCTTGTTTTAAAATCCTTATTATAGTTCAGTTTTATTTGAAAGGATAGGGAAGTTAGACTACAATAGAGTAAAAACAAATGAAAATTTCAATAAAAATGAGAAGAGAAGTTCTGTGCTCCCCCTCCCTCCCCCTCCACTGTTTTTATTGTTTCCACCATATATTTAGAGTTTAATTAGATTCCACTTCCATTATTAGGCCAAGATAAATCTTATCAGTAGCATATAGAATAAGAGTATCTTGATATATACTCTTTTCCAGTAATGTTTTAAAAACCATCTTGGCTCTCTGAAAAAATCTGAATGCATAGGATTTAAAATTACTCAGCAAATATAAATATTAATTTTTTCTAAGATCCTTTCACAAGTGCCTTGCCTAGCAATGACTATTAAGAACTTGAAAATTAATTTTACCTTAATGCTACTTAAGGACATGGAAAGAGTGCTGGATTTGGGCTCAGAGGACCTGGGTCTGAATCCAAGCTCTGCTTCTCTTTGTGACCTTGGACACATTCACCCTCTTTGGATTTCAGTTTCATCAGTAGTAAAATGGGAGCCTCTCGCTGAGGTCCTCCATGGCTCTCAATCTATCGTTTTAAAGTTTTTTCTAGGATTAAATCCACGAACTTGTCTGTCGCCATATTTCTAGACACCCCAATCACCATTTCCTGACTCACCACAAAGAAATTATTTGTGTCACAGAATATTAGGGTTGGAAAAGAGTCCTTAGTCCAATCTCTTATTTCTACAGGTGAACAAACTGAGACCAGGAAGGGTGTTTAATGGGATGGTTGTCATCTTTTATAGCATACACACAGCCATAAACCCATCCACACCCACACAGTGTTAGCTCCTGAAAAAGAAGATGGTGTGTGTGTGCGTGTGTGTATATAGATATATAGATATATATATTTTTTTGGCATCACTCCATATCAAGATATAATATTGTTTAGTCCAATTCTTTGTGAACCCATGGACTATTGCATGCCAATACTGTCTATGTGGTTTTCTTGACAAAATAGTTTGTCATTTCCTTCTCCAGTGGACTGAAGCAGAGGTTAAATGACTTGCCCAAGGTCACACAGCTAGTCGATGTCTGAGACTGAACTCAGGTATTTCTGACTCTAGACCCAGTACTCTATCCACTGAGCCACCTAGCTGCCTCAATATCAGAACTGTGCTAAGTACTTTACAAATATAACACTTAATCCTCACAATGACCCTGGGAAGTAGGTGCTATTTTTAGCCCCACTTTACAGATGAGGAAACTGAGGTGAAGTGACTTTTCCTGGGGGATCACACAGAGCAAGTAAGACCTTCTACTCAGTTCAGTCTTTGTGTACACCTCCCCCTTCACTGGTATATCTCAGTAAGACTGGCCAATGGGAACCCCATCCTTAGAGTACATGTAGCTTGCTTCACTTGCTGCCAGCCCCTTGAGGTTTTGGGGATGGTATTGGTGAGCTACTTATGGAAGTCTATAAATGTGGAAGGGAGAGGCCCTGTCCCAATACATACCATGTCATGGTTTCCTATCCATTTGGTTGGTTGGTTGCTGTCCATTCTGGAAGAGGACCAAAATGGTATCACTATGATAGAGTCAAGTTTCAGCATCTCTGCCTGATCAGATCAATATGAACTCTGAATGCTCTACCACAGGTCAGGCACAAATAGTCTTTCTGAATACTCTAAATTTGCACATCTCTTGTTTCTTTTGAGCTACTTCAATCCTGCTTTGCTCATAGAGCACAGCACCTTTTCTGATGTGAGCATGCCATGTTGAGCAGTCCTGTGCCAGTGTCTCCCATGTGACAATCAATTCCAAAGTTCTTAAGCGAGACCTTGAGAGTGTCCTTGTATCATTTCTTCTGACCACCATGTGAATGACTGCCCTGTGTGAGTTCTCCATAAAATAGTCTTTCTGGCAAGTGTACATTTTGCATTTGAGCAACTATCCACTTACTACACTGTTGAAGGTGAAGACTTTTAATTGGTTGTTGAGCTGAAATTGAGAATGCATACAAAGGCCTTGGAGAGTGGAGACAGCAGGCTGCTATCAGACACAGGTGTGCCTAGGTGGCATTTCTTACCTCTCCCCTTTACTAGTTTAAGGAAATTACCTCCCATTACAGAAGAGAAGAGCTATCTTCTTGAAGACAGACCTAACTTTGGATGCTACTACCCACCCCATCTATCCAGACTCTCCACCCTGGTTACAGATGTTGTACCATGGTTGCTCTGTGAGAGGCCTGCCTTTTTTGAAGGGGGCTCTGCTCATTTCTCCTCTCACCTTCCAAAAATTGTTCCTAGGACTTCTAGGTCTATGTACTTGAAAAGAATATCAATTGTAGACTCTTACATTAACCATTTATTCTTTTTTGTATCATTTTTCAGTTGCATCTGATGCTTTGTGATCCTATTTGGGGTTTTCTTGGCAAAGATAATGGAGTGGTTTGCCATTTCCTTCTCCAGTTCATTTTGCAGATGAGGAAACTGAGGCAAACAAGGTAAAATGACTTGTCTAGGATCACACAGCTAGTAAGACTCTGAGGCCAAATTTGGACTCAAGAAGATGAGTCTTCTTCCAGGCCCAGCACTCTATCCACTGCTCTGTTTAGCTGTACCTAACTAAAATATTATAACATTAAAATATATTAACTAAAATATTATCAAATAATATTAAATATTAAAATATATCAGCAATACAATAATAATAAAACATAAAAGCAGATTCACTTTGTAAGTAAACTTTGTAGCTTTATTGATTAGCACAGATTGTCCCTGGAGCATTGGCTACTCTCAGCTTCAGAAAAGGAACATGGTCCTTAACATAAGAGGTAATTATTCAAAGTACCAGGAGGGAGTGCAGTTTATGGGCTTTTCTTTCCAGATGGTCTCCAGTCTTTTAGCCCAAGATGCCACCATCTCCTTTCTCTTTTCTTCTGATGTGTATTCAGGAGCAAAGCTGACCTGAGGAGCCAGGACTTTGAAACCACAGAAATGCAACACACCATGCTAGACTCAGGAATTGATCAGAAATATGACCCATTACAATTCAACCCAGTTAAAAACCTCAAAGGAATAACATGAGGAAGACATCAAGCTTTGAAACATCAGCAAAAGCAACTACGAAGGCCTCCTTAAAACCACAAAGACAGGGCCTGGTAAGTCAGGAGTCTTATCAACAATTAATATTTACAAGTTTTATATTTATAATTCAAATACCTATCCAATACTTTGGGGAGACAAAGTAGATTAAGAGACTCATGGTATCTGTGAGAACAAGATTGGAATGTGTGGTGGACTACTTACACCAGTGGTATCAAACTCAAATTGAAACAGAAGCCACTAAACTGTACATAAGAATCCCTGTGGGCCACTTCATTGACTTAGAAAACCACATATTAACATTATCTGATTTACTGAATTTTCATTTATTTTGTTAAATATTTCTCATTTATAATTCAAGTTGTTTGGACAGCATTCAGGAGTGCTGTGAGCCTCATATGGCCCATGTGTGCAACACTTCTGGTCCAGACAATGGTAGACTGGGTAGATTTGGAAACTGGGTGTGAACTTGGTAAGAAGTTTCTAGTGGAATGTCCCAGGGACCCATCCTTAGCTCTCTTTTAACATTTTTACCAGTGACTTAGACAATGGCAGGCTTTCTTTCATTAAGAATTTTCTAGAGTAGACTGATTTTTTTTTTTAGAAAGGAATAAGCATTAATTAATTGGTATTTATCTTCATAGACCTAAACTATGATGAAAGTTACGTAGAATAACCAATTAGTTTATCGTTTGTTGATTACCAAAAAGCATTTGACCTTGTCTTACATATATAAGATCCTTTCTTCTTCTTACCCCTCCTTTCTTTCTCTCTGTCTATCCTTATCTTTAGATTCATGAAATTATTCACCAAATATTTATTAGTCATATTTTAATTCCAGATCTGCTACTGAGTGTAAACTTGGCTGTTTATGTGTGTGTGTGTGTGTGTGTGTGTGTGTGTGTGTGTGTGTGTGTGTGTATATACTTGGCTGATTGATATATTCAGAATTTTCTAATCCTATTTTCCATGCAATTAAAGAAATGACTGTTTCTTTACTCAGATGAGTAGCAGGACATGAAGGGAGACCAGGAAGCAGTGATATACCGTAGTAATAATATATTTACCTGCAGGGGCCACAATATATATTTAATATCTCCGTTGAGCCCTGTTTTGGAGTACAACTCAGCATCACCCCCAGTGGTGAATGAAACAAGGGCAAATTTGTTCTGGAATTGAATACAAGAAAAAAATATGAAAAACTGATTTTTCAAAAACAGAAATATTAATGAGAGATATGAGCAGCAATTCAAGCTAAGAAGTGTGTCATATTGACTTTCTAGATTTTAGTTAGAGATCTTCCCACTCCTTGGCTCCCATGAGAAAAAAAAGGATGAAATGAAAATTCTGCCATCAAGGATGTTTTCATGAGGGAGAACCAGCAGTAGATGCAGTGATGACAGCCCATACCAGATATATGTAATAACACAGAAAGGGGAAGTTCAAGCTCAGATCATTTTAATAAAAGTACAAATATGACATTCAAAACTCCGGTGTACACACAGACAGTGGGGTACTGGTAAATGTCTAACAACCAGCTCTGTGTGTGTGTGTGTGTGTGGCAACTGGGCTTAAATGACTGGTCATACAACTAGTAAATGTCAAGTGTCTGATGCTGGTTTTGAACTCAGGTCCTCCTTCCTCCAGGGCTGGTGCTACCAACAACATACTTTTAAGTTCAGTTTGCATTATTAACATTTTCTTCATCATTTTCTTGAGTCTAGACCAGGGGTGGGAAACCTGAGACCTTGAGGTCACATATGGCCTTCTAGGTCCTTGGGTGTGACCTTTTGACCAAGTCCAAGTTTTATGGAACAAATCTTTTTATTAAGAGGATTTGTTCTGTGAAGTTTAGATTCAGTCAAAGGGCTATACTTGAGGAACTAGAGGGCCACATGTGGCCTTGAGGCTGGAGGTTTCCCACCTCTGGTTTAGACAATCATCAAGATAATACTAAATAATAAATCAACAAAATAATAAATTATAAATTTCTATGAATAATATAATAATTAATAACAAAATAATAAATCAAGCCCTGTTTTGTCGTGTTTGCTGATTCCAATGATGTAACTGCTCACACTAAAATTTAACAATCAGCTCTTTCAAGTCAGCATGAGCTGCCTCCAGCACTTACAGGTACACAAATATATTGCCTCTTGCTAGATGTAACCACACAAAGCAATGATAGATGTGAGGAAATTCTGTGACCAGTGCCCAGGCTTGTGGCAGAAACCCTGAGCAGAGGAGGCGCTGCATCTGGCTAAAACTGACCGTTAGGGCTTGATACAGGTTCTTCTCTAAAAAAATTTCCAGGACTTTTATAACAAAACACAGTTCAACTAACTAAATAGATTTGTTCTGATGGCAGAACTTTATTAAATATTCAGAGTATCACCTTCATTCCTTTTGGTATTACAGAACTTTCCAGCATGTGTAAGTAATGTGTGTATCTGTATGTTTATGCGGTATGTATGTGCATGTGGCATATATGGTATAAGTCTGTATATAAATTATGTATATGTGGCACATATATATGTAAATTATATATATGGAATGTGTGTATGTGTAGTGAGTGTGATATTTGTGTAGGTGAGCATGTATTTATGTATGTGGTATGTGTATGTGTGATACATGTGTACACATGCAGTATTTATGTATGTCAGCATGTATATGTGGTGTTTGTGTGTATGGTGTCTATGATGTGTACCTGGTTGTATGGTATATGATTGTGTATAAAATCTGTATATGTGGTGCATATGTGTAAATGATGGGTGTGGAATGTGTGTATATGTGTGTGGTGTATGTATGTGTGATATGTGTGTGTGCACATGTAGTATTCACATATATATCTGTAGCTGTATGTGGTAGTTGTGTGTGTGGTATCTATGGTGTGTATCTGCATGTGTGGTTGTGTATATGTGTATGTGGTGTTTGTGTGCGTATATGTGGTGCATATGTACTTGGTATGTCTGTTTGTCTGTCTGAACTGGATACGTAATGTAGATGAAAGACTGATAGAAAAATGCCGATCTCTGTGACAGCCTGAAGGAAGAGAAGGTCCCTAACCTTTGGACTGACTTCCAATACTCCTGAGGCCTCCAAAAGTGACTCAGCCACTCTCTCTCAGCCATCTCCAGCTGGAGGAGGACTCCTTGGGAGGCAGGTACCCACCCCTGGCAATGACTTTGTAGGTGATTTCACTCCTGTAGGGACCCCAGCTATCGATGCAGACTGGCTCTCAAGCTGTGACTCCTAGTCTTGAGAAGGACTAGGGCTTGGAAACTTAAGTGATGTGCTGCCAGTTCTGCAGCCAGTGTGTATCAGAGATGCACCTTCTAGACTGTTCTTCCCAACTCCCAGGCTAGCTCTTTATCGGCTGTCTCTTTTGTAGAAATTTTTCACCTGCTTCTCTGTGGGTATGCAGTTGCCTTCACCTCTCCCCAAAAGATTGCAAACTCCTGGAGAGCAGAGGCTGTTGGCATGATGGCACTTTAGACCACTATCAAAACAGTTCCATGGACAACTTTCTACCAAAATTTCAAGACTATTTCAAAGTCTCCTCTTTGCAACTCCAAAATATACTTCTGTGTCAAGACCTCAATAATAATAATAAAACTAAAAAGCCACAAGGCTACTTAAAGTTACTTAAGCTGAAGGGCTCACTTAAGAGTCAGCAGATCTGGGTTCAAGTGATGACTTTGAGACTCTGATAGGCATGGACTGTGTGAACCTGGGTAGGTCTCTTAACCTTGCAGTCTCCCTTGGCAACTCTCTAAGACTCTAAGTTTCAAAGAAGGTACTGATCTGCATTGGCAGAAGGAGTCCTCTCACAGGGAGGTCCCAATTCCAATGAATTCCCAGTTTCAAGTTCTTTGAGGGCAAGGCCTGTCTTTTGTGTCTTCTTGTATTCCCAACACTCAGAAAGAGTGCTTGACAATTTATAAATAAATGTTTATTGATTAATTGATTGGAATTTATATTTATCATATACCTGTTAATCTATTATTCTGTTCTAATTGTGTCATTGTGTCAGAACAGACAACTAGGAAGACCTGAGTTCAAATCCTGCCTTATTCAATTTCTTGCTGTATGACCCTAAGCAAATCACTTAACTTTTCCCAGCCTCAGTTTCCTCTTTTGTAAATAAGAATTTATAAAGTAGCCTCTACCTTACAGGGTCTAGTGAGGATCAAATAAGATGACATGTGTAAAGTGCTTTGCAAACTTTGAAGTGCTATATAAATACTAAATATATTATTATGATTATCATTAGTCAAACCACTGAGGAGAAACTTTGTTCAACATGAATAGATGACCTTTTGACAAGTTATACATGCTTAGTCTTCACTTATTCACTTTCCTTTATGATGGTATGTTCCAGGAATACATTTTAAAGTCTGTAATTTAAATTGTCAAGACTCTCCCTCATTAGAGGAGGTAAAGTGGGGACGGCTGTCTCTCAAGAGCAGGGGTGGCGGATGTTTAGGATTCACTATACTCTATTATGTGAGGTAACCCCTGAACTTGAAATTGGATCAGATCAGGGTGGGTCAACTCCATTCATCCAACTGATCCTATCTACCATCAAAGGTCCTGGGGGACAGAGCTGCAGTAAGAAAGTAGCCTCAGGGCTGGTGATATTCCATTCTGAAGGTTGGAAGCCAGTCTAGGAATAGTGGGAGACAGAGCATGGTTAGAGGGTTGGCATTTATGTCCAGTTCTGGGGACCTTCTGAGGGGGCACCCAGAGAAAGGAGTGACTTAGCCTGTACATAGAGAAAAACTTGGTCTTTGGTGAGTGGAAAGAATGAGTAGAGAATGAACAAGGAGAGGATCCAGTGACTGTGTCCAGGACAGAGTGGTCGAAATGATCAAAGTTGGTGAATTCTACAGCAGCTATAGATGGCAGGAGTTCTACCAACATGATGAGGAGAGAAGTAGTCAGTGACTTGGGTCCTCACTTTCCTCCTCTCTTCATCAATGAGATGATCAGCAGATTAAGAACAGTGAAGAAAGGCTGTCAGATTTTTGTCTCCTAAAACTTTCCGAGCTCTACCTAGTTACTTGGGGAAGAACATCTAGGGGAGAAAGGGTGACTGAAGGATGGTGACAGCTCATTAGGAAAAAAAGACTCTCTTTGTGGTGTCAAAGAACTGAAAATTGCAGGGATCCCCATCACCTGGGAAATGACTGAACAAGTTCTGATGAGATGATGAGCTCAGTGATCTTAGAAAGGCATGGAAAGACCTGCATGAAATGGTAAAGAATGAAGTCAGAAGAACCAAGAGAATGGTGTTGACAGTAACAGCAATATTGTCTGAAGAACGACTTTGAGTGAATAAATCATTTTGACTATTTTAACACAAATTAAAAATAAAGGACATAGGAAGAAAGATACTATCTGCATTCCGAGAAAGAACTGATAAATAGAAGTATATATAGAATAATTCTGCATATGTACACACACACACATATATCTGTCCATATCTATACCTATTTATTTGTAATGATAGCCATCTCTAGGGTAGGGGAGGGGAGGGAAATAAAAGAGAAAAATTTACAGGATAACTTTATCATATATTTAAAAGGAATAGCAAGTTCTACATAACAGATTTTCAGTTTCATGTGCAATTATCTTTTTTATTATACTGTGTTATGGAAATGCTTGTTTTATCCCATAAATTAAAAATGAAACTAAAATTAAAATTAACTTTTTAAAAAAGCAAAAAAAAAGAGGCGTAGAGTACATCTTCAAGAAACTTAGTGTTAAAAGGAAGAAGAAATGTGAGAATGTAGTTCAAGACTAGGGGTGCAAAGAGGTCTTCCTCTTCTGAAATAGGAGAGAAGAAAAGATTAATGAAGACTGAGAAAAGTTTTGATGTGTAGAAAAAGGTAATTCAGGGAGTTTGTGTTATATGACCTCAATCTTTTCAGTAAGGTAATGGGTAAGAGCCTTTAGAAGCATGGTGAAGATTAAAAAAAAAAAAAAAAAGATTACCAAGCAGCAAGAGGGCCAGTGATGGAAATAACAGGCCTTTGTTTGAAAAATCATATTTAGAAACTTATAGCGTCAGGCCTTGCTTCAAGAGATTTCCATGAGAGTATATTACATTGAACATACCTGGAGGAAGCCCCTATCAAAGCATTCTGGAATATCAAAAGCGAATCCTTGGCAAAGGACTCTGTCCATCCAGCCTTTCATGATGGCAGGCACGCTGAACCAATACAAGGGAAACTGGGGAAAGGGAACAGGAAAACCTTCAGTCACAAGACAAAAATAAACACTTCAGTTTGGTGGGAAATTTGAATTATGGCTCATTATTTTTTTCTTTTAAATATATTTTTATTTTGTTAATTATTTCTCAATTACATGTAAACAAATATTTTAACATTCATTTTTTTTTTAATTTCGAGTTCCAAATTCTCTTGCCTTTGAGAAGGCAATCATTGAAATTGATTACATATGTGAAGTCGTGCAAAACATATTTCTATATTAGTCACTTTATGAAAGGAAACACACACACATAAAAGCTAAGAAAAATAAAGTAAAAAACTATGCTTTCATCTGCATTAGTGAGTAGTAGTGATGGAGAGAGAAGCAGGGGGGATGGGCAGCAGTTTGAGGTCTCATTTTTATTGGGATTTTTTGGGAAACAGACCAGCTCTTATCTATGTCACTCTGTCATTAACATATGCAAATCATCTCAAAGTTATTGGTAAAACTTCAAAGTCATCATCTCAAAGCTATCAATATCTTTTTGATATTCTGCTGGTCTGGAGCTGTGAATATCTGGATTTGCAGGACCAGAATTTTGACAAGAAGCACCTACATAGTTTCCTTTCCTTTGGTATATGACACCAGGAGGTGAATTTTAGTTACTATATGAAACAGTTCGTAAATTAAGTTTCTTTGATATTTGGGACAGTTTGTATGTGACCCTTAGGTTCCCCTTTGCAATCTTATTTCCTGCTAAAATGTAGGTCGTATGCTGACTAGGGATGGTCAGGGGGACTAGAGCAAGATACAATTTAATATATGGATTTTAGGGAAGTACTCCAAACAGGCTGTCCTTAAATACTAATGCAACAGCCTTCCACAGTCTCCACAAGAGGGAAGTACTTCTACATTCCTTTTCAGGCTCAGGCCCCTCCCTTTCCCTTAAAATAGGCAAGGCTTGCAGGGGAATTTTGGTGTCTAGCTCTGACTCCGTTACTTGCAGTTAACAAACAGGTTGATGAGTCCCTGTCTTTTCTGTCATGTTTACAATCATAGCACATGAGTCTACATCTGTTGACCTCAGAACATTATTGTAATTTGTTTTAAATGAGCTAAAGAATGTGGGGCTTCCCAACTGATAAAATCAAGGGATATGAATGGACAATTTTCTAATATATTTTTTCCAATTACATGTAAAAATTTCTTGCAATTATTTTTTAAAATTCTGAGTTCCAAATTCTCTTCCTCCCTCCCTCCTCTTCCTTTTCCCTGAGAAGGCAAGAAATTTGATATAGATCACACATGTGTAGTCATGCAAAACGTTTCCAGATTAGTTATATTGTGAAAGAAAACATAGACCAAAAGACAAAAATAAGAAAAACAAAGAAAGTGGAAAAAGTATATTTTGATTTGCATCTAGAATCCATCAGTTCTTTCTCCAGAGATACATAGCATCTTTCATCATAAATCCTTTGGAACTGTCTTGGATCAATTATTGTGTTGCTGAGAATAGCTAAGTCATTCATAGCTGATCATTGTGCAGTATTCCGGTTACAAGGTACAATGTTCTCCTGATCTTGTTCACTTCACTTTGCATCAGTTCATGTCAGTTTTTCCAGGTTTTTCTGAAAGCATCCTGCTTATCATTTCTTATAGCACAACAGTACTATGCTACAATCATATGCCACAACTTGTTCAGCCATTTCCCAATTGATGGACCTCCCTTCAATTTCCAATTCTTTGCTACAACTAAAAGAAGTTCCTTTTTCTTTGACCTCTTTGGGATACCAACCTAGTAGTAGTATTTCCCATCATAGGGTATGGGTACAGTTTTATAGTCTTTTGGGCGTAGTTCCAAATTGCTCTCCAAAATGACTGAATCAGTTCGTAACTCCAACAGTATATACCACAATTTACCTACATCTCCTCTAACATTGGTAATTTTTCTTTTTTATCATATTAGCCAATCTGATAGATGTGAGGTGGTACCTGAGAGTTATTTTCATTTGCATTTCTCTAATCAGTAGTGATTTAGAGAATTTTTTTCATATGACTATAGATAACTTGGGGAAAAAATGATCTAAAAAATGATCCAAATCACTATTAGAGAAAAAGTCCTACTTCATACCCCTCATACTGGCAGAGCTGATTAAAAAGGAAATGAAAAAAGCCAGGGGCTCTATAGGAAAAAAAAAAAAAAAGGACACAAGAATGCACTATTGATAGAACTATAAATGGGTCCAGACATTCTGGGATACAATTTGGGACTTTTCCCCCAAAGTGACCCAGTAAGATGCACAGGTATAAACCCCAAAGGTATGAAATAAAGAGGAAAAGGAGCCATATATACAAGTAGATTCATGGCAGCTTTTTTTGTGATGGCAAAGAATTGGAAACCAAGGAGGTTTTCATCCATTTATAACAAATTATAGTATATGAATGCAATGGAATATTATTGTGCTGTAAGAAGTGATGAAAAGGATTATTTCAGCTGTGGGAAACAAGAAAGTTCTGTTTTCCACAGTCCTAGGTGATAAGGGTTGTGACCTAGCTTGGACAGGTTAAACGTCAGAAACTAAGGTACAGGCTCAAGGAGCTCTGGGAGGAAGGACCTATCAGAGAGAAGAACATAAAGTCATATGGTCAGGGGACTGTATCCATGGAGATTCAAAGTTCAAAAAATAGTATAAGAAGCCCCGTCTTTCTGAATGTGTTGTAGTCGTCCTGTAACCTTACTGGAGGGGCTAACCTTCCATTCAGGGGAACAGATGTAAAGGTTTTCCTGATTTCACAACAGGTATAGTTCTTTGCTTAAGGTGAGCATGTTTCTCGCAGATGGGGTCTTGTTAGACAGCTCCGCGTTTAACAATTCTTGGGAACTCGTCCAGGATCTTTAGCATCAGAAAGGTTAGAAAGGAATCTTCCTTGTGGGGGATGGGAGCACGACCATTGATTTTTCAGTGGCTCAAACACCCACAGGCACGATTCCCCTCTTTTGACTGCTAACTTCTCCTGGACATCATCATAAGTCAGGGACCAGAGCAAGGGCAGGAAAATCAGTGGCTAAGTCTGCCTGAGGATCTTAGGTGTGACAAGTCCTCCAGAGACCTTCAGAGCATAAATCCTAAAATGGGAAGTGAATGTTCTTAAGATAATGGTACCTGGGAGGAGATGAATAATCCTCTGGGTATTCCTTCAGAAGCCGGTTTGAAGGAATGCGGGCTATAATTCTTTCCCTGTCTGCTCTGGAGAGAGAGTAGAGAGAAAAAGGGGGAAGGGAGAATCTAGATTCGGGAAGGATCCTTTTGAAATTAACTTGAAATCAGAGTAAATTGACATGAATAGTTGAATTTTGACCAGTCTAATTTAAAATTAGTTTATTTCCTAAAAAGAGAGGAATTGTATTGCTCTATCTATTCTGTTTGTGAAGTGCTTTGCTGTGAGTGAGTGGGCTGGAGAGAGAGACAGAGAGAGAGAGAGAGAGAGAGAGAGAGAGAGAGAGAGAGGTTTTACTGTTTGGCTTGATCTGTTGTATGAATGGTGTTAATAGAGAGTTAAAACTTTTTAAAAGCTGGTAAAAAAATAATCTTTCTATATTCTAAACCCTGGTCAGGTTTGTGAAGGTGAAAAGAAGGATTTTTGCTCTTGCAGAGTATTCAACTTTAAAAAAAAAATGTGGCTCTATTGATAATTGTTAAGCTCTTAACCTCTAAGTTTCTTTTTAAGGAACAAAGAAACTGGAAGAAATGGTGAGTATTTGATTTATTTGAAATATAAAAGGAGGGGAAGACATAGGTAGGATGTTGGAGTATCCATGTGCTTAGACCTTGTACTCCCTTCTCTCTCTCCCATTCCACTTAAGAAAATGTTTAGCCTGATTGGGAAACAAATAGACAAAGTTATGGAAGGTTATTGGATTTAAAAGTTGTTTACTGTGATTTGTAATTATTACTATTAGTTATTAAGCTCCCAAGCTTCATGCTTGGAAGTCACACTTTGTCAGTTTTTAGACTTTAAGGCTTTTTAATCTGATTCAAAATTTTTTTTAACCTGGAAAGGTTTTTCTGCCTCAGATAGGGGAATGGCAGACCATTGCCTACCTCACCTAAAGGAGGATCTCTTTTTGTAATGGAAATTAGCAGAGTAAAAGAAAGGCAGTCTGGAGTGAAAAGCTGAGTTTTGATTTAATAAGATCTCAAAGCTAAAATCTGTACTTTATGTTTAAGTTAAGTAAATATATCTGATATCAGACAATGTGTTTAAAATTGCAAATTCACTTTAGAATTTTAGTGATTTCTTTTAAAAACATTAAGTCTGTCCATGTCCTTAGATCATGTGCACAAGGGGGAGGTTACCTCCTCCCCCCATCTGATTTAAAAGCTGGGATGAGACTGGGAGAGCTTGTCTGGTGGAACTCAGAGTGGGGTGGGGAGCTAGAAAATGATGTTTCAGCTTTTTAAGGAAGTGGAGTAAAAAACGGGATCATGGGAAGTTATAAATGAAGTTTTCATTTAAGTAGCAAGAGTATTTGATTTTTTTAAAAAGAGGGCTAAAATGTTTATCATTAGTGATTATAAATCCAGGTTTGATATGATTTCAAGTCAAAATCTGCCCTGAAGGAACACAGAGCAGCATCTGAGAATGCTCTTCCTATCAAGATTAAGCAGTAAAGATTTTATTATTTGGTATTTATGACTGTAAAGTGCTTAAAGGTATATGTTAGATGCATCATTAAGCTAAGGCAATTGTTACACAATTTTTAAATTTGGAGTTTGCTAGAGATTGGAGTTTTTAAAAGGATGTGATAGAAATTTGATAATTTGAAACTTATGTATGGTTATAAATAAGAAGACGGAACAATCATGTAACTTTGATAATTAGTAGCCCAATCAAATTTGAGATGACTCTATCTGAAAGGGTATCAGGTAATAGTGTGCCCACATGGTGATAAAGAGACGAATTACTGTGAAAGGTGATGTGGAGATGCATTCAGCTGAATTGGTAATGACTTATTTTATGTTTTAAGTAAACTTAAATAGTTTAAATTTTTAAGTAAATCTAAATGTTGTTATATTAAGAATTTCATTATTAAATTAATGATGAATTGGTTTAAAAAAGCTGTTATGAATTCTGTGTAAGGGTTTCTGTGCTGTAGAATTCCTGTTGATAAAATGAGAATCCTTGAAAAAATACATATGTATTTTTATACATGGGTGTGATTTTCAAGCCTGTTCCATCTAAGGATGTATTAAGTATGTTAAAAAGTTGATTTCTGCTAAGAAGGAAATTTTAACTAAAATTGTTTTTGCTATGCATCACGCATTTACTAAAGTATGTTTGTAAAAGGAAGCTTATGTTTTTAGATCTTTTGTAATTTTGTCAATTAGGTTCATGAGGGTTTTGTGATAAATTGTAAACTGTTCTTAAAAGAGGAAGATATTTGTTGCATGAAGAAATGTTTTGTAAAATCTTGTATTGTTTTTGAAAGGTCTACCTATCAAATTTATATTTGTAAGCTAATTTGTTATAATAACTAAAGCTTTTATGGGAGTTGGAAGATAAGGGACAAGATAAGGGAGACCAGGAATTTTATGGCTCCAGGAAGCTCTGTGATAATTTTAAGACAAAAATCCTCCTGGTCCCTTCCCCCTTTCCTTTTGAAGTCCAGTCGTTACAGAAGGACTTCTTAAGATCTAATCTGAACTGGAGATGCTCAGAGAAGAGATGTTAACTCTTTCCTGTTGCTGAAGGAGAGGTGTGGGGCCAGTCCCACCCAGAGTCCCTAAGACTTGAAGAGTCTAAAATGATCACCCAAGTGGTGTGGCCCCTCACTTTGTTAAAGTTGTAATCTCTTGTGTAAAGTGTAAACTGTTTGTATGTGTAGTTCCTAAACAAGAAATTTGTTTTGATGATAAATAATCTCTGGTGATTGATTTTGAGGGCAAATTTAAAATTTAAGATGTGAGTCCTAGTAAAATTTTTGATTAGTGAAACCTGCCATCTGATGTATAAGCTGCTGAGACTACTTGGAGAGGAATGTGACTGTTACAGGCAGAAGTCTGCCTCAGGGGACAATCCTGTCCTCAGACTGGGATGGGATCCTTCTGAATTAGTTTCCCCATTGTGCTCCTTTGGAAAGGAATGTTTTCCCACTTGACTATTTCTGAGTCTAGTTATAAGGTGGAGACAATATCTAATTAGGTCCTTGCTTTTCATCTTCATGGCATATTTCTATAATCAAAGCAGATAGTTTAAGATGTAAGCACAATGCAAGTAGTGGAATCTTGCTGTTTTCAATTAATTGGGTAGAGGGGTACTCTGGTGTGAAAGACAAAATCCCTGAAATAGAACGTTCTTTCTGAATGTTGTGGGAATAATTAGATAAAGGAAAAGAAACCAAAGTATAAATGTGATGTTGTATCACTGTTCCACAGAACAAGATTGGGATTTAAAGTTAACTGTAATGGGATGATTGTTGAGGTTAGTAGTACTTGGGACCCAAAAATAGTTACACATTGGGTCCTGCTCAAATGAATTCAACCCAAGCCTACTTTCAGCTAAAGAAGGTCAAAGTTTGTTATGCTAGCTACAGAGGGACTGAGGAAGGAGTCTGGGGTGACCCCAGGTGATCTGAGGGGTTCCAGTGATGACCTTTATGGGAGTGGTCATTAGCCTGGAGAATTGGATTGATAGGGCATAGTGATAGGGAAGAACTCATGGGCCTCAGGAGAGTCAGTTCATGTGGGGAAAGCCAAGAAGTTTTCAAGGTGAGGTTTTACAGGGCCCTTTTAGACAAATGGGACTAAAACTCTTTTGGGTGAGGGACAAAGGTCCCAACTTGGAATAAGGTCTTGTAAAAGCAATTATAAATTGTAAATGCAATTAGTATTAAAACAATTGACTGAATTAATTACTGAGACTAAATCAGAGACATCTTCAGTTTGGGGAAAAGAATTTCAGTCTAAGTTTCCTAGAGGCAGGTAACCTCTGGTAATATTTTGCATTAATGGAAAAGTTAAATGTTTCTGTTTTGATATGAATTCATTTCATCAATAAGTTGAAATTAGTGCTTGAACTTATCATATGTGTAGCTCATTCTTTTAGATTGAGCAGGGTTAAAAAAGGATAGAATAGTTTGGAAAACAGATGTAAATCTATTAGAGCAATAACTTATGGTTATAATGGTAAATTTGACTTTATGATTGCTATTTAAGCAGGAACTAGAACAGGTATAGAAAGGTATGTAAGCTACTTAAGACTTGCTTCAAAAGATGTTCCTTAGCCAAAGTGAAATTATAGTCACATCTGAAACTGATTATTGGAGCCTGCTATCTTAAGATTTCATGAGACTATTAACTAACTTCTTCTGAATCTAACTCCAGGTGTGGATAGCAAAAAAGATGGTCTGAGTCATTGATCCATGATACCAGTGAACCTGTGAGATGCTAGTATGAACTGCAAAAAGGTGATCTCATGGGAAGGTTTGGAAAATGGCTGTTCAGCCTGAGCTGAGGTAGGATTCTCCTGACTCAGTTTCCCCACTGACAGCTGGCAGACTTTAAGCCTGGCTGAATGCCAGTTGACAATCTATTGGCTGGAGTTGACATGAAGTTAGGGAGATGTTGTTTCCCTGAAACATCCCTACTCTTAGTAGCAATTTCCTATAATCAAAAGTTTTGTAAGCTTAATACCAGATCTATTAAATAACAGATTGTTGGTAGGGAAACATCTGAGGTTAAGTAGAAAATTAAACTATTAGGTTTAGGATTTCAAACTTAACAACAATAAGTTAGGGTCCTTTAATTCTTAAACAGTATGGAGACAATCAGGTCAAGGGCTTGTGAGGTTACCATACATGGTCTTTATTATTTTTGTCTCAGTTGGTTAATGTTAAAAGAAAAATGCTTTAAAAGAAGCATCACATGACCAGAAGTTGGAACTGTTTTATGAGGTGATATGTACTGTATTAAAAATGATTATTCATTATATTTATGTAAGTACTGGAGCCTGTTTTTGACTCCTTAGTGAAATCTCATCTTCCTGATGGGAGAAATGAATAGTGAATTAATGTAAAATGTAAAAACTGGGTTCTAATGTGAATTTCTTAAACATGACAATTGTCCAAAGTTCCAATTTTGATTTTGCAAGAGTGATAGGAATGGCAGTCTAAAATTTTATAAAGGTCAGTTTTGTAGGAGAGTGGACATCTTGATTTCTACAAGAAGATAAAGGAAAGAAGATGCTGAGATGCCATGCTGAAGATGGCTTGAAGGAGCATCCAGACCAGAAAACTGCATCAGATGATGTTCCTCCCCAGACTGCTGTATAAGATGGAACCTTTAAATTGACAATTCCTTGATTTACCTTTTTATTTTCAATCTCTGTATCTGTACTTATAACAAGGGGATTGCCCCTTTGTAACTTGTCAACTTTGGTCAACTTTGCTCCCTTCAAATATTTATATAAAAGGGAGATAGATAAAGGGAATAATCCATGGGGGAAAGAAAGTGAGGAAGGATTGATTGGATTTAGGTGTGGAAACAGAAATTTTAATAAAAAAGGGGGGATTTTGTGGGAAACAAGAAGGTTCTGTTTTCCATAGTCCTAGGTGATAGGGGTTGTGACTTAGCATGGACAGGTTAGAGGTCAGAAACTAATGCACAGGGTTAATGAGCTATGTGAGGAAGGACCTATCAGAGAGGAGAACATAAAATCATATGGCCAGGGGACGGTATCACAGTATATCCAAAGTTCGAAAACCAGTATAAGAAGCCCTATCTTTCTGAAGGTGTTATAGTCGTCTTGTAACCTTACTAGGGAGGCTTACCATCCATTTAGGGGAAATGGACATAAAGACTAATAAAGGCTTTCCTGATTTCACAACAGGTGTTGTTCTTTGTTTAAACTGAGCATATTTCTCACTGATGGGGGCTTGTTAGACTGGGCTCACTTCTAACACAGTGAAAACTTGTTTGAACTGATGCAGAGTGAATGGAACAGAACCAGGAGAACAATTTCTGTAATAATAACACACTAAACATAACTTAGAAAGACTTAAGAACTATGATGGATACGTTAACTAACTAAATGCCAGAGGAATGGTAAGGGAAGCATGCTAGCCACCTTTCTAACAGAGAAGGGACCGACCCAGGGTACACATGGAAATATGTTTTTTGAACATGCCCAATGCAGGAATTGATTTTGCTTGACACATGCGTATTTATGACAAGGGATTCTTTTTTTGTCTTTTTCAACAAGGTAAAAGGAGGTAGGAGGAAGAAAAGGTAATATTTTCATTTCGTTAAAAATATAAAATTTAAAAAGTAAATATATTGATTCAGGAATCTGAGAAGCAACTATCGGTCCCTTAGGAAACCTGTGCAAAATGATATGGAGAACTGAGGCAGCTAATGTTAGAGATGGGCTGTGGTTCAGTGTGAAAAGAGCTCTGATTCTGATGTCAGAGGACCTGGGTTCAAACCTTGGTTCTGTCACTTGCTACCAGAATAATCTCTGGGACATAATGTCATAGGATAGTGGAATTTAGAGATGGAAGGAACTCTTGGGGCCAGCCTGGTCAATAGCCTATATTTCTTAAGTACCTATTATGTGCCAGATACCATGCTAAGTGTTACAAATACAAATAAGAAAAAAGCAAAGACAAACCCTGCCCACAAGGAGCTTACAATCAAAGGGCTAAAGACAATACACAAAAGGAGGTTGAAAAGAATGAAAGGAGGTTGAGAAGAATGAAAGAAACTGAGGCACACAGAAGTAAAGTGACTTGTCCAAGACACAACTAGTCTAAGGTGGAATTTGAAATCAGATCACCTAGTGCCCTATCCACCACATTGTATTACACTGTTTCTTCAGCTAGAAAATGATGGCATTTGATTAGAAGACCCCTTTCTGTCTCTAATGCTACGATTCAGATAAAGGAAGACTTGCTACAATTGTCTGACTATTTTTGGTGAAAATATTTTTCAAACTCAGTTGTCCAGAGAGACCTTTGTCTGTTGTTGTTCAGTGGTTTTGCAGTCACATCCAACTCTTTATGACCCCATTTGGGATTTTCTTGGTAGAGACACTGGAGTGATTTGCCATTTCCTTCTCGATCTCATTTTGTAAATCAGGAAACTGAGGCAAACAGGGCAAAGTATATTGCCCAGGGTCACACAGCTAGGAAGAGACTGAGGCCACATTTGAACTCAGGTCTTCCTGTCTCTAGGCCTGGACCTCTATCTACTGCACCACCTAGGTGCGCTATATAGACCAAACTATACTGCAACTGCTAAAGGACAGGACACCCTAAAGTATATGGACAGTGCATTTCTAAGATGGAGATGTTCAGGGTGAGACCAATCATTAGCATTTTGCCTTGGTCCCAGAATTTAAGCTTGTGATCCTGACTATCCCAACTTAATTTGCCTTCAAAAACATAGTCTTTGAGGCAGTGACTTACTAAGTGGTGCACTGATTTATGGCATAAACCCTCACCTTGGTTTATGGGTGACTGGGCTGGTGGAATTTCTAATACCAAGAAATATTATCTAGAAATACTTATTCACTGGGAGAATCCAATTCAACATATTTTATCGAAAGAAACACTCACCTGAAATATGATTAAATCAGCTTCTTGTACCTTCTTTTGTTCTTCTATAACATCACTGGACAGAAATCCTTTCTTGTATGCCTCATGTGCTTCTATCCCATAATTGAAGAAGTCTGAATTATTCAAAGGACCTGTAGAGAAATACATGACATTTAGTTATTTGAAAAAATCTAGTTTCAATGATTCCCACCCCTAAAATGTGTCACAGACTCTCCATAACAAACTGGAATCTAATATCCTACTTTTTGGAGAGACATCTGATGGGGTGCAAAATTAACAGTACTATGATGAGTCCAAAGACCATTATGGTGGCCAAGTCTCCTAATTTGGTATTAATCCTTGAGAGTTAAGGGCTTATAGTGATGGCTTGCCTTGAGCAGTAGGGTTTAACTAAGGATTGGTCGGCAGTCATAATCTGAAATTTAGTGTTATTTTTGAGTGAAGGAATGAACATTTTCTTTTTTTCCCCTTTACTGCTCATTTTAATTTAATTTAAATTTATTTAATTATATTTTTATTTTATTTATCATCATTTTTATTTATTTATTTTTGTTTATTTTTAATTAATCAATTTTTTAGTTTTTAATGTATTTTATTATAGCATGTTTTTATTTTTTAATATAAAATTTAGAATTCCAAATTTTCTTCTTCCTGCCTGTCTCTCCCCCTTCTCTAAGATAGTAAGTAATTTGGTATAGGTTATATATGAGGAATGAAAATTTTCAAAAGGCAGTATGATAACAACATCTGGTGGAAAGCATACAGTTTGGAGTTTGCACTGGGCTTAAATTCTGGCCGTGCCTTCCATTTACTGGTCCCGTGATGCTGGACAAATAAAATCATCTCTATGCATATGATCTTCAGATCAGTTTATCCAGCCCTAACCTCTCTCTTCATGGACATCTTAAACTGGATATCCCATAGACATCACAAACTCTACATGTCCAGAAGAACTCATTATCTTTCCCTACCCAAACCCACCTGCTTCCAAACATCCCTGTCCTTGTCAATCCTCCTACTCACGCAGGCTTACAACCTTGCTGTCATCTTCAGACTCCTCACTCAGAGGCATCCCACACCTCCAAATGTGCTTCCAAGTCTAGCCTATAAACTTCAGTGACTCCCTGTTACCTCCAGGATCAAATGGAAAATCCTCTTTGGCTTTCGAAACCTTTTATAACCTGGCCCCTTCTTACCTTCTACCTATGCTAGGACCCAGGAATTCTGGTCTCCTTACTTTCTTGCTTCTCCTGACTATGGGCACTTTCTCTAGCTGTCCCTCATTTTTAGAATGCTCACCTCCACCTCCTGGCTCCACGACTTTCTTCAAGACTGAGCTCAAATCTTACCTTCTTCAGGAGGCCTTTTCTAGGCCCCCTGGCCGCTGATGTCTTCCTTCTGAGACCATACCTCCCATTTACACTGCATATTTTTCAGTTATAATTATTTTCACATAGTTTCCCTCTTAAGAAGATGGGATCCTTGAGGGAAAGGACGGTGTTTTTGCTGTTCTTTGAATCCCAGGGCTTAGCACAGTGCCTGATACATAGTATGTGCTTAATAAATACTTGTTGATTGACTGATTTAATTAATTGTTTCATCATCTGCAATACGAGGATAATATCAGGGCTACTGTCTAAGTCAGAGGTATCTAATTCATGGGGTAGCTAGGTGGCTCAGTGGACAGTGCTGGCTCTGAAGTCAGGAAGACTCTTCTCAGACACTTACAAGCTGTGTGACCCTGGCCGAATCACTTAACACCATTCACCTCAGTTTCTTCATCTGTAAAATGAGCTGGAGAAGGAAATGGAAAACCACTCCAGGATCTTTGCCAAGAAAATCCCAATGGGATCATGACTGAACAACAAAAACCTAACGCATAACCTAACAAGTAGCAAGCTAGCAGAACCAGATTAAAATGTAACTGAAGAATGTTTAAGAGAATAAATAAAAGTACAATACAACACATGATTTGTGGTTGTAAAGTCATTAAGTATCAGAAAAGCATCCGTTTCTATTCGAGTATGACACCTCTGATCTAAGTCACAGAAATGCTTTGAGTAAGTGATATGCCTATTCAGATGTAAGCTATTATAAGATTGATTCACTCCCTGATATAAAACAAGGAGATCAAACGACTAACAAGAACTTTTGTAGAGAAACCTCTGAAAATCATTACTAAAGGCTGGCGTTTCCTCTGACTAGGGCAAGAATTTAGAATCATGGTTTGCTAAAGCCTTTGGATCCCTTCTCCAAATGAGGTTTTTAAATGCATTAAATAAAGTACATGTGATTACAAAGAAAACCAATTATGTAGACACGCAATCATCAAATATATTGTGTGTATAACATAATAGATAGGTTATGTATGACAAATAATATTGAAATAGTTGTTTATGTATAATGTATAATAAGCCGTAATGTAATATATAAAAATACATAATATATTTGATAACTGCATATTAATACAAAATAATATATTAATGAATATATACATTTACATAAGTAGGTAATAATGTCATCTTTTCTCTCTTTCTCTCTCTCTTTTTTCTCTTCTCTCTCTCTCTCTCTTTCTCTCTCTCTTTTCACTGAGAAACAACCACACCAAGGAGATGAAAACTACTCCCACCTCTGGGTAGTACGTGGAGGGATACATCAGCTGCACAGCTGACCTGTGCCCTAAACCATTAGCTAACTTTAAATCTGCTTGTGATGGGCTGTCATTCCTGGAACCTGATTATATCTTTACAACTTTGTTTTTTTGGTTGTTGTTGACCAAATGATTACTTAATCTTTTATCCAAGCACCCAGGTCAACTGTATAACTTCCCCCCCCCACCTTATAGTATTTTATTTTTTCCATTTACATGTAAAGACAGTTTTCAACATTCACTTTTATAAGATTTTGAGTTCCTAACTTTTTCTCCCTCCCTCTCGTTCCTCCTCCCCAAGAAGGCAAGCAATCTGATATGGGTTATACATGTACTATCATAGTAAACGTATCCTTCCAACTTAAATCCTAGACTTCAAACAGAGAGAATGTTGGGGGCACCTTATAACCCAATGACCTTCTTCCAATGCCTGGCATCCGCCAGGTACATCAGTCTACATGGCTACCTTTGGATATGTAGAGAGAGATAAAACTACTGTCTTAGAAAGGTAAGTTATGTATTGATTGATCTGATGACTCACCTGCAAAATCCTTCTTTGTGGCCCTTGGCTCAAAGTTCATGGCATACAAATCAGACACAGTGACCTGGCAGCCCTGATTGGTCAGTTCGGTCACTGCAGCATCCTTCAAGGATCCATTCATAGACTTGGGCTCCTGATGCGCATAGACTATGAGGACTCGTTTCCCTGGATCAGAGAGTGAAAAAACAACATCTCCCTTGAGGAATGGTCCCAGTTCTTAATGACAGCTATGGGACATAGGGAGTGTTCACAAAAGCATCAGATAGATGAGTAATATATAGAGCATCAAGGCTTTTATTACAGTATATCTTTATTCATTTAAGGGAAAATTCAAGGCAGAAAGCAAAATATCCAAGACTTTTCAATGACGCAGTGATTAGAGCGCTGAACTTGGGATCTGGGAAGATCTAACTTCAAATCCTACCTCAGATATATAATGGCTGAGTGACCCTGGGCTAGTCACTTAACCTCTTTCTGCCTCACTTCCTCATCTATAAAACGGTGATGATGACAACAACACAGGGTTGTTGTGAGGATACCTTCAGGGTAGTACTTTGCAAAACCAATGTCCTGTTGGTAGAAATTTTATCTAGTCACATTCAAAAGCACAAAACAAGTACGTTAGATCCTCCCCATTACATGGATGATTAACATGAAGAATGAAAAATACAATGGATCTGAACCCATCTAAGGTTCATTTTTTTCATGTGGTAAATGAGTATTAGATAATTTCTAAGGTGGTACCTTTGACCCTTGACCTGGAAATCATGCAAACAAATTAATCTGAGCATTTATTAAATGCATACTATGTTTAAGGGGCTATGCTAGGTCCTAGGCATGGGAAGATAAAACCTTATCTCAAAATATAACTATAAATTATAATAATTTGATATTTTATGTTTAGACTATAAATTGGGTTTTAGTCCTATTATCTAATACCAGAAAAAAAGGAGACTCTAATCACTCACCAGTATGTGAAATTGAGAGTCAGGAGTCACAGAAATAATAGTAATGATAGCTAATATTTATATAATGCCTACTATATCTATGCCTACAATTATCTCATTTTAGCCTTGCGACAACCCTGGGAAGTAGGTGCTATTATTATCCCCAATGTACAGATGAGACAACTGAGGCAAACAGAAGTTAAGTGACTTGCACAAAATCACGTAGCTAATAAGTGTCTGAGGCTGGATTGGAGCTTAGGTCTTCCTGATTCCAGGTCTGATGCTCTACCTAGCTGCCCAAACACAGAAGCTGAGAGTTGACCAATCCGTGTGGGAAAAGAATCCTCATTCTTTCCTCATTCAGACAAATGGTCGCAGAGCCTTTGTTTGAAAACTTCTGAGGAAGGGGAACCCACCACCTCTTGGACTTCCATTCTACATTTTGAGAACTCTAACTGGGGTGTATATGTGTGTGTGTTTTATGTATATATATATATGTGTAATATATATGATAAAATACCCCTACACACAAAATACATGTATATATAACATACAAATATATATGTGTACATGTATATACAGGTTTACACGTAATATATTTTCTTATATGATAATATATTATAATACATATCTTGTAAGGAAGGAGTGTATCTAGATAGACAAAAAGATATGTGTGTATATACATATACACATGTGTATATGTATATACACACATCTCTTTCTATACAAATATGTATATGCATATACACACATAGCCCTTCCTAACAAGTTTAAACTTTCCTTTTTGCATTTTCTACAAATGCTTCTGGTTCTGTTTTCTGGGGCCAAACATGACAGCCCTTCAAAGGAACAGAAAGGAGGGGAAAGCCTTTACTTAGCACCTCCTACGTGCCAAGCACTGTGCTGTGCACTATACAAATATTATCTTATTTCATACTCACAACAACCCTGGAAGATAAGTGCCATTATTATATTCCCATTTTATAGTTGATCAAACTGAGGTAAACAGACGTCCCATCTTTAAGAAGTGTTTGAGACTAGATTTGAACTCAGGTCTTTCTGATTCTGGTTGCCTTTTTGCCCCTCATCTCCCTCCTCTTTTCTCTAGGTTAAAAATCCCCAGTTTCTTCAACTGAACAATCCTTGTACAACTCAGGGTCCTTCATCACCCTGTCCATCTTTCCTCCTCTGGACCTGCTTCAGTCTATCAGTGCCCTTTTTGAGCAGTGGCACCCAGAAGTGGGCACTGTCCACCAGGCATGGTCTGATTTGGGAAGAACACAGAGAGACCATCAGCTCTTCATTCCTGGAGGTTTTGCTTCTCTTAGGGAAGCTTTAAGCTACCTCTGGCTTTTTCGGGTTGGAAGGTCTCTTCTCAGATACTGAACTGTTCTCACCCCATCTCCTCGTCATGGGTGTTCTATCCTTTCCACACATTGTGGAGACATGAGAACAGATCAGGCTCAGAAGGTGGGAGCTAGCACCAGGTGGGTCAAGCCAAAAGAGCCTCTCTGATGAGTTCAACTTTTATTAAGTTTACAGGGCAATGAAGAAGAAGTCTGGAACACTTGATAGCCCACCTCCTTCCCCTCCATACAGTGATGGTTATGCCTATTTGCACCTTGTGGAGATGTAAAGACAATTCCTGATTGGATTTCAGTTACTAGATGATCTGATTGGCAGGGAGAAACTAACCCTTTAAACTGAACTAGGAAAGTCAACTCTTCTCTCTCTCTCTCTCTTTTTTTTTTTTTTTTTTACAGACTTACTACCCAGGCTTTTGTGAGAATTAGATAGAAAGTGCTTCTGCCTCAGTTTCTTATCTGTAAAATGGGAGTAACAACAGTGCCTACCTCCCAGGGAACTATGAGAATTAAATATTAAGTATTTCTATCTCACTTGATCCTTACAACAACCCTGGGAGGTAGGTGCTAATATTATATAGGGGAGGAATTTGAGGTTAAGTGATTTGCTCGGAGTCACATGGTTAAGTATCTGAGTCTGCATTTGAACTCAGGTCTTACCACCTCCATACCTACTGAGTCACTTAATTGCCTGGGCTTGACAGGGTCCTTCTCCATCTCCATTTCTTCACTAGAACCTTGGATTCTGACCCTAGAACTGTCCTGGGCTTTGAGTACTGAGATGATCCAGGCCTCCATTACACTTTCTGGAAGTCAATGCTGCTCATGCCTCTAAGTGTGCCTTCTACCCTTCCTCTTTATGTGCAGTTTCCCTGGCCACCCCGACAACCTCCCTCCCAACCCTAGGATGTTCAAATCTCTCTGAGGACAGCCATCACTTTGCTTGTTAGTTATTTGTAACTCTGGCACTGAGCACCTTGCCGGGCACATTGAGGTAAGTACTTAAAAAAATACTTTGTATTTATCTGTATCATAGCCAATTAAATAATAATACCATTTCTATGCTACTTTAAAACTTAGAGAAACCTTCTCATTTGATTCTCACAATAGCCCTGGCAAATAGGGGGTATTTTTTCCCCATTTCACACAAAAGAAAATTGAGTGTTCATAGAGGTTATAATTATCATTATTCCTGCTGGCTAACATTTATATAGGCTTTAAAACTTGCAAAGCACTTTAAGGATATCATCTCATTTGATCCTGTTGAATAATATGGCAGTTGCCCTTATTATCATCCATGTGGACAGGGAGGTTGAAGGAATTTTCTAGAAAGAGTTAAGGGAAATTTCCAGAAAGTGAGGACAATGGAATTTTCTGGAAAGCAGGATTGAGAGATTTTTTTGGAAAGTGAGGTTAAGAGACTTTTCTGGGGCCATACCAACTAATAAGAATTAGATGAGATTTTAACCCAGGGCTTTCTTCTGCTGCTCATACCAGTAGACCAAGCCACAAAGGGTCCAAAGATTGGGAAATCTAGCAGGTTCTGCAGAGCCACAGCTTAGAACATTCCTTGGACATCCGTGGGAGAGTTGGTTTTGGCCCAAGGAGTCCTTCTTAGAAATACTGATCCAATTATCCTTTTCCACAAAAGGATGAAGCATTTGGGTGATATGGGATTCTCTGCCACCTCCCCAAAGCCTGTGGGTTAGGGAGCTGTTAACAGAGGATAATTGCTTAAGTTAGAGCCAGGGGTTCCTAATTTAATGTTTTAGCCTCTATAATTCCTGGCTTTCTGGTTTGGGGCTGAGCTCTGATAAGAACACACAGAATTAAGCTACTTCAAGCCACGGAGCTATTACATATTTATGGGGGGGGGGGGGCGGCAGGTCTGAAAAATAAGAGTTACTCTATTTCCTAATATTTTTCATCTCGACTCTTTAAAAAGGGACTTTTTCTTACCTGACATTCCCCAGGGTCGAGGATCTTCCATTGTCACCAAAGCTGTCCCACTCATGGTACAGAAAAGGAGCCTGCAGGTCAAGCTGAGGATACCCTATCCACACCTTCACTCTGCCCCAGTTTTGAGGAAGATAATGGACTAGAAGGGAAAGGGAAAAAAAGGGGAAAAAAAACATGCTCATGGAGAAGGAACCAATAGCAATGGAGGGCAGGGATGAGGAAATGCTCTTCAAGTGATACAATGTAGCTTGTGGTGGCTGGTGGCGGGGAAGGAGAAGGCTGGGAAAGAGAGAGAGACAGACAGAGAGAGAGAGGAAGAGAGATGAGAGAGAGAGAGAGAGACAGAGACAGAGAGAGACAGAGAGGGAAGGAGGGAGGGAGAGAGGGAGAGAGGGAAAGAGGAAGAGGAAGGGGGAGAGAAAGACAAAGAAACAAAGAAAGAGGCTTGTTGAATCAAATTGAAAGATGGGAGAAGTCATAAGATGAAGTAAAAATTGAAGCCTAAGATGGCCCAGGCAAAATAGTCAGTGAATAAGTTTTTTATTGTTTACTGTGTGCCAGGCATTGTGCTAAATGTTGGGAAAACAATGAAAAACAAAAACAGGCCCCTACCCTCGAGGAGCTCACATTTTGGAGTGAGACAAACAGGAAAATAACTAGGTAATAGGAGATACCTGTAAGGTAATCTAGGGGCAGCCCTGGAATCAAGAAGACCTGAATTCAAATGTGACCTCAGACTCATACTAACTGTGTGACCTTGGGTAAGTCACTCAACCCTGTTTGCTTCAGTTTCTCATTTGTAAAATGAGAAGGAAATGGCGAACCATTCTAGTATCTTTGCCCAGAAAACTACAAATGGGGTCATAGAGTCAGATATGACTGAAGAACACCAAAGGAAAGACACCAAAGGGAAGACACCACTGGAAAGGTAGGAGGTATGATTTGGGCTGAGGTTTAGAGAAAGTCAGAAAAACTACCCTATGGAGGTGAGAAGAAAGCATTGGAGGGCTGGAGGAGAGCCAATGCCAAAGAATAGGGATGGAGATGGAGGGGCATGTGCAAGAAATACATACACACACATACATTTATACACATATACATATAAATACATTTACACACACATACATGTATATGAATAAACTGATTCTGTGGCTAATTAGTTCAGTGGGTTGGCATAGTGTTAAAGGGGCCATGACTGTGAGATCAAAGTAATTTCATGTCTATGGGTCTCTGTTTCCTCATCTGTAAAATGAAAGAAGTGGCCTTTTTATTGTTTAAAGTCCCTTCCCACTTAATACCTTACGAGTTCATGAACCCCGGGTGGTTAATTTTCTTTTGTTTCCCAGACAGAATGTGTACTTCTTTCTCTCCTTCACAAGCTAGCTCAAAAAATAACTGATCACAAATGGCTGAACAAATTATGACATAAGAATGTAATAGAATGCTATTGCACTATAAGAAATGGCAACGAGGCCAGCTCCAGAGAAACCTGGGAGGATCTGAATGACCTGATGCAAAGCAAAGGGGGCAGAACCAGGAGAACAATTTATACAATAATACAGACAATCAGTCACATTCTGATAGACATACGAACTCTGCCAATGCAATGACCAGAGGACTGACGTTCTCCATATTTCTGATGGGATTTCCTCTGAGATTATCTCCAGTTTGTCTTACACTGGTGTTTGTAAGTTATCCTTCCATTTATATCATGAGGTCCTTGAGGACTGAGACTGATTTTTGTCCTTCTTTCTATCTCCAGTGCTTGAAGAATGGATGGCATATAGTAAATACTTAATAAATGTGGGTTGATGATGATGAACTGTGCCACCTATCTCCTAACACTGATGGATTCAGGAGACAGAATGAAAACATACATTTTTGGACATGAACAAAATAGGAATTTGTTTTGCTTGACTATACGTATTTATTATAAAAGGGTTCTTCCCCTCTCTTTTAAATTGGGGGTAGGAGAAAAAGAAAATAAGTTTGATGGAATTCTAATAAAGCTGCCCCACCCTGCTATTCTAACTTCCTTATAGGCTCCACTGAACAGCAGGCCCACTGCCCCTACCTAGTCACTCACACCACCCACACACACACTCAATATCTTAACTCCTTCATACATGCCTCATGGCTCACCAGAATAACAGGTGTGTCCCTGAACTCATATATCTCACAGAAACAGCAGGTGTGTCCATGTGATGGGATCCCAGGACTGCCCCCAGACCCATTCCTTGTATTTCCAACAGAAACAGCAGGTGTGTCCATGTACTCAACCACAACCACATTCATCTAATCTCAGACAGGACCACAATACTCAGCCAGTCAGAAAGCAGAACCACCAGGATGCCCAAGCAGGATGTGGACCCCAAAATAATAGAAGGGACTTTCCCTAGGTAGGCAGTAATAGTGCAGTAATAATAGTAAAGAACTGACCTAGAGTGAACTTATGATGTAGAGAGGCTTATTATAAAATTGTTATCTTGCATATGTACCCTCCAAATGGGTTTTTCAGTATGCATTATGGGTAATCACATGCACAGTTCCACTGTGATTGGGACCCCTCCTCTATCACCTAATCCCTTAACAAATCCCTCTTGCCTTTTTAATATTCATAATTTCTGTTACATAATTGCATCTTTACCCTATAAAAATCCATCTTGCTTTCTCTGAAGTTGCTGGTTCCTTTTGGAACTTAGCCTGCTTCGTGAGAGGCATCAATCTCAATAAATGCCTATACTTGGATTGGAGGTGGTGTTACTCTGAATTCTTTGAGACAATTCCACCACAACACATCATGAAACTGCCCTGGGTGGGCAGAGCCTAAACTGTGACAAGTTTATGTTAATTACAAAATAAAATGAAAAATAATCAAATAACTGGTCTCAAGATAGACTGGTATAGAAAATGTACATGATGACCATTCAGTATAATTTCTATGGAGCAATGGAAAGAGTGTTTAGACTTGAAATCACAGGAACTGTGTTCAAAACCCAGCCATGCTACTACCTCTATAAACTTGTATAAGTCGCTTAATCTTTCTGGGCTTAATTTATAAAATGAGGTGTATTGAAGTGAATGATTGATCCAGTCTCTTGAAGCTCTAAATTAATAAGGATCATGATTACTATACAGAAACCAATCCTTCCCCTACTGGAAAAATAACTCAAGGCCAATGCTTCCTAGAATATAAGTCTGAATCACCATTTTCATTTATGAAATTTAGCATCTAACTCATGAAAATTAATTCTTTTGGGAGAAGGTTGGGAAAGGTGATGTAAAACAAAAGATATCAATAAAAATTAAAACAAAAATGGACATTTCAATAGCTAAATCATGAGCAAATACAACCTAATAACCATCTCCAAGTGAAGTTTGGACATAATTTCCATTTTACATTAAAAAAAATAAAGACACAACTCTGAAAGCAAAGACATACTTTTACAACCTAAATTCAGGAGTAGCATCAGGAATAGCTGTCACCCTGATGAAAGGGTCATACCCACATGGGGGTGTGGGGCAAGCCAAGATGGTGGAGTAGAAAGATGCATATACTCTAGTTCTTCCCTCACAGCCCATAAAATACCTGTAAAAAATGACTCTCAACAAATTCTAGAGCAGTACAAGTCACAAAATGACAGAGTGAAAGAGATTTCCAGCCAAAGGTAACCTGGAAGGCCAACAGGAAAGGTCTATCAGCTGGAGTGCAGAGCAGAGCGCAGTCCAGCCTTGGCAACGGCACCAGGAGGAACAGGGCTGGAACAGGGTTCGGGGGCAGAATCTCCAGCAGCAGTGTAGGCTCCCAGACCCCTCAACCCACAAGTGCCAAATGAAGCTTCAAAGGTTAGTGAGAAGGCTTTTCAAACTGGGCGAGAAGGGGGCAGGGTCCTCCTCTTGCCCTGGCCCCAGGCGGTGGCAGGACGTCTGCGGTAGTGGTGGCACCTGTAGCGTCCATTTGTGAAGCCCTCAGCCTAAAATTCCTGGGGGAATTGACCAGCTGACCTGAATCTCAGCCACTAGCTTGGCCAGGAGTGAGGAGGAGCACTGGCATTGCAGACCTGGAGGTGGTTGTGGAAAGGGAATTCTACTACTTGCAGATTCTGGGCAGAAAAGTTTTTGGTTGCTCCCAGAACAATGTGCAGGCCAGGAGAGGGGTAAACTCCTCTCCCTTGATTGTGCCACCTCGGAGGAACTGAGAACTTTCAGGTCCGCAGAGTATATCCTCCTCTTGACAAAGGACTCAAAAGTCAAGTAACTGGCTGGGAAAAGGCCCCAAAAAAGGGAAAAAAATAAGACTATAGAAGGTTACTTTCTTAGTGAGCAGGTATTTTCTTCCATCCTTTCAGATGAGGAAGAACAATGCATACTGTCAGAGGAAGTCAAAGTTTCTTGCATCCAGTACCTCCAAAATAAATATGACATGGGCTCAGGCCATGGAAGAGCTTGAAAACTGAGTCAACAGCTTGTTAAAAGAGACCCCCAAAAATGCTGAAGAAAATAACACCTTTAAAAATAGGCTAACTCAATTGGCAAAAGAGGTCCAAAAAGTCAATGAGGAGAAGAATGCTTTAATAAAGCAGAATTAGCCAAATGGAAAAAGAAGGTTCAAAAGCTCACTGAAGAAAATAGTTCTTTAAAAATGAGAATGAAGCAGATGGAAGCTAATGACTTTATGAGAAACTAAAAAATTACAAAACAAAACCAAAAGGATGAAAAAATAGAAGATAATGTGAAATATCTCACTGGAAAAACAACTGACCTGGAAAATAGATCCAGGAGAGACAATTTAAAAATTATGGGACTACCTGAAAGCCATGATCAAAAAAAGAGCCTAGACATCATCTTTCATGAAATTATCAAGGAAAACTGCCCTGATATTCTGGAACCAGAGGGCAAAATAAATATTGAAAGAATCCACCTATCACCTCCTGAAAGAGACCGAAAAGAGAAACTCCTAGGAATATTGTAGCCAAATTTCAGAGTTCTCAGGTCAAGGAGAAAATATTGCAAACAGCTAGAGAGAAACAATTCGGGTCATACTCACTGGGACACGGGATCTTCTAGCTGGTAGGTGCCTGAGAGGTTTGGGTCAGTACTCTTAAATCCTTAT